>NW_006256901.1:6111020-6227567 GCF_000478725.1 Eutrema salsugineum | reverse complement strand
CGCTTGTGTACTATAATAGTAGAATTGTTACTGTAGAAGGGAGCCTTTTTCGGACCCGGAGAATAGAGACCTGAATATTGTATTGAGTTCGCCGAGAATCCTCCGAACTGAACGAACTGTAACTAAAAACTTAATAAAATCTGATCAACTTAAGATCTTTCGAACTCAAATTACCGGACCGGAGTTGAATATAGTAATCAACAATTGGCGCCCACCGTGGGGCCGGTTCGGTAATCGGCCAGGACGATATGACAAGTGATGATAGACAACCGACCTCAGTCCAGGTCGGAAGTCAGATGACCTGTGCAGATGGAATCACCCAGGTCGGAGGACCTGCGGGCCAGGTCGGAGGGCCTGTGGAGGAATGCGAACGCAGCCCCGTACAACCCCAATCGGAAGCGCAACAAATCAGGACGGAGCCGAGCTCAAGCGCCGGGGCACACCAGACCTCACCAAACCGAGCTCAAGCTGCCTTCGATCCAACTGCGCTTATGAACGCCTTCGCCGCGCAGATGCAAGAGTTGGTCAGAAGCAACGACGCGAAGTTCGCAACCCTCACCGCACAGATCTCCAACCTACAGCAAGAGAGTCCGATCAGAAGACGGAACCTCATTAGTGACTTCCAAGAGGAGCGAGACCCGCAATGCACAGTGGCACGGTCAGTAGTTCAGCAGTACCAGCAGATAGAGAGTCCATCTCAGCACGTGCGAGCTCAACCAACAGCACGCGACCTGGAGATCGAGCGGATGCAGGCTCAACTGCGAGAGATCAGTTCAAAGTTTCACCAAGCCACCAGCTCGGCACCCGAAATCGACCGTGTAATCCAGGAAGCACAGAAAACACCGTTCACTTCCCGGATCACCAACGTCCCCGTCCCAAACTTAAAAAAGTTTAAGCTACGGTCGTACGAGGGGAACTCCGATCCGAGGCATTTCCTTACCTCGTTCGGTATCGTAATTAACCGACTGAAGTTCACCTCGGCCGAACAGAAGGACGCGATTCAATGCCAGTTGTTCGTCGAACACCTCGAAGGCATTGCTCTAGACTGGTTCTCAAGATTAGAGGCCGACTCCATCGACAACTACAATGAACGAAGTTCGCAAAGCATTTTTCGATGTTCATCGGGCAGAAAACTCGTAACTCCGAGCTGTGGGAGATATCACAGGGCGAGAATGAGTCGCTCCGAGACTTCATGGCACGTTTCAAACAGATCGTAGCACACTGCACAGTGGACGATGAAGCCGCTCTCAAGGCTTTGTAACAGAAAACGTGGTATAAATCCCCCTTTTACAAAGAGCTTCGCAGGAACAGACCGCTCACCCTCGAGGACGCGCTCCATAAGTGAAACATCTTCATCGCGGAAGAAGAAGAAGAAGCCGCCAAGGATCGGCAGTATTCAACGACAAAGCCAGGCCAAACGCCAACCCCCAAAAAGAGCTCGGAAACGAAGGTCCAGCCCGGGAAACCGCGCGGAGTAGTAAACCAAGCAGGACCATCAAACCAGAGGACAGGACGACCTCCAAAATCTTGGAACACATGGCACAAGGACGACGATATGCCACTGAGTGAGCGTTTTTGCGAGTATCACGAGCGATATGGGCATAGCACGGAGGAATGCCGACATTTGAGGGATTTCTTACTCCAACAGTTCCGCAAGGGCGAGATTGACACCGCAGATTTGCCTAAACCGGGACCTCGGCGGCCGAACCCGCGACCAAACAAACCTGGCAATCAAGAAGCTGCCAATGCAACCGACTCCGATGACGAACAAGTCGCTCCCCCTAAACGAGACCGCGAAGCACCTAATAGAGAGGCGAACGTGCCCAAAACCAGGAAGAAGTTCAATATGATTATGGGAGCCCTCGAATCATGCAACTACTCTGTCCGAGCTCTCAAAGAATACAGTCGGCAAGCGTCGAGTTCACAACCCCAGACAACGGTCACAACCGTACCACTGTTATTCACCGAAGCCGACCTGCAGGGAGTGCACATGCCTCTCAATGATTGCCTCGTCGTCGAACTCCAGCTCGGAGATGTCGAAGTAAGCAGAATCTTAATCGACACAGGGAGCTCGGTAAACGTCATATTCAAAGAAACATTAAAGAATATGGATTTTCCGGACTCCGAGATCAAGCCCTACATGGAATCATTGACCGGATTCACCGGAGAGAAAACAAGAACAGTAGGAACAGTGAAGATACCCATCTATGTCGGCGGGTCGGCTCGAATGATCAAATTCTTGGTCCTCAACAAACCGGCGATATACAATGCGATTTTGGGAACGCCCTGGCTGTTCGACATGAAGGCCGTCGCTTCAACGTTCCATCAGTGCGTCAAGTTCCCGATCCCATCAGGGATTTTCACCCTCAAAGGAAGCCAGACCGCGTCCCGATTATACCATCTCACCGAGTGCAAACTAAGCATGGCACGGACATGCGTCATAAGCCCCTTTCAGGACGGTCGTACGGCCGCAGAAAGCCAGTTCGGTCCACCCAAGCAGAGCCAGGTCGACCAAGTCGGCATTGACCCAACAGATCCAGCGAAATGTGTCGGCGTAGGGGTCGAGCTTGACAACAGTATCCGGGAAGCACTCATCAGTTTCCTCCAGAAAAACGTCTCCACGTTCGCATGGAATATCAGCGACATGCCCGGAATCAATCCCGACATCACTTGCCACGAGCTAAACATCGATCCCACATATAAACCTATCAAACAGAAGAGACGCAAACTCGGACCCGAGAAGGCACGAGCAGTAAACGATGAGGTCGAAAAATTACTCAAGGCTGGTTCGATCACAGAGGTTTGATACCCGGACTGGCTAGCAAACCCGGTAGTCGTGAAGAAAAAGAATGGAAAGTGGAGGATCTGCGTCGACTTTACCGACCTGAACAAAGCTTGTCCCAAAGATAGCTTCCCACTGCCACACATTGATCGGTTGGTAGAGGCAACTGCAGGCAACGAACTGTTGTCTTTCATGGATGCCTTTTCGGGGTATAACCAAATCCTAATGCATCCGGATGATCGGGAAAAGACTTCGTTCATTACAGATCGAGGGATCTACTGTTATAAGGTCATGTCGTTCGGCCTCAAGAACGCGGGAGCCACCTATCAAAGACTCGTGAACCACATGTTCGCCAGTCAGCTCGGAAAAACGATGGAAGTATACATCGACGACATGGTGGTTAAATCCCTGCACGCTAAGGACCATATATCGCACCTATCGACGTGTTTCGACATTCTGAACGAGTACGGGATGAAACTCAACCCCGCCAAGTGCACCTTCGGCGTGACAGCAGGCGAATTCCTGGGTTACATTGTCACTTAGCGCGGCATCGAGGCTAACCCGAAGCAGATATCCGCAGTTCTAGACCTGCCTTCTCCGACTTCAAAAAGGAAAGTGCAAAAACTCACAGGCCGAATCGCCGCCCTGAACAGATTTATCTCCAGGTCGACGGATAAATGCCTGCCTTTCTACCAGTTGTTACGAGGTAACAAGCATCATACCTGGAGCACTGAGTGCGAAGACGCCTTCAAGCAGCTGAAAACGTATCTCTCGACCCCCCCCCCCATTCTAGCTAAGCCTGAGCACGGCGAGATGCTCTTCTTATACATCACTATCGCGAGGATAGGGGAGAACAGCGTCCAATATTCTATGCCAGCAAATCGCTAAGTGACGCCGAGGCCAGGTATCCGACCTTAGAAAAATTGGCGCTTGCAGTGGTAGTTTCTGCTCGGAAACTTCGGCCATATTTCCAGTCTCATTCAATTACGGTCTTGACCGACCAGCCACTCCGAACCATTCTACATAGTTCAAGCCAATCAGGTCGCCTCGCGAAATGGGCCGTCGAACTAAGTGAATACGACATAGAGTACAAGAATCGAACCAGCGCGAAATCCCAAGTACTCGCCGATTTTCTGATCGAACTTCCCAAAGAGTTCGTCGTCGAACAGCCGCCTCGCGAACTATGGATTCTGCACGTCGACGGATCGTCATCTCACCGGGGATCAGGTGTCGGAATCCGCCTCAAGTCCCCTAACGGCGAGATCCTCGAACAGTCGTTCCGCCTCGAGTTCCCAGCATCTAACAATGAGTCTGAGTACGAAGCTCTACTTGCCGGGCTGCGATTGGCTGTCGAGCTCGGCGTACGACATCTTCACGCTTTCTGCGATTCGCAGCTCGTCGCAAGTCAGTTAAGTGGAGAATACACGACCAAAAACGAACGAATGGACGCATACCTAACAGCGACTAAGGTACTCATCGCTAAGTTTGAGACGTTCGAACTCACGAAAATCCCTCGCGGCGAGAACTCGTCTGCCGACGAGTTAGCCGCCCTGGCATCCAGTTCTGACCCGCATATGAAGAGAAGGATCCCGGTCGAAAGTATCTCAGAACCAAGTATCAAAACCGCGCTGAAATGTAATGTTGCTACTCGCCGACGGAACTACGACGAAAATCCGATCTCGGCAAGTACACAAAACAGGAAGTCGACCTGGACGAACAAGAATGCCGAGCAGGAACTTAAAGAAAACGCCGAGCACAATCCAGAAGACCTAGCCGCCGATCACGACTTCGAGCACATAACCGAAGGACTCCACAGTCCATCAACCAGCGAAAGCCAGGAAAGCGAGTGCGCCGAAGATTGGACAGCCGAACTGCGAGAGTACCTCCTCAACGGCAAAGTCCCCGAAGACAAATGGGCTGCTCGCCGTCTGAAAGTCCGGGCTGCCCATTACACAATGCATAAAGATAAGCTGTTCCGTTGGAGTGCATCCGGAGTACTCCTGGCCTGCGTTTCCGGAAATGATACAGTCGAAATCATGCGCGAAATCCATGAAGGGTCCGGCGGCAATCATTCCAGAGGACGATCTCTCACTCTGAAAATCAAAAAAGCCAGCTATTTCTGGCCGACGATGAACGCGGACTGCGAGAAGTTTGCCATGAAGTGCGATAAGTGCCAGCGCCATGGCCCAATGATTAACGTGCCGACCGAGCTGCTGCAAACCAGTACGGCCCCTTACCCGTTTATGCGGTGGGCTATGGACATCGTTGGCCCTTTATGCCGATCAACAAATCAAAAGCAGTATGTCTTGATTATGACCGACTACTTCACCAAATGGGTCGAGGCCGAAGCATACTCGGAGATTAGCGCACTGGACGTACAAAAATTCGTCTGAAAGTATATCATTTGCCGACACGGGGTCCCGCACGAGATCGTCACGGACAACGGACCACAATTTATTGCGGGGACGTTCAATGAGTGGTGCGCAAAGTTCAAAATCCGCCTTAGTTTCTCTACCCCGCGATATTCGCAAGGCAATGGCCAGGCCGAGGCAACCAACAAGACAATCCTGGACGTCATAAAGAAACGTCTCGATGCTAAGAAAGGTACCGGGGCAGACGAGCTCGACGGAGTCTTATGGTCGCACCGAACTACTCCCAGACGATCGACCGGACAGTCACCTTTCTACTTAGCGTACGGACTCGAAGCCCTCTGCCCGGCAGAAGTGAGTATTCCAACCCTAAGGTACTCAGTGCTCCCCGAGGATCCCGATCTCAACGACCAGATGATGCTCAACAACCTCGATAACTTGGAAGAGCAACGCTGTTTAGCTCTCCTCCGAATTCAGAACTATCAAAACCTCGCTGCTCGGTACTACATCAAAAAATTCTGAGGTCGGCACTTCGATGAAGGCGACCTCGTCTTACGCAAAGTGTTCCAGAACACTGAGGAGCTGAATGCAGGAAAACTGGGAACGAACTGGGAAGGTCCATATCAGATAATGAGAATCGTCAAGCCTAGGGTTTACGAACTCATGCAGCTCGACGGAACGCCGATCCCGCGATCCTGGAACTCAGCCAATCTCAAACGATATTATTACTAAGTCCCAGCCAACACGTGCGCGGACTCAAAAAAAAAATAAAAAAATAAAAAAATAAAAAAATAAAAAACCAGTCCGGCTCCGGCCGAACTCACCCCTGTAAACTGAACTACGAGTGGCTTGATCCCTTGTAAAAGGGTACGTAGGCAGCTGGATTTCGAGTCCAGCTACAAATCCAATAAAAATCCATCTTTTTCATTTCTATAACTAACTCCATATATCGACTCCCCAGCCAGGAGATCGAACTATGTATTCCCCATGAATACAATCTCAAAAGCCGAGATCCGTCTCGCCCGCACCCCCACGGTGCCCACTATTCAAAGCCGGAGCCCAACCCGCACTCACTCTTTCGAACAGCAATCCGCCGACCGCGATTCAAGTTCGAAAAGTTCCCCGAGTTCGTCTGCATCGTCGCAATAACATCACGAACTCCAAATTTAATCAAAACAAGCCGAACTCCCAACAGTCCGCAATGAAATATCAGAAGAAAATTCTAAGTAAAAGTCGAGATAAAGGGAAACATGTTCATTTCATAAAAGTATCCGAATATTGTCGAACTAGACGACAACAAATACAACGCCTAAAAACGGCGGTAAAAAAAAAACCCGAACTACACGGGCAAGACAGTCTTTACAACAAACACCAAAATAAACTAAGGAAAACTAAGAGAATTATTGGCGAGCAACGGACGCCGGACTCTTGAGACTCGCTGCCCGATCAGCCGAGATGGATTTGGAGTTCGAGCCAAACTGGTCCAAACCATCCGGCACTTGCGTTCCCGGTGGAAGCACGATCCTTGGGATGAGGTCGTCATCACTCGGAAGCAGGAAGTCCTCATTTGCGAGCCGCGGGAGAGGGACATCATCGACTTCCTTCGTGCAGTTCTTGATCCTGCGCCCATACATCTCTACGATGTGAGGCGGAACGATCATGTTGTGCTCGCGCCTGAGGAAGTCGTAGAAACCGACCAGAGCAGTCGCCTGGTTAAGCTTGAGGAACGGCGCCTTTCTGAGCTCGGACTTGTCCATAAAGTCTTTCATCTTGGCGAGCTTCCCCTCACTCTTGGCTCCAAGGGCGGCCAACATCTTCTTGCTCTTCGACTCGGCATCCCGGTACTTCCGCCTCTCGAGCTCGCTGGTCTTGAACGACTTGGACAGAGCGTCCACGTCCCCCTCCAGCTCGACAGTTCGCTTCATCATGGCCTCGACTTGCTCTTTCAGAGCCGCGTTCTCCTTCTCGTTTTCGGTAAAGGCCAGTATAGCAGCCTCGTACCTCCCATTTTCGTCCCGGTACGACGTTTCCAGAGACGCCCTCTCAGCAGCGACCTCAGCATTGATCCTCCTCAGCCTCTCGACCTCGGAGTCGTACTCACGAACGAGCTCGTTGGTATCACAGACGAGCTGAAAAAAGAACCCAAGTCAAAATTCTTCAAAAATAAAAAAGCTTAAGTATTCAAGACGGAGGGAAACTTACAGCAGAGGCAGATTTCGCGACCCGAGCGTAAGACTTGGGGCGGAAGAGGTCTTTCGTCTCAGGCATCGGAGACAAGGCCGGCACGATCTGCCTGAAGAGCTCGGCGCAGGCAGACTAGTCGTCGAAGAAAGACCGGTCCTTGTTGTACTTAAGTCGGACCGAGAAAGAGGACGAGTCGGAAGTCCGACGCCTCTTGGACGACCTCGGGTTCTCCGTCTCGGCAGCCGAATCCGCTGGAGGAACCTGAGAAGCATTAGGTGAGTCATGGAGGACCAAAGTCCCCTCACTCGCAGCCGTCTCAGGCTCACCACCCCTCTTCCGAGACGACTTCTTCAAGGACTTGCCTTTCTTCTTGCGGGCGTGGTCGGCTATGGTGAGCTCGTCTTCATCCTGCTCACCAATTTCCCCCTCCTCCATTTGAGGCTGAGGAGTCGTCTCGGGAACACTAGTTCCCGCCACATCGCCCTCCGGTTTTGCGACCGGGATCAGAGGGTCAACCGGGCCAACCGGGAAGTTATCGACCTCGACAACAGCTTCGACACCGTCACCAGCCTCGTTCCCATCGAGACCGACGATGTCGATTGGGGCATTGTCGTCTTCCTCATCAGCCCCAAAGTTCATGATTGGGAAATCCGACCTATCGAACGCCATTCTCCGACTTCTCTTGGTGCTTTTCCTCGATTTCTTCTTCTTCGGGACCGGTCTCGACGAACTGGGTTCCTCCTTATTTTTAGCTACAAAAAAAAAAGTGTCAGCCACAGTCTAAGTGATAGCAAATTCAAGATGATCCGAGAACTCATACCTCTGTAGCCCTCTTTATCCGGCGATCAATCTTCTCCCGGTAGGCAAGTGGCCAACGGAGCTGTCCGGCGATACTCAATTGCTTCGCGAGGTCGGACGTGAGGGAGCGCTGAATAAATCCTGGGACGTGGCGATCTGCATGAGCATAAAACGTTTGTTAGTACCGACCAAAAAATAGAGGAGTTAACCGTGAGATATGTACCGAAATCGATACTCCAGTCAGTCCGGAACGTGCTCTCTGGATTCTCAGCAGATACCGAATCCACACGGACAAAAAAGTAGCTTTGATCCCAGTTCGGAAACTTGCTGGCCTTGTTCCCAGGTCGAACTTCGGGTTGCAATTCACCGACAGAAACCAACTCTTCGCCACCGAGACCTTCATGATAAAGAGCTCCTCGAATTGAGCTACGTTGATGTGAGCCCGGATGTCGCGCCCGAGCTGGAGAATCCCAACAAAATTCACTATTGACGCCGGCTGAAGCTGCAAGATCGCGCACCCGCGACGATTGCAGTAAGCAAACAACAAGCGAGGCAAGGGAAATTTCAACCCGGCCTCGCGAAAATAGGCTTCGTAGACACAGATGAAGTCCTCGGGTGCGTCCCATGGACGCTCATCCGGCTCGGGGACCTGGATAATGATCCCGGGAGGGGCTCCGCTGATCAGCATAGCAGCCCGAACTGTCTCTGGAGATGACAGTGTGGATTTTACCGGAGCGCATATACACGGCCGATCCGCGATCGGCATCATATTGTCGTCATTGGGATCCTGTGCCCCTCCATCCCCGACCTCGCGCAATGGAGCGTCCTCGTCTGTCTTCATGACAGGTTCCTGTTCCAGTGCCAAATCGGCAGGAACTTGGCCCTCGGGCTCGCGGGGATTTTGATCCATCCGTTCCGGAGCCCGAATCGGAACTCGGCTACCAGAGCCGACCTCGACGACCCGGGAGTTCTTCCGAACCAGAGAAGCATTTGAGGAATGCTCCGTAGACCCCGAGCTCGAGATCTCGGTAGAAGTTTCCTCCCTGCGGTGTTCGGGAAGGATCGCGACCTCGGAATTGGAAGAAGAGTCGGAAGACATCGTCGGAGAGTTCGAGAGAATGATCGTCGACGAGAGAGCACGGCGGACGGCGACCGGAAACTCTAGAGAGAGAAAGAAGAAAATTTGGAGAGAAGGGAGAGCAAATACCTTGGCATTAGGAGCGAAAGTAGGAAATTGGGAGAGCTGAACCCTATTTATAGAAGAGCGAATCATTGCGACTTCTCGAGTTCTGCGCCTCGTAACGTCTCGATTTCCCGTCTAAACCGACGCGTCTTTTCAGTTTCCTGCAAGCGAAAATACTTAAGTACCCTTGCCAAGGCACCAGGGAAGACGAAGGGTGTAAGCCGAGAACTCGACGTCGCCGACCTCGGCCTGTAACCGATCCAACTCTAATTCGGCAAAAGTCAGCCAGGTCCATTTACCGAACTGGGGGGGGGGGCATACTGTTGGTGGTACGCTCCGCTCCCCGGTCTGGACCGGTTAAAGACCGAGACCGGCCCAATTGACCCCAGTTTACGATGGCCTTAGCCGAAATGGGCCTGGCCTGACAGCGCGGCCCATTAGAGAGAAGCCCAGCGACGAGAGGCGGTGAGAGCTGAACGAGAAGTCCTAAAACGTCTCCTCGCTTGTTTACTATAAATAGTAGAATTGTTACTGTAGAAGGGAGCCTTTTTCGGACCCGGAGAATAGAGACCTGAATATTGTATTGAGTTCGCCGAGAATCCTCCGAACTGAACGAACTGTAACTGAGAACTTAATAAAATCTGATCAACTTAAGATCTTTCGAACTCAAATTACCAGACCGACCTCGAATAGTTGAATATAGTAATCAACAACACCTAGTCAGTTATTAATCAACAAAACCAATAACATACCAGGCCGACCTATATAACATTCAGTTTTATTTTTATTAAGTTTTTCAAACTGGAAAAAAACGATTACAAGACATGGATCATGGATGTTACATTTTGACGAACGTTTGGGAAGAGCAAGAAGAACATTTGTGACTTGCAACTTCTTCTCTATCTTATCACTAATCTTCACTGACATCTTTTCAAGATTCTCCATTTCCCACAAGAAGCACTTGACATGGTTAAACTCTTCAAGTCTTCCTTCATAATCTTGGATCTCAACCACCTTCACCACATTTCCACCAATGTTAACAACCTCAAGATTGCCTATACCGCACAAACCCTGGAATATAAAACCATAAAACAAAACTTAGAGACTGATATATTCGGATTCTCGCACAAGTTCTATTATAAATGGGAAATCATACCTTAAGGACCAGAGTTTCTAGCTTTGGAGATTTTTCTATCATAATAGACAGCAATTCCCAATATTCTTTCCTGTTCTTACTCTCAAAATTTAGAGTAGCCAGGTTCTTCAAGAAAGGAAATCCATCATGATTTCGCCAATAATCAAGGTACTCATGCATCACCTGCAACACATCCACGCCGCATACAACAAACGGTCGATCGTTAATTAAGACAGGGAAAGAACACAGAAAGGAAAAAGGAAAGAGATAGAGAGAGATGATACCTCAGCAGTATTAGAAGAGATGTAAAGGATTTGAACATATATTGCAGATAAAATTCAAGAGTTCTGAACAGATTTTATGTTCATTGCTAAATCTCCCATTCGGAGAGGAAGCAATATTGAGGCGGGCTTCTAAAAGATCATTGAAGACACTGGTCGATTTAAAATATCCCCAGTTTATATCATTACAAGTTAGGTAGTCAGAGTAGTCGAGGTAGATCAGACGTGGTGCGTTCAATATCAAATGACGGTTGAAAGTGAAATGGTCATTGTAGCGAATTGTGACTTTCTTGACGTTCAAGTGTTCTATATATTCCTGAGGTTGAATGGTATCGAAACCGAGCTCTTCATCTGGAATATGTTCGTGATGTATGCATAGTTCTTCGAGCTTCGGGCAACCTTGGATCAACTCACCCAAATCAAAATCTGTGAACCAGACTGTATCAAGGAAGAGACTCTTCACCAGAGGAAGATCAACATCATAAGGAGCACGTCCAAGACAAAGCTCTGTTCCTAAAGTGAGCTTGACCAGTGTGTTGTTTATGTATATGGTTTCAGGAAGATCAAGAGTTGGTGGCTTCTTGTTGAAATACGTCATCCTTACACGAAGATCAAGATCCGAAACGCCTCGTTCCAATGCCTTTGATACCCATCCTCGGGTACGACCAGCATTGTCTTCACCGCATACTAGTGAGAGTTTTTTCAATGGATTGCAACATTAGAAAAGTGCTTTATCCACGAAATCTCTGAAGCTATCCTGGGCATGGACATTAACATTATCTTCTCTCTCGGGATGGAGTAAAACAGAGTCGTCAAAATAGAAAGATGCGCAGAGAAGATTCATGAGTTGAAACAGATTCCTCCATCTTTTGGAGAGAATCGAGATAGAAGCGGCTTGTTTAGTAGGAAGAGAGGACAAGATCGGAGCAAGGATCTCATCTGGAAAAGAGCTGATCGAATCTACGGAGCCACATGATGATAACCTTTCCGTCGCCATACCAAACACCTAGATCCAATCCGTAAGAGAGATTCACAGAAAACGAAGAACTATAACCTTTTATCGATAACGGAAGACGATACCAAACTCAGAGGAAACTTAGCCTTCGCCGTCGTCTAGATGAAGACGGTAACAATTTAGGGTTCTCAAACTTTATTCTCCTTCAGCCTCGAATGACTTTAACCTCAAATACAAATACTGTTAGTGAATTTAAAAAATTCTACATATATAAAGAAGATGCAATAGGTAAAGCATACTGAACCTCTGATAATGTGTTGTTGTGACTATTGTAACTAGCTGAGGGGTGGTTCAGGAAATTGTGGCTTTTCCAGATTTACTACAGAGCTTATGTAGGTTGTTTAATGTTTTGAGCGCTGAAGGTTTAAAGGAGAGTGAGGAGAATAGGCATTCTGGATTTGTCTAGGGTTTTAGTATGGAGGATAAGTCAAGAGTTCCGAGACTTCTATTAGTAAATCAAGTTTCTTCAATGGTGAAACCAATTAGAGGAGTCCACCGGTTCCAATCTTATAGTGTAACACATTCAACTATATGCTTAGATATTTGAGTACATTAATGGTACTGCATTTTTTGCATGATCTATGTTGTTTGTTTGAACATATCACACCTAAGTGACCACCTCTCAATACTAACTAATCTTTTGGCTTTCTTTTTTGTTGCATGCAGTTAAAGAAACAGGAAAGATTATGACTGAGTTGGGGAGGTCAAAGAGAGTGACGTAAAAAGCTATGAGCGTAGATGAATAGAGGAATTGAGAGCTAAGAGCGTAGATGAATAGAGGAATTGAGAGCTAAGAGCGTTATTCCACAAGCTGTAATGTGTTTTTTTAACTCAGAATCAAAACTTCATTTGATTCTCTTTATAGGAAGAACACTGTAGATTCACAAGTCCATTGTCTATGCGCAACGATAGGTAACTCTAATTGGAATATGGTGGTGTTTCTGGCAAGCAAATCGTTTATGTTCGACGAATCTTGTGAGCAATCTTTCTCATTTTGTAGTAAGATATTATAACAGACCCATCAAAGCAAAACCACTGGTAAATAATAAAATCAAAGTCGAAACAAGAAAGATAAGGCCAGGGAAAAATAACAAGGAAACTCCGACAATTTTTCAAGTTTTAAACAGATGCAGCTAGAAGACTAGAAGAACCAAAGTGTTTTCTTCATGCATGACTTAGAGCAATTAAGAAACCTCGATCTTGCAATTAACCGAAGCTCTGGGAAACATTAGCAGATCCATGGTGAATCGCAACTTTTCCTCATCATCTCTTGCCCCAGCACGAATTTTCACCAACTCAAGAAATTTCCCTAGGAAATGTTTCATTTGCTCCAGTTCTCCTTTAGTTCCCTCGTACTTGGTTATCTCTAGGACCTTCGCAGGACATGATAATAGGCAAGAATAACCCAACATGCACTTGCAAACAGATTCTGGTTTATGTTGATCATAGTGCAACGAACACTGAAACAAGAGAAATTAGAGATTTTTTAATATCTATTAATAAACATTTGAGGTTTTTAAACATACCTCGAGGACAAGAGTCTCTAGATTTGGAGACTTGGTTAGCAGAAATGGCAGAGATCGCATACAGTAACCATCATCATTTTCATTTGGTGTATAAGATAGACGATTTAGATTTTCAAATATTGGTATTGCTTCACGGAAGAAATAAAATGCCTGAAACAAAATAAAAATATCAACTACATCAACCAATTGCAAAATAGAAAGCATTTGATTCTTGATAATCCTCTTTATGTACTTTTGCTTTCTCAGATATGTAATTACATAACACAGAGAACGAATAAACAAACAACAACAGACTTACCTCCAAAGTGTCTGGAGATAGTATGGTCAGGATATGAACATTCTTCAAGCCCTAATAGATTAGTTGGATTGCTAGAAATAGGATCATCATCACCTGCGAATCCTACATTCCAAGTGTGATCTACCGTCATAAATAGATCCAACATAGCTTCGACGAGGGAGTCAAAATTAACAACAGGATACTCATCCGGAATAAAATCAGCGTACTCTAAGTAGACAAGCTTCGGAGTATAAAACGTGATGCTCCCAAAATCAGATCCATCAAAATAAAAATGCTGTGTTCTATTAATATTAAGTCTTTGAAGGGTTGGACTGGATACAGTGCGAGACCATTTCCAATCTTCCCAGTCCACACTATCTATGACTAACTCTTCAAGCACAGGGCAAGCAGAAAGAAGCTTTTGGAACGCACAGCCACAAAGACCATAGAACCGAACTTTGTCAAGAATGAGAGTCTTAAGCGCTGGAAGTAAAGCATTCTCAGGAAGTTGATAGATAACAACACTTGTTCCTAGTTTTAGCGTAACAAGTGTCTGGCAAGTGAAGATCTCAAAGGGCAGCGAGAATGGTTTCCCTTTATCTATGTCATTATGGCTAACCCCTGCAACCAAGACCTGGAAAGGTGGTGAACATCCAAACTCACTTTCTATGTTTAGTTCAAGATCCATGAGACCACGCTTCAGCACATTACAAAGACAACAATGGACGTGCTCATCAGCTAGTTCAAAAAGCCCTAGACGTTTTAGAAGAGTGAACTTCCTTACACGGGAACTGTCTGGCAGAGCCACTAACTGACCCACAAAACTCTCCGGTTTCTCAACCCAGTCGCTAAAATGGAGATTTGGTATGATGGTAAACAGATTCAGCCACCTCTTTGAGAGAACCGTTGTGAAAGCAGCCTCCTTTGCAGAGAGGGAGGACACGATGTGGCAAATGATCTCGTTAGGTAGACTGCTGATACTATCCATCCTAATTATCAACCACCGCAAAAATATCTAAATAGAGAGAAACAAGTAAAGATATGACTAGAACAAATATTGAGATAGAGCCAGATATGAGAAAATTCGGTACCTACTTTGATACAGAGTCGAAAGCAGAAGAAAAGTCTCAAACTTTCAGTTCAAGAAGACATGCAAATGCTTATGAGAAGCTGAAACATCCAAAATGAATACCATAACTCAAGGAGACGCATCCAGTCAAGTGAGTAAGTAAATTATGTCATTACCCAAAAACGCAAATTAAATGCCACTTCCACATCGGTTTAGTTTAAAATTGAAACATAAAAATTATTTTACAAAAGAGAAAAAAAAAAAACAAGCATAAATTTAATTATGTCATTACCCAAAAACAAACATTAATCTCCATCTCGAGGCAAAAACTCTGCGGACACAGCTTAGGACGTAGATTGGTCGAGTTCGGTCCTCTCCTGATCCCATGACGTCTCTCCTCGCTCTAAGTTAGTCGCACGCCAAGCCTTCAACGCTGAAGCTAGCATTGGATTCTGTTGGGCAATGATATCAAACTGGGCCTCGAGGTCCCGGTTCTTCTCGGCCATCTCCTGATCGTTCAATGCCTCTGCACCTTCTAAGCCATTTGCACGTAGAGCCCTCAAAGCTGATGCTATCAACGAGTTCTGATCAACAATGCTATCCAACAGAGCTTCGTAGCCTCGTTGCATTTCCTTAAGTTCCGCAATATTGGCTTTATTAGCATCTATCTGCTTTTGAAGGTAGTCTTGAGACATCTCTTGCGGTGGAGGAGAAGTTCCATGCAAGATGAAAGTCATATCGTAGATATGTTTGTTATTGCGGGGAGCAAACTGCAGAAAACAAGAAAAAGACAGGGTAGTTAACTCAAAACCGTGATGAGTTTGCGTATAATCAATATATACCTGAGCAGAGATCTCCTCCATCTGAGTTTGGGACAAACTTCTCAGTTGTACCAACTTGCCGAACGCGAATCCCTTGGACTGCAGCACGATCTCCGTCGTGACCTCCTCGTGGACCTTACATGCGACGATTTTAAAGATTCTAGCTTCTTCAAAGTTGGGAGGATCATTCTCTTTGGCATATACTTCCATCTCCTCCAAACATGGGAAAGACTCCAAGAAATGCCTTATCATCTCTTTCTCTCTAACTGTTCCTTGAAACCCTTTAATCTGCAACTTCTTCACTGGACAAGATAAGAGTGAACGACCTTTGTCCTCCCGAGATATGCAGTCGCAAACATCACCGCATTTATCAGTCACGTAGTGTAAGAGACCCTGAAAGAAAAACGAATCAATAAAAGGGAATTTTAAAGTGTGAAACTGTATATTAGTGAGTAATATTTATACCTCAAGGACTAGAGTTTCTAAATGTGGACAGTTCCTTAAGAGAACCGGCATTGCTTGCCATCCCAGATCTGCGTCACTCCTAATCCGTAAAACCTTAAGGTTGTTGAACACAGGCATCGATACATAGTATAGAGAAAGTAACTGCAACAAGACAAAGCCCCAACTCAACATTACCCATCTGCAAAATTTGTTACAGAAATGAAAAGAAACCCTAGCACAACTGACCTCAAGAGTAACTGCAGATAACAAAAGCCTCTGAACATTTCTTATGCCACTGATGAGCTTCCAAACATTCCTAAGACGCAGCATAACATCATCTTCATCATTCGGCGCACGAATTAGCTCCAATTCATCTTCAGTTACTTTAAATTCGAGTCGAGCCTGAACTAAATTTGTCAAGTTAACTTTTGGATAGTCCGCAGCAACAAAATCAGAATACTCAAGGCAAACCAGGCCTGGAATATCAAAAGAAATGCTTTTCGGATTTCTCCAGTCTTCAAAACCACTTGCATAGATAGATAGCTTCCTGAGGCTTGCACTTGACGCGGTTTCATCCCAATCAAGCCACTCAATATCAGAAATGGAGAGCTCCTCAAGCACAGGGAAAGCAGACAGAAACACATCAAGCTTATCACCTAACAAAACCCCGTCTGATTCAATGCTGAGGGTTTTAAGCATTGGTAAGAAAGTTGCTGTACCTCCACGCCACCAATCAACACCAAACTCACTTCTTAAACTCAGCTCGACTAGTTTGCTACTGACAAACATCTCCTTAGGCAGAAAATACATATATTCGGAATCTAAATCGTCATTGTCTCTAGGAAAATCGAGGACAAGCTCAAGGTTTGTAACACCACGCTGCAGGACATTACATATCCAAAAATTCACACGATCTGTATCAATACCAGTTTTGCATTTCAGGGAGAATCTCTTAATGCGAGTATTACCCTGCAATGCCAAAACCCTCCACAAAATCCATGAAGCTCTGAATAATCCCTTCTCTTTCTCGCTTACCTTCTTCCGGATGAAGAAACACAGAGTCATCAATGTCAAGATTAGGGACAAGTGCCCATAAATTGCGCCATTTCTTTGAGAGAATCGATGTCAAAGCAGCTTCCTTTATCGTAAGGAAAGACAGTATATGGCAAAGAACCTCGTCAGGTAGACTTCCGATCAAATCCATCGACTCTGCACGAATTCAGATTCGCAAAATCAACAGTTACCCAGAAAAAAAAAAAAAAAAGAAAAAAAAAACCCAATTTGAGGCAAAGTTTAGGGTTTTTACTATCCTACAAGCATCAGAAGAAGAAGCGTCCAGTAAGAAAATAGCAAACCGCTTGGCGCAGAAGAGACTAAGAGAGTGAGAAACTGTGGCTGCATCTAATTTTCGTGCCTAAATTGGTTTGGATTGGACCAGTTCTTAAACCCAATAACCTTAAACTGGACCATTTGACTTTTTCAATTGATGTATCCAATGTTTTTAAACCCTGTGAACCAAATGTATTTCGGATCAGTAATTTAACCATGGTTTAACTGCGGACAAATAAATTAATTATATATATATTGAGAATATAGTTAAAAATTAATAAAATGATAACTATTAGCACAACTTTATAAAACATTTGATGACAAATTAACATTAAAAATAAAAACAAAAACAAAAATAAACATAAAGATTAATAGTTTAATAAATATTTAACATGAATAACGATAATTATAAAGTTAATCTAAAATAAATCAAAAGCAAAACATTATTAATGATGAAAGCGAAGTATAAACAAATCATCTCAACCAATTTTTGTTATTTCTATCACCATTCTTTTCGGTTTCCTCCGGCGGCTTACTGAAATTTTTATTTTTTTTATAAAAAAAATTTACATAATTTATTCAATATTATATATATAACTAGAAAACAACAATGTTAATCAGTATGTCAAAAAATACTGTGAAGATCTTTTAAAATCAAATTTTTTGAATTTGTTCAAAATTTATTTTAAACTGGTATCCATCGGTTCAATCACAAACCAGATCGTGGGTTTATCGAGTTTTGCCAGTTTTTAGCGAGTTTATATGCATCTGGTATTAGCATTAAACCTAAACCGGATTCTTTAACGGGTCAACACTAGTTGTATCTAATTTGCATATATTATAAACTTTAATATAAATATATATGAGGTGAGATATATTTGTGTGTGTATATTATATATTATTTTATATATGCATATGAAAAGAGAGAGAATGGAGAAACACGAGACAGAGAGAGAGAATGAGAGACGCACGTATATGAGAAGATGTTTTTCTTCTTCTTATAATCTGTTTTCTTCTTAGCCTTAGGTACATATTTATAGCACCAAAGTTACCGACTTACTCAAGTAGGTGAAAGAAATTTCAAGTACAAGTAAATATTAAACTATTAAAATGGATAATCTTATCTTTTCTAACATTCTCTCTTGATTATCTATTATTAATGTCTTCTTGAAAATATCGATATAATCTTCTCTTTATAAACTTCTTCTTCGAATTGATGAATCTTTCCTGTGAATAGATGATTCTTGACTTTTACGTCATTGTAATACTTTCTTTTGGTATCTTGGATATCCTTTGCGTATTCTTTGATGTTTTACTAAAAACCTCATCATGAAAAAATTCAATAGGACAAAACCATAGTAAAGAAAAAAAATACATCTATGCTCTTCATTATACTTTTTCTGGAAGTATTTCTCTTTAGATGTTTATCTTTTTCCGTTTTCATTTTCTGTCTCGTTAAAAACTTCGTTATGAAAAAACTCATTAGGATTAAAACCATGAAAAAGGAAAAAACAGTGCAGCTACGAATCTCCCCTTGGAAGCATTATCTTCAGGAAATGCATTCTAAATATATACACCATCTTTTTGAGATCTTTATAAATATAGCCTTAGTGAACAAACTCGTATAATCATCATTCTCAAATCTTTGGATTTCTGGTCCATAGTTTGAGTTAGCCATACTTTTTTCATGAAATATATTATCCTGACTTTCCAAGATCTCTCATTTCAAACCATTCTTTTGATCAATGTAACTTAACCAAATAAATTTTTCAGATGCTTCAGGCATCCTTGATCCTTCTGAGATTTTTATCAGCACATTTACTGAATGTGATTACATCCATGATTGGAGAATATCAATTTTCGGTCTTTGAAAAAGAATTTATGCCACATATCGGACTTTATATCTTTGACTTCGTTTTTTCTCATTGTTTTGAATAAAGACCTATTTGGTCTCGGATGACATTACTTCTTCAGGTATAATGACTATAAGTCCAAAGATTTTCTTTTATTGATTCTTCTAGAACCTTTTCATTTTATTCTCTAAATTTTCTTTCTCTTCAGGAGAATTTTAGAGTTCATTGGCCTCTCCCTTTTTAAATGCTCCAATGAAATTTTGTTCTTCAAGAACATTAGTTTTTGTGGAGCACTTCCAAATTTTATGAACTTCAAGTTCAAAATATATTATAGGGAGGATTAAATAGCACTTTCTTTAGAAATGCTTAAATCTGAGCTTTTCTATATTTTAGATCCTGTTGGGATATTTTGAGATGAGATGTCTAATTGGAATATACCTGCAAAACAAACTGAACATAATTTTCTTTTCTAAATGGCATCATATCTAATGACTAAATCAATGATCATTTTCTTTGATCCATCTATCGGCTAAAATTATTAAACCTCATGCAACATATACTCAACAAGTAGAGTTTTCGGGAATATAATTATGATATCATTAATCTTTCAGGGAGAATTTTCGCAATTCAAGTCGCTCATTTTCTGCGAGACTTGATATTACTTTTAATGTTTGGACTGCTGGTCCAAAAATTTCTCATTTTTCATATGAGCTTAGCATAGATTTGATTGTCTCTTTTCACTGTTTGACCAATATTTTCACTTTCTACACTCATCCACAGAGGTAAATTTATGATCCTCATTTATATCGCATGATATTTTGTTTATACTGTCGACAGTTATTTTTATCTTTGGTTCCACACTCTTTTGTAATAACATAATTAATCGAGATCTCTTTATCATTATCAATGATATCATTCAGGTACCTTATTTTATTACTAATCATATCAACGGGTCTATTCAGGAGATTCATCCTTTTTTTATATATATTTTCTCCTTTTCTTTTGAGGATTTTATATTTGGAACCAAAGTAGTCTATCACGTTTCTTACGTGCCATAGACTCTTTATTGATAAATCGTCCTTCATGGACATATTTTTGGAGCATTTTGAGCTGGAATTTTTTTTTTTTTCATTGTATGTCTGACATTTACATATGAATTATCTTTTGAACATCAAGTTCAAAATCATTTATACGAGGATCCATAATGATAATTCATTTCATAAAATCTGAATCATTAGCTCTTCCATACCAAAACATGGAGAAATTTCACCATTGTTGATCCTGCAACTTATGAATCGCTTTATAAATTATCCATAAAACCAAATTTTAAAAATATAATCTTAAAGATGTTCCACTACTTTTGATATGGGATTTTCTAATTCTCCCACTCGAGATGATGATTTTTCAAGTTCATCCATCTCGAATGAATCCTACTTTATGACCAAAACATATCCAAATAACCCATCTTTAGACCTTGTATTATGCATCAAATCCTTTTGTGAGACTCTTTATACTTTCTTTGAGATGATGTCCTTACTTGTCCATTCAACTTAAACTGATTTTCGGTCTTAGATCTATTATATATTTTGGGGGACTTTAAAAAAAATCCAACCATTATATCTAATAATCTTTCAACAAAAAATGGTGATTTATCTCTCATGATGATCCTTTTTTATTTTTAACAAGACATGTTATGTGTGAAAAATTTTGGGTTTTTTTTCACATAAATTCTCAATACCATTGTTACATCGGGATGACTTAAACCGGTTATATTATATACTAGTAAATTTTGGGTTTACTATCTTAAACAGTTTTGCCATCTTTATGCATGTCTTCATCATGTATTTTTCTATAGCATTTCGCTCTGTTGGAACGTTCGTTCTTCTTGAACGTTTCATTCTTCTATAACGTTTTGTTCTTCTGGAATATCTAGCTCTTCTGGAGCGTTTTGCTCTTTTTAGAGCTTTTCACTATCTTTTAATTTCTCTCTTCAAGAGTGTTTAGTTCTTCAAAAACTTCTAAATTTTCATAAGTTTTTAGCTCTTCCAGAACTTCTAACTCTTCTGGAGTTTTTAATTCATGAAACTTCCGCAGCTCGTAATTCTTCAGAGCTTTTAACTTTTGAAAATTTCCGGAGTTTTTTAACTCTTCTGGAGGCTTTTAAATTGCAAAGCTTCCGGAACTTTTAACTCTTCGAGAGCTTTTTAATTTTTGTAAATTTTTTGAACTTTTTAGCTCTTTGGAGCTTTTAATTTCCAGAGCTCTTTAGCTCTTTTGGAAGTTCTGACCTTTAAAAACATGTTTTACTGTCTTTTAACCATATTGATAAAATAAATTAAATAGTTAAACACAAATAAATAATAAAATAGAAATCTAATAACTATAATGCAAAACAGTTAGTATATATGTTAGTCGTCTTCTGCACGAAAGTTATTAAAAATATTTATTCAGGAACGCTTTCATGTATATCTTCTGGATATTTTTTTCATATAGTTCTTTTCAAACTTTTGTATAGGTCTTCTAGACATTTTTTTTAATTCAGTTCTTCAAGAACTTTTCTGAAATGTCTTCTAGACATTTGTTTTCAAACGGTTCTTCGGGAACCTCTCATAAATGTTGAATCTTTCATAAATATATTCGGAACATTTATTATATGGAGGCTGTGATCTGAGGAGACATCTATCATATGATCATAAGCCAACCAAATATTTGATCTGAAGAGACATAGTATACCATATGATCATGATGATCGTGAAGATATAACCTATATATCATAATGATCGGTTACCGCCCGGGAAAAGCCATTGCATAAGCCGGAGACACACCACCATGACCCATGACGAGAACCGCACCAACGAAACCGACAAACAGAGTCGGAGAAGAAGTTTCCAGAGAGGAGAAGAGCTTTGGATTGACGGAAGGGACCCTCTCGCAGCTCGCGGCAAAGCTGCCGGCGCCGGAGAGGGAGATCGAAAAAAGGAAGCGGCTAAACCTAGATCTAGTTTTGGGAGAGAAAAAATCGTGTGCGTGTGGGTGCATGCACTTGGAGGTTCCCAAAATTTGCTTTGACCTGATATATATTTATATTAAATTTTATAATATGTTATCAGCATGATCGTTTCATGATCTGATCTAATACCGAAAAGGTGAAATCTGTTCTTATACCAAAAAGTTGAGATTTGTATATTCAATCCGTTTATGTTTATGTACTATGATCGGAAATAAGCGTTGTGACGTCTCCCTTGGTGGTTTGGCTTTGCTCTTCGTCGGTCCTTCCAGAGTCACTCTTGGTGGAGGTTTTCTGTCTCGATCTCGTTGGTGGTGCCTTTTGGAGTCCTCGAGGACGGGGCTCTAGGCCATCAGTCTAGATCGGCGGTTACTTCTTGGTGGTTCTAGTGTTGTGGTGCTTTCCGTCATGTTCCCTTGGCTTGTTATAGTCGGAGGCGATTTGTTCCGGTGGTGGCGCGGGTCTTCTGAGATTCTCTGGTGGCAAAGTTTTCTACCTTCTGGTAGTGTTCAGAGCTCCGCTGTTGTAGTGTTCGCTTCGGTTTCTGCTTAAGTTGTCGGTGTGGCGAATCTTCTTTCCTCCGACGTGTGTTTTGCTTGTCTTCTTGGAGTAAGTGTTCTGTTTTGAGTGGTTGATTGAGATTGCTTCTAGTTTGTGTTGTGTCTTGTTGACTTTTCTTTCAGAGGAGGTAGTAAGGCTTTTAGAGCTTGTGGACGCTTGGTTCTGCTTACTGACATCGGGAGGATCTTGGTTCGAGCGAGTAGCGCTTCTAAGACCAGCTCCAACGCTGGGTAATATGGGGTTCATCGAGGATTTCTTGGGCATTTATGGATTTAAAAAAAAAAATAAAAGTCCAAAATTGAAAGCAGCGGTGCTTTGTGATGGACCTGAAGCAGCGGTTCAGGAAGGGATAAATTGGCCACGTGTTTTGTTTTTATTGGTTGAAACAGAAAAGAGAGAAAAAGTTTGTTTAATCTTTTTATCATGTAATTTTTTTCTTTTGGTTTAATGTTTTTTTCTTGTGTTTTAATTATATGTAATGAATAAGTTTGTTTAATTTTTTTATCATGTAATTTATTTATATGTAATGAATAATTTATTTCAAATTATAATAAATTAAATGTGTAAAACTGATTTTCGGAAAAAAAAAATTAAGAAAAAAATTATTAAAATAATCCAAAGAACTCCTTGAAAGGGTTCAGGGTTGGACATCAATTTTTTCATATAGTTCATCCAATAAATTTTTCTCAAAAAAACTAATAAAAAAATCTGATAAACCCCTCAATAAGGTTCAGGGTTTGAGATGCTCTAAGCTTTGCTAGTTAGTGTTGTCCCATTTGAGTTCTGGATCTAGGTTTAACAGCTGAGCGTCGAAACTTGACGTTGAGGACTGTCATTGTTCGGGCCTCCTCTGACTCCTTTGAGGAATAGTTTTCTTTTCAGGCTGCCGGATGAAACAACTTCTGCTTGTATTGTATAAGCTTCTTCAGCTCTTCTTCTTGCTTTTCTCCAATCATTTCTCGGCTTCACACTCTCGAGTTTTCAAGAGCCTTATCACTACTGGATTGACGACAATAACTTCTTAATTATGACATCGATTCTATTTTAGTACTGATTGATTTTGCTTCCATGTTTTTTATTTTTTTTTGCTATGGGACCAATGTTTTAGGTTGACCAATTTGTTATCACATTTTGTAACATCTGATTATTTTCATTTTCAATGAAATATTTACAATTTAACAAAAAAAAAAGTGAAATATATTTTTTGACAAATTGTTCTGTTCTATTAATGTGAGTAACAAAATAACAAGCATTTGCTTTTTTTAAAAGGAATTGTGATTTTGAGTTATTTTATGCAATTACATTTGTAAATCACATTTGTAAATTCAGTAATGTTTACTAATAAAGCCGTTGAGACCACAACGTTTGGTTCTCACATATATAAGGAAACAAGCCTCTGGCTTTCAACGTTTATGAATTACATGAAGTGAGTCCACAAAAGGCAAAGAAACTCATGCAACCTTAGGAACTACGACGGGTTCCGAGTTAGGCACTGTCACGGACCGCAACAGCTCCAAAGAGCAAACAAGACCGAGAAAATGAGAAAGCAAGGTGTTCGCCGATGCCTGCACAAATTGGCTCTTTAAGTCAAACAGTGAACTAAATAAGACATCACCAAGTCTTTTAAATAGGACTTGTGTGTACCTGAACGAGGAAGACATCGAGAGCAAGAACGGGGCTGTATCCTTGAGAAACTCCTTGGTAAAAAGGGTTAGCTGAAGTTGTTAAAGCCTTTGCGACTAAAAACCCAACCGTTGCTTGCATCCCTAGAAGCGCTGCACCCATTCCTAAAAGATTCACCATTATCCCACTTCTCAAACCTTTCACAACATCAGCACGAGGCGGGGCCTGAAACAAAGTATCCTTTTGTTAAATTGGATTTTTCTCTATAGACACAAAAACACGGAACTGGGTAAAAAGGACCCAAGACGCAGCAGCAGCGATTACGAGACCTGGCTGAATCATACAAACAAGACTCAAATATGATCAGATTGTGCTTTTGTTCTCTCCCATCATTACCAAAGAAAGTTCAACAGCTACTACTACTCGCAGACCGGTCTTTAACAAACAAAGATACCCTGTTAAATCGGATTGGTCTCTCTATACACCAAAATATGGAACTGAGTAAAAGAGACCCGAAAAGTTCTACTAAATATAAGCTTAAACACTCAAATATGATCAGATTGTGCTTTTGTTCTCTCCCATCATTACCAAAGAAGGTTCAACAGTACTACTCGCAAACCGGTCTTTAACAAACAAAGATACCCTTTTCTTAAATCGGATTGCGCTCTCTACACACCAAAATATGGAACTGAGTAAAAGAGACCCAAGAGGCTACTAAATATAAGCTTAAAGGCTCAAATATGATCAGATTGTGCTTTTGTTCTCTCCAATCATTACCAAAGAAGGTTCAACAGCTACCACTACTCGCAGACCGGTCTTAAACAAACAAAGATAAAACCAGTTCACACACAATAAGAACCTACGACGGGTGTTCACTTCCACGGTAAGACAGACAGACCAAGAGAACTCGTTATTCGAGTTAAAGAAAAATCATAGATTCCTTACTGTTTCTACTTACAAAAATCAAACTTTCCCTGTTCACTACTTGTACTCTTTAAAATCACAATTTCCACAGAGAGTCTCATCGAACAACAATGAAGAGCAAGACATTTTCTACCTTGGCAGGATCGCCAGCAGTTCGACGAAGCCTCTCAGAGAGCCGAATATACCCAAACGACCAGAAAACCGAGACAAATGCAGCAGCGATTCCACTTGCGGTTGCATAGAAGGTAGCAGGTGAAGTTGGTTTCCCTGTAACAACAATGGAAAAGGATAGAATCACAGCCGCCACAACTGTTGACACAAGCTGCCCCCAGAAACCGATACTCCCTAGCCTCTTGAAGTACCTTGAAGTCTTCTCCAATCTCTTTGCGACCTGTGAAACCAATCATACTCATAAAAACACTCTTTCACAAATACAAATCTTCTACTAGAAGATGATACAGTTCTGCATCTATAAAGACTCAATTACTGGAGAAAATATATTTTCATACTAAACCCTTGAATTTTAGTTCTGAAAACTCGTTAACCTCAGTGAATTTTAGTAGAATATTGCATCAAAATCGTTTCATTTCTCATCATTTCCCAAATTATCATTTCGATATTTGCTCAGAAGATCATCACGCTCTCACTCTACAGTCAATTCAGCTAAATCTTAAGTCAAAATCAAGATGGAAATTAAGATTCGAGCCAAAGAGAAGACGAGAACCTGCGCGAGCTTTGCCTTGTCGACCTCATTATCAACGGAAACGGAACCAGGAGAAGTCGGATAGGAAAATGCCACCGTGGATGGTGCGAAACTAGGTTTAGATCCTCGGAATTGGAAATTATAGACAAGCGAAGACGAAGGCGACTGGTATGAAGAGATGGTGGCTCTCCTCTTCGGAGCCAAGACAAGTGGATTAAACAAGGGAATGAGGCGAGTTGACAGGCGTGGCTGAAAACCTGGCCGTAGCGTGACGGCGGATAAGCCGGAGGAGCTCGCCGGCGGCAAGAGTAATGACCGCATATTTACTGGAGTTGAGAGTAAAGTTGCGAATTTGTTGTGCTTTTTAGGCTTTCGTCTATCTTTGTTGTAATGGGCTTTTTTGCTACCTAACGGCCTTTGAGAGACTTTCACTTTTTTGTTCATTAGTCCGGGAGAATATTTTTTTTCTTTATTCACAACATTCTTTTTTCGAATAAAAAACCTTGGATATATCTCAACTATAAAATCTCTATACTATTAACTAGATTATGGACCGTGCTATATTGCACGGGTTGATTGTCTCTGAAATATATTTTTTGATTATATACATATATGAATAATATATATATTTTTTTTAAAAAAAAAAATTGTTGATGATTTCATTTTCATGAACTTAATATGTGTTTTGGACTAATTATAATTTACTTGGATTGATGTAATTTTTTTTCAATATGTGATATATAAACACTAATATAAACTGGTTAAAAATGTACCCAATATTAACTTTTAATGTTGGGGTGATGTTTTATGTAAGTGAATATAATTAGAATGAAGAACTGTTGAGTGTTGATATAAATACTAAAGATATGTAATTAAATTTTGAAATATGATAATTAAGTTGATTGTAACAGTTATATTTGTTGACTACGTTTATATAACATTCAGATGTATATATGTTTGAAAAAGAATTCATGACTTATGGTTCATTTCTTGCTATCTTTAAATTTTTTAGAAGTGGAAGTTTGAAAATTTTATTGTATTTAACGGTGAGGTTTTATAAATTTTACTTTATATTAAAATCTTGAAAATTTTAATTTAATCATGAAAAAACTACACCAGATAGCATTTAAAATAAACGGCATATGCAAAATAACACTTACCCAAAGTGTTATTAGAATCTAGCACTTTTACAGACAAAATGAAATGTACGATACACTATCATACGAGGCGTTTACATATTATAGTAATTTTTGAGTTTTTAATTACATTTTTGGCACTTTTAATTGAGATAGCACTTTTTTTAACTTATGGAGATAAAATCACAACAAAGCCTTTATGATATATTTTATGTTAAAAAATCTAACCAATATAAACCGATACAAATCAGTTTCTCTTTTATTAAAAACTAGGTGAATACCCGCACATAACGTGCAGGTTTTTTTTCAATTATTTCCAATTTATATATTTTATATTTTTCTAATAAAAACATAATCATCAATTGCTATATTATTATAAATCAATCAATTTTAAATATAATATCATTAAAAATTAAAAGTTTTATACTAAAAAACCATCAATTTGTTTAATTAATTATAACATAAATTCTTGTTTAATATTTACATAAATGTGTTTGAGAATTAATTAATAAAAAAACTTTTCATATTATTAACAAATCAAAAGTTTTATACAAAAAAATCATCAATATTTTTAATTAACTATAACATAAATTCTTGTTTAATATTGACATATAAATGTTAATTAAGAATCAATTAATAAAAAAAAACTTTTCGTTTTCTTTGAGTGGTTAAAAACTTAATATTAAAATTTATTAATTAATTTTCTTTAAAAATTGTAACTTCAAATTAAAAATTGACACATGTCATCTCTATATTAACTTTAAAATGCTGAGGTGTCACTCATATGAAAAAACTTTTTATATTATTAACAAATCAAAAGTTTTATACAAAAAAATCATCAATATTTTTAATTAATTATAACATAAATTCTTGTTTAATATTGACATAAATGTTAATTAAGAATCAATTCATAAAAAAAACTTTTCGTTTTTTTTGAGTGGTTAAAAACTTAATATTAAAATTTATTAATTAATTTTCTTTAAAAATTGTAAATTTAAATTAAAAATTGACACATGTCATCTCTATATTAACTTTAAAATGCTGAGGTGTCACTCATATGGAAAGAGTTGGTCATCTTTTATATATAAGATTTAAGAGAAAAACAAATGGAAAAAAATGAGACATGTTCTCTCCTTCTCTCTTTCTCTCCGTAAATCAGATCTCTCTCTCCCCTCTCTCCTTTCTCTTTTTTCTCTCTTACCCAAGCTTCTGTCTAATCCAAACTTGGAGAAGAATTTTGAAGCTGCAAAGATTTCAAGTGAAGAAAGTCTTTTTTTTTTTAATATAATTTCTATAGATTGTCAGGTTTTTCTAAGCATGAGTATCACTTGTTGATTTGTTTTGGGTGAGAGAGAGAAAGTGTCTTCCTTTTTGTTCTTTTTAGTAGCTGTCTTTCCAATTCTTGTAAATTATCTGCTTCAAAATCACTGGTTTTTGAGCTATTCAACTTTTTTCGGCTGTTCTAAATCCTCTGCCACATGCTTTATCTCATCCACCTCAAAAACAAGTTATATGGACAAGTACACAAAAAATTTGTTAGTGGACATACACACAAAAGTTTTGGAAGGCAGGAAAACTTAGGGATAAATATTAGATTTTTTGTGTTCAACTTCTAACGAATCCTACTTACTTTAATTTCTATGTACATGGCCACATTTAGTCAACAAGATCAAGTTGTATATGGACTTATCCATGTGAAATGGAAATTGCTTTGTATATTTCAGCATTTTTTTGCTTCACAAAAAAATCATTATGTGGATAAGACTTTCACTATTTCCCAGTCTATTGGATACATGTTTCTTTTAGAAAGATATTCTAAGGTCGTGACCACACGGACGAACGAATTGTAAATATTTATGATGGCTTTCATTTGTGTACAAATATTTTACGATTTTGCAATATGAAAAGACTATATGGATATATCTATCATACATCCATAATATTCTATATGGGAAAAATATTTTTAAAGATGTATGAGTGGATGCGTCCAGAAATATATGGGTGGAGTCAGGTGCTAATTTTGCTATATTGGGAGATGAAGATATCTTTGTGGATGTGACCATATGCACAAGCATGTAAGATGAGCATAACCGGGTTGAGTATATGGATATGGCCATAATAACGCGGTAACGGTTAGTGGACGTGAGAAAAATGTCTGTGTGGACAGATCCCAATTATGTAATGATAGTCGCGGATATGTTTGCGCGCAACAAACTTGGACATTTCCATATAGATAAATTTTTATTTAATTGTTGTGTATTTTTCTTGTAGTTATGGACATGCCCACAAATCTTGAAGCCAAATATTACTTGCAATTATAATCTATAAACCTTCTGATGCTATGAGAAACTATAAAACATGCTTAAAAACTTATGACTATATGAAAGCGTGACAATAACATATGTGAACAAAAAGCATATGTGAAGAAAAAGCATACACAAAAACATATGTGAACATCTGTAACCAATCATCTTTGATGATATGACCATATTGAAACGAAGGCTTAATTATCATGCACAATATTTATGCTTGTGGATACATCCACAATGAAATATGACACATCCATGGTTAAGAAAACTAGTTAACGACTTTGATGTGGATAAGTCCAGACATATCATCCACATCGATACGGCCCACTAAAATATGTAGACACGTCATTTGTGTTGTTAACGTCGGCAATCAGGAGACAAAATATGGAGTGAACATAGAAGATTACGAACCCTAAACTGAACGTGGATACGTCCAATATGAAATGCATCTGGCTGAGAACATGTGGACACGTCTATTTCTCGGAAGGCACATCTCTCACGAAAATAACACCAAATCCAGTGGCGAGAATCACGCTCAGAGAGTCAGATCCGTCGAAGAATCTTGATTATTTGTGCATCCCATATGATGCGAAGTGGAACCAAATGATATGAGAAACCCAGTTGATCTCTAAAGCCGAGGAGGGTATCGATCGAGGTGAAAAGATCTTTGACGCGTTAAGACGTGTGAATCTGGTGGAGAAGGCGGAGTTCCAGAAAACTGAAGTGGTGAAGGATTGCTGATGCAGAGCGAATAACGAACCATAGAAAGTAGGGGCTATGAACTTGGTGATGACTCTCTCTAGGATTTGTAAGATGAAGAATGATGTTAATGGTGGTGAAAGTTGATGGCTTTCATTGATGGAGGAAAAAAGGTACGAGAGAGAAAAGCTTCAAAAGATTTGAGAATGATAAATTATTGAATAAAGCAAGAGTTCACAAATAAAGGAATAAAGAAAATGAGGTAAAATTGGTTTAATTGGAATTGTCGGTTTATTTTCAAACCCGTAAATAGAAGGAGTGTTTTGTCTTTTTGTAAGGTCTTTTAAGTAGAAAGAGCTATCCTAAATGAAAGTGCCATAATATGTAAATACAAACTTAAAAAAAACCAAATAGTGTAAATTTCTCCTATCATACACATTGGATTTTACAGTGATGGTCATGAACTCATAATAACACTTTGAAAAACTTTCTTTATCCAATAAGTGCTACTTTGTGCTAATGTCTCTTTATCCAATATCACTTTAATTATTTTTAAACTCTTTTATTAAAACTTAACACAGTCTAACTTCCTATTTTTGTTCTTAATTACAAAGCATTATTTTATAGGAAATCCAACAAAGTCTACAATATTTTTTTAAAAAAGTACATTATCAATCTAAAGTTAAAATATTTACCAATTTCCTAGGAACTTTCAGTTAAGAATAATTGTGAAAGTGACATTTCTTAAATCAAGCTCAAACTAATATCTTGGATTTTTACTTGTATGAATATTATAGATTAAATGCATTAAGAAAACCCAACCTAACTATCTTCATCCATCTCTTGCTTTTACAAAAAAAATATCCTCAAACTCATCTTATCTTAACTTAACATTTTTTTTTAAAAAAAAACTTGCTACCGACGATTTTTCTTATGGCAAGCTACCCATGATATTATAGTAAAATTATCAAGAACAATTTTTGAAGTATATTAACAACCTAAAGTTAGAGTTTCTACCAATCAATTTTTAATCAAACTGTAGAACTTAGAATAATAGTAAGAGTGACACAAAAAAACATAAATTAAGCTTAAATGTATGGCTTAGACTTATGTCATGATTATATATAGTAGAACCATTCAAAATCTCAAATCAACTATCATCGTCTGTCTCATGCTTATATTCGAGTTTATAATCAAACTCAATCTAGCTTATCAATTTTTTTTTTATTTTTTTTAGTCTAATATTAATCATTCCTTTATGGCTGTTTTAGCTTTTTTTTTTCTATGTGAGACTTTGACAGATTTATTTTATGTCAACTATAAGACTCCAAAAATGTTTACTTTATTTGAAAATATTTAAAGTTATAATTTATCTGATCAATGTTTCATCACACTTTTAAAATCCTTAAAATCTATTGAGAATACTCTTAATTATCGCTTATTAAAACTTAAATTCTCCATGATATTTTTAAGTAGAATTTATACTCACATTTTTTCCTATCGGTCATGCAATAACTTCTAAACTGTCTTGCAATAACTCCTAAACAATCTTGCAACAATTCATTACTTTAGCATTGACACTCTACTTGATATCCCATGATTGTGATAGATTCACCGCACTTTTACCATCCACTTATTAATAAGGATCTCATATGAACAATACACATTCTTCAGGGAAATAAATAACAATAATCTTGTTAATTTGCTTGAGATTTAGTCATCTTCACATCATTTGAGTCTTGAGTGAATACCTCAACAGCTGGTCCTTAAACTAACACACTATTAGAATTTTTAAACAAACAAATATAAGACTCCTTACTTAAAGCTCTATGAAACTGTGCTTTCCTTTTAGTTTTTGTTCTTTTTTTAAATATGCCCATTTCTCCCATCTTCATCAGAATCTAAAAGTATATTTGGCTACTCTTTATAGCCTAAACAATGTTCCGCTCACTCTCTTCTGCACCCTTTCGACTTCTTATCTTCACTATTAAAATAGGGTTTCTTTTCTGGTTTACCTTAATGAAGGTTCCCCTCCATTAATCAGAACCTTAAACCTTTCATCATTACGTTAGGTATGATGCAAATATAGACAATTTTTCAAACTTCTCTCGTATAGACAATTTTCATTCCACGATTTTACAATCCAAATTCCCAATATACTTGTAATCTTCATTTTTCTTTCTTATTGTCCCATCAAATTGGATATGGAGTTTTAGTATCGCATTTAAAATGCTGAAAGAGCAAATAAAGTTACAAATCCAACACTACCTCAAAAATCTAGCTACAAAACAAAAATTTTTACTTAAAATTTCAGACAGTCTTAAAATTCCATTATCAGTCTTAATTTGCTTTACATCAGAGTCAGACCTTGGCAACTGATCCAAATTATGTCAAAACCCTTTTTTTAGTTTTCAGTTAATCTTTCTGAAAATTATATCAAGACTACATCTATAGTTATGAGTGGAAAAATAATTAACAAACCTGAAGTGGTATATTTTTATCAATTAATACACCCTAAAATATAACACAGAAACAAAGTTACATTTAGGATTTTTTAGGTAACTAAAAGACTGAAAAAAAATATCCAGAAAATATCATAAACGTTTCCTTAGCTTCTACCGTAAAAGAAGTGGAAAAGAGTGTCTCCTATTCTCTATTTGCTTCTTGCTGCAACAGCTAGAACTTCTTCCATGCACTACAAGAAAACATGAAATTAGCGACTGTCATTTACGACGGATAAAACAGTCGTAAATAGTTCCGACTGTTTAGCGACTGTTTAGCGACTGTTTAGCGACTGTTTAGTGACTAATGCAATTTAGTCGTAAAATAGTCGCTGATTTGTTGCCAATTAAAACAGTCGTAATTTGGTCGTTAATTAACGACTACATTGCGACTTGTGCGGCGGGTCGCATAATTTATAACACGTGTTATGACTTTTTTGGTAGGTGTACCGGTTTTTTGCGACTAAAACTATGCAGTCACAGGTTAGTCGGAAAATAGTAGCAATGTAGTCGCAAATTTTTCTATATATACAGCACAACGCATCTCTCTTCCATTCATTCACAAACACAATCTATAGAAGCTCTGAAATTCTGAGAGCGTTTCTAAGATATAATGTCTGGAAATTTCAGTAATAATAGTAATAGAGAGTGGATGTATAGACGGATCGATGAAGAGACGGGAAATTTCTCAACGGAATTTGTTTCCGGGGTGGAACAATTTATGAATTTTGCAAACAACCAAACGCTAGCACAGAGTAATGGCGGTAAATTTTACTGTCCTTGTAGTGTTTGCAAAAATAATAAATTTTTGCCGGGGAACAAAATTTGGAATCATCTGTACAGTAAAGGGTTCATGCCAGATTACTATATTTGGTATAAGCATGGGGAAGAAATTACTATGGATTATGGAACTAGTTATGGTAATACAACTCATTTAAGTTGGAGTGAAGAAGATGTGGGTAATGTAGTAGGAGATAGATATGTGGATATGGTGAATGATGCATTTCATGGTAATTATCATCAAGATGATAGTTATCAGAATGTACGTAACCAATCCCCAACAATTTTACGATTTGTTAGAAGCTGGGAAAAAACCATTATATGATGGTTGTCATGAAGGTCACTCGCAGTTATCTTTAGCTGCTCGGTTCATGCAAAATAAGGTAGATTATAATATGAGTGAAAAGTGTGTGGATTCGTGGGCATCTTTGTTTACGGAGTATTTACCAGAAGGAAATCAGTCAACCAAGTCACATTACGAGACAGAGAAATTGATGGGAAATTTGGGGCTTCCGTTTCATAAAATCGATGTTTGTATTAACAATTGTATGATCTTCTAGAAAGAAGATGAAATGTGGGAGGAGTGTAAATTTTGTCAGTCACCCAGATATAAGCCTAACGAAGGACGACGTTCACGAACCAGAATACCATATAGTCGTATGTGGTATCTACCTATTGGTGATAGATTAAAGAGGATGTATCAGAGCCAGAAGACTGCAGCGGCAATGAGATGGCATGCTGAAAACCATGCAAAGGAGGGCGAAATGTGTCATCCCTGTGATGCTGCAGAGTGGAAATATTTTCAAGATCTACATCCCCAATTTGCTGAAGGACCCCGTAATGTGTATCTTGGGTTATGTACAGATGGATTCAATCCATTTGGCATGTCTCGTAATCATTCATTATGGCCTGTGATCTTGACTCCTTATAATTTACCCCCTGGTATGTGCATGAAGACTGAGTACTTGTTCCTCACAATACTGAATTCTGAGCCAAATCATCCGCGTGCTAGTCTCGATATCTTCCTCCGACCTCTTATCGAGGAGTTAAAAGAATTATGGTCAACTGGAATCGATGCATACGATGTATCTTTGCAGCAGAATTTCAAACTAAAGGCTGTGCTGATGTGGATGATAAGCGACTTTCCGGCGTATGGCATGTTGTCAGGATGGACGACCCATGGTAGATTGGCTTGTCCAATTTGTATGGACGATACAAAGGCATTTTATCTGCCTAATGGAAGGAAGACGTGTTGGTTTGATTGTCATAGGAGGTTTCTCCCTCATGGTCATCCATTACGAAAGAATAGAAAAGACTTTTTGAAGGGTAGACACGCTATAAATGAGTCACCACCACAGTCTTTGACAGGTGAACAAGTTTATAGTGAGCGAATAGAAACTGTCAATCCTGCAAAAACGTCTGATTGCGGTGGAAACGGTCATGAAAAAAAGATGCCCGGATATGGGAAATGGCATAATTGGCACAAAGAAAGTATATTTTGGGAGTTGCCTTACTGGAGGGACCTCAATCTCCGACATAATCTTGATGTGATGCATATAGAGAAGAATTTCTTTGATAACATCATGAATACTCTAATGAGTGTTGCGGGTAAATCAAAAGACAATATCAAGTCAAGGTTGGATATAGAACGATTTTGTGATCGGGCACACTTACATCTTGCTGAAAATGGTCAAGCTCCTTTTCCAGTATACACATTGGAAGAAGCTGATAGAAGAAGATTATTGGAATGTGTGAAAGGGGTACAATTTCCTGACGGTTATGCGTCAGACTTAGCTGCTTGTGTTGATATAGAAAGAGGAAAGCTTTCCGGCATGAAGAGTCATGACTGCCATGTTTTTATGGAACGGCTACTTCCATTTATCTTTGCAGAACTCTTGGACCGTAATGTCCACCTAGCATTATCAGGTACTTTAGTCAATTTAATGGTACATACATGTAAAAGTTCTGATTATAGTAATTTATTCTGAATTGAACTTTAATATATCTAGGTGTTGGAGGATTCTTTCGTGACTTATGTTCAAGAACTTTGCAAAAAAACAGGGTCCAAATCTTAAAACAAAACATAGTCCTAATCTTATGCAATTTGGAGAAGATTTTTCCACCATCATTTTTCGACGTAATGGAGCACTTGCCTATACATCTTCCTTATGAAGCTGAATTAGGAGGCCCCGTGCAGTATAGGTGGATGTATCCTTTTGAAAGGTTTTTTAAAAAACTGAAAGCAAAAGCAAAAAATAAAAGATATGCATCAGGATCAATTGTTGATTCATATATCAATGACGAGATTGCTTATTTTACGGAGCATTACTTTTCCGATCATATACAAACGAAATCAAGGTAAACTATAAAACTGTGAATTCATATTTATAATTAGTCTATAATGGCCAAGGTAATTTTACATTAATATGTGAATTCATTTTTATTATTAAATATTGCACAGGTTAACAAGATTTGACGAAGGTGAAGTCCCTATATATGATGTCCCCAGAGTTCCTGATATATTTACTCACGTAGGTCGGCCAAGTGGGCAAATGCATGAAATATGGCTTTCAGAAAAAGATCACAAAATTGCACATGCATATGTTTTGCGAAATTGCGATTACTTTCAACCCTTTGAGAGGTATATCGAATTTCATCCTTTTCAGATGTATAATCTAGTATCATTTCTAGTATCATTACTTTCAACCCTTTATACAGGATGTTTGAGGATTATATTTGCACAAAATATCCACAACTCTCTGATAAAGAAGTCGCTAAAAAAAGAGCTGACGAATATCCGTCATGGGTGAAGAATTATGTACGTTTTCTATGTTTACTAACTATGTACGTTTTCTATCAACAAATTAGTAATGTATACATATATTTATATGTGCAGGTTACTTATTGGAATGCCACAAATCCTTTTCCTATTTGGGTTCAGGATATAGTTCACGGACCAGTCAATAAAGCCAAAACCTGGCCTATTTACTTTACGAGAGGATATTTGTTTCATACACAGAACCATGGCAGAGGACGGAAGACATGTAACTTTGGAGTGTGTGTTAAAGGAGAAAACTACACAGATGCATCTGATGAAGCTGATTTTTACGGGATCTTAACTGATATCATACAACTAGAGTATGAGGGAATGGCAAATTTGAAAATCACACTTTTCAAGTGTGAGTGGTATGACCCTTTAATTGGTAGAGGCACTCGAAGGAGCAATGGTGGTGTCGTTGACGTTCTTTCATCAAGAAAGTACAACAAATACGAACCATTTATTCTAGGTACGCATGATATATAAATATATAGATTTATATCTAACTCAATAAATATATTCATTTGGTATTCATATTTGTATTCCACAGCCTCCCAAGCAGATCAAATATGTTATATTCCATATCCAACCCGAAAAAAACCAAAGCAGATGTGGCTAAACGTCTTACAAGTGAATCCAAGAGGGAATATTTCAGGACATTATGAAGATAAAGAACTAACTCTCTTACAACAAGAGAGTGATGATGCTGTTATGCTGACCACAATTGAAGATATCATTGTTGAAAATCGAGTACACAGAGTAAACCCGCTAAATCTCGATTTTGATGTCGGAGATGCATAACCAGAAGATGAATTTATGTGTAATTTATCATCATCTGATGATGAAGATGAAGACGAAGAGAATCCTTATTAATCTGTGTATGTTTATGATTACAAAACATGAATAAAATAGTTAAAATTGTTGTGTTGTAAGATAAATTATGTTGTTTTTTTTTAACAAAAAAATAGAATTTTACCGACTGAATAGCGACTGATTTCCTACTAAAGGTCCAAAATTAAACTCGCTAATTGAGCCCAACTCTAATCCCATTAAGAGGCCCAATAATTTACTAAGCCCACTAAACCTACCCGATCGATTAACCCTTAATCGCGAAAAATCCCCAATTCACTTCCTATTCCGCGAACCCTAATTCCCGAAATCCCCAAACCTCCCTTGAAATCGATCTCTTTTCGATTTGATCCCAACCCTAAATCGACAGATAAACAATCCCAAACCCTTCTAAATCGGTCGATAAACCATAATTTTCAGTTCTAATCGATCGATCTTCTTCTCCTCAAACCCGAAACCCTAATCGATCGATTCCCAACGACCTTCGATATCAAGCCTCTCCTTGAATCCGATGGGTGGTCGTGGAAGGAAGAAACGCGGAGGAGCACGAGGAGGAGCCGCGGTAACTCCGTTACCCAGTCGGTATGATTTCATACCGGCGACATCTCCACCACCGCTGGTCCCAACATACGCGCCGACACATGTCCGAGACTATCCACCACCGATGGAGCTCTTCCAGAGCTCGCAACAAGGAGGCCCTGAGTTGCAACCACCGCCTCAACCTAGAAGGTCAGAGCAATCGCAAATTCGATTCTCTCCATCTCCTCAACAACGCTTCCAAGACCAACCTCATCGGCAGCATTCTGCATCACCTCAATCTCAACAAGGAGCTTCCGGAGCTTCTTCTTTCTCTCAAAACCGAGCCTCTCCATTATCTCAAGAAGGAGGTAATTCTCCACACTCTCAACAAGCTCATTATGACGGTGAAGAAGCTGCATTTCCAGATCCTTCTGAAGAACAAGACAGTGCTGTCAATCTCTCTGAAGACCAGCTTCAGATTCTTAATGCCTTGCTCACAAAGCCTGGAAGAGAGGCTTATACTACAGTGTTGTCTCCCATAGAGAAACCGGGTACAACGTGGTAAGTCTACTTCCTCTAGCTTGATTTGTTTCCTTCTTCAAATGATGTTCTCGATGACTTCTTCCTTTGTTTTCTTTGTATATAGGTTTGGCCGTGATAAGTCCTCACTTACCCGGAAGATTACCAAGGTCTTCACCAACAAGTTTGATGGCCCTTTCTACAGCTGGACTCGTGTGCCTCGTGATAGGCAAGAACGTTACTTTGTGGAATTCGCGGTAAGATCCTCATTTTCATTTATATGTTTTTGTTATTGAGTTTGTATCTATGTATTATTCTAACATCATCTCTTTGTCTCTTGTTATTGTAGAAAACCCACACCTGGGATCCCTTGATCACTGGTGTGGTTCAAGCCAAGTTTGAGAGTATTTGCAAAAGCAGGATGAAGGATATGGTCAGCACCGTTAGGACATCAAGAGTGCAACCTAACTGGATCGGCGATACACTCTGGGAACAAATGACTGAGCATTGGGACAAAGAAGAATCCAAAGAAAAGAGTTCAACCACTTCAGCTGCTCGGTTGTCTGAACGTGGTGGTCTTGGTCCTCACGTTCACTACTCAGGTCAAAAATCCTATCTGCAAATCCAGCAAGAAATGGTAACTTTCTACTCTTTTATTATTCATTAAGTGTTAGAGTCTTATGAATCGATGCATAACTTCCCATTGACATATTTTGGTTTATCATTGCAGGAAGAGGAATTAGGTAGACCGGTGAGTCTTGGTGAAGTTTTCATCAGGACTCATACAAAAAAGGATGGGAGTTATGTGGATGGAAAGGCAAAGAGAGTGGTTGAGACTTACCAGAAAAACTTGGAAGCCAAGTTGTCTGCCATCAGGACTGAAAACTCAGAGAATCTTGAGGGTACATCACCTCGTCGAGAGCTAACTGTAGAAGAGGAGAATGACTTGTTTCTACAGGTACGGTTCAGTTTTCTTATTTGGGTTTTTTTTTCTAACTCTTTTTTCTCCTCGTCGAGAGCTAACTCTTTCTTTTTTTGTATTCGCAGTCCACTATTATGAGTGAAAGAGGAATACCTTATGGAGTTGGTAGCCTCTCTAACTTGTATGTAAATGGCAAGAGGAAGTACCCAGGAAGCTCTGCATCCTACAACACTCTGCAGGAACAACTTCAACAAGCTCAACAGCAAATAGAGCTCCAAGCGGCTGAGAATGCACGGCGTGAAGCAGAGTTTGCCAAAACTACAGCTGCGCAAGAAGCCAAGCTCGAGAAGCTCACGATGGTTGAAAGGTACTTGACTCAAACTGATCCACGGTTCAATGATTTTTTGGCTAGTCAAACTCCTCTATCGACCACTCCTGCTGCGAAGTCTCCAACACCTGCTGATCCGATAACTAATGGAACCTTAGAAGAGTAGGTCTCTTCTCACTTTTTTTAGAACCTTAGAACTATTATAATGTCTCGGAAACTTAGAAGAGTAGGTCTCTTCTCATTTTGTACTTCTCTATAATGGTTGTATATTGTAACCATTTGAGATTTTTTTGGTTTGTATGCAATGACTTTTATGTAAATTATTTGTTCCTTTGCTTTTTAAATATTCATCATGATTTTAGAAATCAAAAAAGACTTTTTAGAGCATTAATGTTTGTAAACAGGGTTTCAAATTGGGGGTTTGTAAACAGAAATACCAAATTGAATATACGATGCTCAAAATAGTCGCAAACCAGTCATAAATTAGTCGGAAAATAGTCACAGATCAGAAACAAATCAGTCGCAAAATTGCAACAAATTACTATTCATTTCTCGACATCAGTCGGTATACAGTCGCTAATTCGAAGGTAAATGGGTCACGAAACAGTCGTAACGTGGTCGTTATATTTAACGACTAATTACCTACTACTTGTATATTATTAATATGACTACATTATAGTCGTAATTGAGTCGCAGAAGTAGTCGTAAAGTAGTCGTTACATTTGCCGACTACATTACGACTAATTTACGATAATAAATATCAAACGCACATTAGTCGTAATTCAGTCGTACATTAGCGACTATGATATGACTGTTTGAATTAGCGACTAAGAATTAGCGACTGTGTATTTCAGTCGCTAATCAGACGTACAATGCTGAGTTACGACTGATTTCCGACCTTTTATGCTGTCGCTAATGTTCTGTTTTCTTGTAGTGATGTCTCATCTAAATCATCAAAATTCATAAATGGCCCACCCAAAAACGTAGTTTACCCATTTTCCTACTAAAACACAATTTCGTTAGTAGAAATTTATATCAGTTCAATAATTAATTAGTAACATTAATTCCCTAAGGTAATTTCCCCAGGTTTGCTAGTAAATTAATATTCAAACTAAACAGAGTTTCATGAACGATTAACCTAAATGAATGAGATCTTGGAAATCAGGATGCCCCAGTCTGTATATTAAGACAATAATATTCAATATCAACATTTGCTTGAAGACCCATTAGCGTATGATCAAATTAAAATTCTAAGAATCATTGCTCAAATAACTTGTTGATGTTGTATCACATATGAATAACTAACTAAAAACAACCTATTAAAATCAGTTGTATTAATAAAATCTGCTATCATTCATTGATGAAAGAAAACCAAAACAATCCAAATATCATGAAAACAAAAACACAGAATGAGTTGATCATGAGAAGATTCAGTATGAAAAACTAACACCATAATAAAATAAAAAACGAAACGAAAAATAAGCATGACAAAAGTAGCAGCCATATTAGTCCACTTTTTCAATCTTAACATCCTCCATACATCCTTCTCAGTTCCCTCACTCTTAACATCAGTCTGGCTAGATTTCTTAGTTGATGAGCTTTTCCCGTTCTCAATAATCGTTTCTCTCCCATCAATGTTTTTGGGCTTGGAGAAATTCGTTGAATGATCCTTCGAACCTATATAAAATAACATATGGAAAATGGTTATCATTAGCATAAGGAACAACAAAATTAAAATAGATTCAAAATGTATGTCTAACACCTTTTCATGGAGAGAATTTTATGTTTTTCCCTCAGCCATAAAAAGCCTCCAAGTTTACGCTTTTACTCAAGATATCAAACGTACCCGTTATTATCTTTGTCAAAGTAAGTGCTCTAAACTTGGTGTAATCAAGTGTTCCATTACCATCTATATCAGCCTGAAACATACAAAAATGTTTATCTTTTAAGATTTTTAATTGTTTAAAGCAGAGCTAAGAGATAAACTCAAATTTTTCCTTCTTTTGATACTGATGCAACCATGATAATGGTCTATCAACAAATGATCCAATTCAAATCAAACCCAGAATCTCAAGAAGTTTTTAGAAGAAAATCAGATCATGGATATATCAAGAATTGTCTAGATACAAAGAATTAATCTCCATTAATTCTAATGGCTAAATTGGTGGAAGAAGACCATAAATTTAATTTAGCTGATTTTTCTCCTCTTTTTATTGTGCATAATTTTCTCTTGTAATTAATTTCTTTGACTTTGAAGGTCTTGTAAATGAGCCTATAAAAACTCATCACTTGTCATTGTAAAAATATATATAGATTTTTGGAAAAATAGAAAGAAAAAGTTTTCTCTCTAAAGCTTAATTAGGCTTTGTTTTTGTTTATCTAAGTTAGGTGGGATTCCTTTACTTAGTAAACATTAAATATATGTCTCTTGTGTGAGATTCTTTGAGACTAGGTTTGTGAACTCATCACAAGGGCTTTCACACCCTTGAGTGGCGTTCTTCGATCTACCATCATTGTTCTATCAATCCGCTGCTTGAAGATCTGTTTATCCGAAGTCATATAAGCCATTGACAGCTCTGTGCTTGTATCATTTTGGTATCAGAGCTAAAAGCTCCTATCCATCAGGTTGTATCCATCCAATCTGATTTATCTATCTATCAGAGGTTTGAAGATTTGTTCATCTGAATCATATAAGCCCTTGACACTTGACAGCTTGGTGCTTGTATCATTTTTGGTGTTCTTCGAACCTCTATTATTTCATTTTCTTTTGTTTTATTAAAAAAAAAACCTAAATCCACAAAATTGTTTTGATTTGTTTTCTGAATATTTTTTTCATTTGAAAATTAAAAAAAGAGAAATTTGCAGTTTATTTATTTATTTCGTTTCAAAAAAAAAAATTCCAAAAGAAATTGTTTTCACTTTGTTTTGTTTTTATAAATTAAGAAAAAAACAAAAGTAATTTTTTCAACTATTTTTAAATTATCCTAAAAAAACGAAAAAAAAGTTTCTGTTATTTTTAAATTGTTTTCATCCTTCAAAAACAAAAGTGTTTTTATAATTATTTCACTGTTTTCTTAATTCAAAAAAAAAAATGTCAAAACCAAGGCCACAACATTACCAAGTTGAAACGGTTTTGAGGACAAAACCTTTTGAAGAGGGAGATATTGATGCAACCATGATAATGGTCTATCAACAAATGATCCAAGTCAAATCAAACCCAGAATCTCAAGAAGTTTCTAGAAGAAAATCAGATTATAGATATATCAAGAAGTTGTCTAGATACAAAAAATTAATCTCCATTAATTCTAATGGCTAAATTGGTGGAAGAAGACCATAAATTTAATTTAGCTGATTTTTTTTCTCTTTTTATTGTGCATAATTTTCTCTTGTAATTAATTTCTTTGACCTTGAAGGTCTTGTAAATGAGCCTATAAAATCTCATCACTTGTCATTGTAAAAATATATACAGATTTTTGGAAAAATAGAAAGAAAGAGTTTTCTCTCTAAAGCTTTGGCTTTGTTTTTGTTTATCTAAGTTAGGTGGAATTCCTTTACTTAGTAAACATTAAATTCATGTCTCTTGTGTGAGATTCTTTGAGACTAGGTTTGTGAACTCATCACAAGGGCTTTCACACCCTTGAGTGGTGTTCCTCGATCCACCATCATTGTTCTATCAATCCGCTGCTTGAAGATCTATTTATCTGAAGTCATATAAGCCATTGACAGCTCTGTGCTTGTGTCATTTTAAATGATGCAACCATGATAATGGTCTATCAACAAATGAATCAATTCAAATCAAACCCAGAATCTCAAGAAGTTTCTAGAAGAAAAACAGATAATGGATATATCAAGAAGTTGTCTAGATACAAAGAATTAATCTCCATTAATTCTAATGGCTAAATTGGTGGAAGAAGACCATAAATTTAATTTAGCTGATTTTTTTCCTCTTTTTATTGTGCATAATTTTCTCTTGTAATTAATTTCTTTGACCTTGAAGGTCTTGTAAATGAGCATATAAAAGCTCATCACTTGTCATTGTAAAAATATATACAGATTTTTGGAAAAATAGAAAGAAAGAGATTTTCTCTCTAAAGCTTAATTAGGTTTTGTTTTTGTTTATCTAAGTTAGGTGGGATTCCTTTACTTAGTAAACATTAAATCTATGTCTTTTGTGTGAGATTCCTTGAGACTAGGTTTGTGAACTCATCACAAGGGCTTTCACACCCTTGAGTGGCGTTCTTCGATCCACCATCATTGTTCTATCAATCCGCTGCTTCAAGATCTGTTTCATATAAGTCATTGACAGCTTTGTGCTTGTATCAGATACTCAGTTATACCTCTGTTCCAAACACAGCCAACAACAGATCCATCTTACAATAGTATCCAAAAGTAGATTGAAATTCAAAACAAAATTGAAGTAAATAAAAAGTATACCGCTAGAAGCCGAGATGACTCCACAGATTTTTGCTGAGAATGTTACCTGACTTCATAGTTTAAACAAATTTACGATGAAAGTTTTGAGAAGTAAAGAAATTGACGACATTGTGAAGAATGAAGGCTTGATTTATAGGAAAAAAATAAGCTGCAAAATAATTAGGGTCACTACAAGAAAACAATCGTTTTCCAACGGTCCATTACGACGGTTTAAAAATCATCGCAAACTTACAACGATTGTACGACGATGTTACGTCAAATTAAAAAACCGTCGTAAAACCGTCGTACAAAAAAATCGTCGTAACTTCGACGTACAATTTACGACGAATATACATCGATAACGAGAGATTTGATATTAATTGCAAATTCATCGTAAATTAGATGTAAAAATACGACGAATATACGACGACTGGTTTTCGATGTAAAAGGTACGACGATTTTACGTCGACAAAGAAGTTAGGTGAAGAACATTTAAAACATGTTTACCTAACTAATGTAGATGAAAGATTCTATCGCATAATCGACGTAAAATCGTCGTAAAAAGTCGTCGTAAAAGCGTCGTAAAGCCCGAAATTTTCCTATAAATAGATATTCATTCCTTCTTTCAATCACAACACATCATCATTCAAACATAAGAGCATCATCATCCTGGAGACCCATTGTAGGTCTCTTAAATTTTAGTATAGTGTTGTAAATCCTGATATATTGGGTTGTCCATTGCTGGAAACCCGAATTAGTATTTATTTACTTTGAAAAAAAGAAGTAATAATATTAAAAGGTTACTCCATTCACGTGGCTAGACGTGACACAAGAGACCAGCTCCTTTATTGTCTAATCAATAAAAAGAGATAGTATTTTGAGTTTATTTCAAGATGTCTATATATGAGATAAGAAGCTGTATGTATATGCGTAAAGATTCAGATGGGGGGGCGTTGACAGAAGAGTTCAAGAACGGGCTAGAAATATTTATGTATCAGGCTACAAATATGGAGAGAACGAAAGATAGCGGGAAGATGTTTTGTCCTTGTTTGAAATGCAAGAATACGAGGTATACACTAACCAAAACCGTGTAGACGCATTTATTAAATAGAGGGTTTATGCCGCAATATTTTGTTTGGTATCTACATGGAGAAGGATATGGCAGTAATACTCATGGGAATCCTGATAGTAATAGTAATTATCAACGTCATGTTGATTTTGATGAATCGAATTATGGTCATCAGCCTAATCAGTATCAATCTGATCAAAGTGTAGATCATGATAGGATGCATGAGATGGTGATTGATGCATTTCATGAAACGCATACTGGTAATGCTGTTGAGGAACCTAATGTAGATGCCAAACGATTTTATGATTTGTTAGACAATGCTAATCAGCCAATCTACGAAGAATGTAGAGAATGCCTATCTAAATTATCGTTGGCAGCTAGGATGATGTCAATTAAAACAGATCATAACCTGGCTGAGGTTTGCATGGATGATTGGGCTGATCTTCTGAAAGAGTATCTCCTGGAGGATAACTTGGCAGCGGCAACATACTATGAAATACAGAAGTTGATTTTTAGTCTTGGTCTACCTACTGAGATGATAGATGTATGTGTTGACAATTGTATGATTTTTTGGAAAGATGATGATCAGCTGGAGGAATGTCGATTTTGCCAAAAACCAAGATACAGGCCGCAAACTGGTGGGCGTAAAAGGATACCGTACCAACGTATGTGGTATCTCCCTATAACTGATAGGTTAAAACGGCTTTATCAATCTGAAAAGACAGCTGCATCAATGTGATGGCATGCAGAACATACACAAGTAGATGGAGAAGTTGTTCATCCATCAGATGCAAAGGCATGGAAACACTTTAATATGGTATACCCAGATTTTGCTAAGTTCAAACGGAATGTCTATCTTGGTCTGTGCACTGATGGTTTTAGTCCATTTGGTATGTCTGGTAGACAATATTCATTATGGCCAGTAATCCTAACTCCTTATAACCTTCCTCCAGATTTGTGCATGCAAAGGGAATTTCTTTTCCTAAGTATTTTGGTTCCAGGTCTCAATCATCCGAAGCGAGCTCTCGATGTATTTCTGCAGCCACTCATACATGAGTTGAATCAGTTATAGTATACCGGCGTTCGCACATATGACTGTTCTACGGGAAATTTTTTTACTATGCGGGCTGGGCTTATGTGGACAATAAGCGATTTCCCCGCTTATGGTATGCTATCAGGATAGACTACACATGGGAGGCTTCTTGTCCTTATTGTCTTCATCGAACTGATGCGTTTCAACTAAAACATGGTAGAAAAACTTGTTGGTTTGATTGTCACCGGAGATTTTTACCGGATAATCATCCATATCGGAGGAACAAGAGGTTATTTATGAAGAACAAAAGTATACATGTCCCTCCACCCGTAAATTTAACAGGAGCTGATATACATGCGCAAATCGATCATTGGAGGGGGAAACTGGCACACTCCTGCAAATATGCCTGAAGGTTATGGAGTTCATCATAATTGGCACAAGAAAAGTATATTTTGGCAACTACCCTATTGGAAAGATCATCTGCTCAGACACAATCTTGATGTCATGCACATTGAAAAAAACTTTTTTGATAACATCATGCATACAGTTATGAACGTAGCGGGAAGAACAAAAGACAATGGTAAGTCAAGATTGGACTTGCCTGATTTATGCAACAGAAGTGAGTTGCATATACTGAGAAACAGGAAAGCATCAGTTCCTGTATTTCGGTTGAGTGCAGATCAAATGTCAGCATTGTTCAGATGGGTTTCTTGTGACGTTAAATTTCCTGATGGGTATGTTTCAAATCTTTCTAAATCTGTTGAGAAGGGGGTAAAGTTTTTCGGGATGAAAAGCCATTTACTGCCATGTGTTTATGCAACGATTATTTCCATTTGCATTTGCTGAACTCTTGCCCAAAAATGTCCATGAAGCTGTTGGAGGCATTGGTGCTTTTTTCGGGATCTTAGTACACGAACATTATCAGTTGATGTAATATCACAACTGGCATTGAATATTCCAATCTTGTTGTGCAATTTGGAAAATATCTTCCCACCATCATTTTTTGATGTTATGGAACATCTTCCTGTTCATTTCCATCACGAAGCATAGCTCGGTGGACCCATTCAGTACAGGTGGATGTATCCGTTCGAGCGTTTCATGAAGCATCTTAAGGGTAAAGCCAAAAACGTAGCTAAAGTGGAAGGCTCAATTGTGGCGGGAAGCTTGACGCAAGAGACTTCGCACTTCACTTCGTACTATTTTGCACCGAAAGTACGAACACGCAAAAGAGCTACTCGTCGATATGATGATGGAGGAGTTGGCCAAATATATGCCGTTGAGGGTGTACCTGACATATTCTCGCCGATCGGACGTCTTAGTGGAAAACTAAAAGAAGTTTGGTGGTCGAATGAAAAAGATTATCACAGTGCACATATGTATATCCTGCTAAATTATGAAGAGTTGTCATTGTACGAAAGGTACTTTTTTAATTAATAATATATTTATATATATATATATGTCAGTATTAATAAACTATTTGTTGTTTTCTCAGCACATTCGTTGATGAGGTTAAAGAATGCATATCTGGGGTTTCAGAAACTGAAATCAATGATCGTAAAGATCAACACTATGCCCAGTGGTTAAAAGCGCAAGTACGTATAAAATTTTAATTAAAAGACTACTTTGCTATATATCCAAATCAAGAAATTAAAGCAAATTTTTTTCTTATTAGGTGGACCCGAATGATCCGGATAAATTTCCAACATGGTTCCATGAGTTACTACTAGGTCCGATGGCAAAAATAACTACAGCCTCCATGTATTTCACTCGGGGCTATGTTTTTCACACATACGGTGCAAAGCGGGCGACAACTAACTATGGAGTTTGTGTGAGGGGTGAAATAGATTTTTATGGAGTTCTGCAAGAAATAATTGAAGTAGAGTATCCTGGATTGTTAAGGCTGAAAACTGTTCTCTTCAAATGTGATTGGTTTGATCCAACTGTTGGAAGAGGGGTACGTATAAACAAGTTTGGAGTTGTTGACGTGAACAAATCATGACGGTAAAACAGGTTTGAGCCATTTATATTAGCTTCTCAAGCAGAACAGGTAACATTTCTGTCATACCCTCGAGTTCGATCAACAGGAATCTGATGGTTAGCTGTAGTTAAAGTGGCTCCGAGGGGCAAGATTGTAGGGGTTGAGGATGTTCCACTTCAACAGAACACTTGCGTAGATCCGTCTGAACCAGATGTTGATGAGGAGATTTTCTTAATTGACCCTCGGAACAGGCAAGTTAAAGATCTTCCCGATGATACAGAAGAAGAAGGTGATGATGAGTTTGCTGAAACCGATGATGACGATTTGGCGGAAGACGACGATGATGGTGATGAAGTAATACAGGAAGATAAATCTGATTGAGTTTCATGCATCGTATTTAGTGAATGTTTGTTATTATGTAATTTGTAACTGTGTTTGTTTGAATTTTTTAAATGGAAAAATTTTCGATTTTACGACCGTTTTATGACGATTTTTATAAACCTTAAACTCTAAGTTTAGGTTTTAAGCCCTGAATGAATAGGGTTTAAGCATTACGACGACTTTACGACGATCAGTCGTAATATTGTCGTAATATTGAAATCCAAGATTTTGAATCTTTTATATCTGATTGGTTGTAAGGTATTTCACAAATGTTTGTGATTGGTTATCTTATTTTATATGAAAAGCTGTCAATCTGATCAAATTCAAAAATTTGAAAAAAACATACATATTTACAAGTTCATGCATGTTTTTGTAAATGTTAAGTAAAAGGTTATATATTAGATTAGATGATTTCAATATTTATTATCTCATGTACTAAATCAGTCATACATGCAAAGTTATAAACCTTTTGTTATATGTTAGGATACAATAAGCTTTGCGTTGTTCTTTATGCAATGAGCATTTTGAAAGATTTAGGGTTTGATAACTTTTTACATAAACATCGTAAAACCGTCGTTCTATGGTCGTAACGGTACGACGATTTTACGACAAATGTTCCTTAAACCGTCGTTAAATCGTCGTAATACTTATGAGGATCATACGTCTGATAGCCCCCGGATTGGCTCCAGATCCGAGGTACGAGGTAATAAATGTTGTAACATTACGACGGTTTTACGATGGTTTAGGGTTTAGTCGTCGTAAAACCGTCGTAACGGTCAAACGCTCTCATCATGACACGTCTCATGTCATGCAATGGACCGACTGTTATACAACCAAATGATCACAAAATCTATATAAGGGACGTGAGTTTTCCTCATTTGTCGCTCATTTCTCTCTTCTCTCTCTTCTAGAAATCTCTCTGTCTACCTCTCCCTCCACTCCCTACTCTCCAGCCACTTTGTAAGTTTTTTTTTAAAATTATTTTCATTATAATTTTGTTTAAATATTAATAATTAGATATATATAATTAAGAGATTTAGGGTTTAGGTTCGGAATTTAGATAGGTCCAGAATTTATAAATATATGATATAATTAGTAACTATATTTCTTTTAATTTTGTAGATTACTTAGATATGGCTCCTCGGGCAAAAAGGTTCCACTACCGACAGATGGTAGATCCAGACGATACGGCCCCATCCACCTCAGCGACAGGGTCCGTCATCCCGGAGTCCTCGGGAACACAACGAACGATTTCGCAACCGGTCGTTGTATCACAGCCGGGACCGCCTCCACCACCACCAGCCGAACCAGCAACCCCAGCACCAGCCAAACCAGCAGCCCCGATACAGCCTATATTGTATGTCCAATTTACGGTACAAGATCTTCTACGCCAATCGGGTCGTGAGAGTATGAACAAAGTCGATCCGGATCGAGCCCCGGGAACATTTTGGTAGGATACTTTTTTTTAAATATTTTTTTAAACAAATAATATTTATAATTAATTGAAATTAATTTAATTTTTATTTGCATTTGACTAGGTTTACGACCGACAATGCGGTCGGTCGTAACGTTGCCGACATCATCAAAGGGTTTTTCGTACAACCCCATACCAGCTGGAAGAAGCAGGATCAGGCAACTCTTGACACTTGGTTCATGCGTTTTGCGGTAAATACTTTAAAATTTTGATTTATATTATTATTTTTAATTTTTTACAATAATTACTAACTTTTTGGTTTTTTTCCTAGCAAAACTAGCAGTGGGAAACTTCCGCACACAGACGTGTGGAGACGGCCTTCAAAGAGAAGGTCAAGTTTCGCCTCAACAACACCGTTTCCGACTGGAAGCGGAAGTGAGAGGTCGACGGCGACAAGGCCAAGCCGGCGCCAATGGCCGATACCGTGTGGTGGGGTCTTGTCCAGTATTGGTTGACTCTGCACAACCAGACTACTGCAGCCAAGTGTTCCACATCCAGGTATTTTAATTTGTGTTTATATTAAATTAAATTATGTGTTTTCCTCCTTAATACATTCTAATGAATATATTTTCAGGAACACTACTGACGATGCGGGAAATCGGAAGAACGTCCCGCACACTTCCGGTCAGATTCCTTTTGCCAGGAGACGACTTATGATGGTAATTAAATTTAAATTATTAAGTTTTTGTTTTTAAATAATTAACTCCTATTTGTCTTATTAATATTTTCATTTTGATTTTGTAGGTCGAAGAAAACGGGGGACAACTTCCTCCGATGACGAAGGTCTTCGCCGAGACCCATAAGAAGCGGAACGGCGAATTCACGGATCTTCGGGCGGAGGAGATCTACAACGCCGCCTGTGCGGCGATCGAGGAGCGGCAGACGCAAATCACTCAGCAGGTGCGTCCGACGTCTCCCGGAGGTAGCTCGGTCCAATCGACCCCGACGCTGACGGTGGCAGAGATGGATTAGATTTTCGAAGAGGTAAGATCTTTTAATAGGTTTAATGTAATTTTAACTTTATATTGTACTTTTTAACATAATTTATTTACATATTTTCAGGTTGCCCCTAAGAAAAAGAGATGGGTTTTAGGGATGGGATCCATCCGTGATACCCCGGTCGCTACGGCAACTGGTCATGTCCGGGCACCGGATCCGTTATCCGCCAGGAGATCGATCAGATGCGGACCCAATACGAAACGAAGATCGACCAGTTGTACGGTCTCTTCGAGATTATGGGGGCCGACAACCCGGTGCTCATGGCGCAGTTGGATCGGCTGCGGGCAGATGGAGTTGTCAGATCATCAGCTGGGTCATCTTCTAGGAGGCAACCACTGGTGCAGACGGACGAGGAGATGTTCCGGTCTCTCGGGGTTGATCCTCCTAGAGCCGGGGATCAGGCGCCGGAAGCCTCCAACCGAAGACCCATGGATCAGGCGGCGGAAACCTCTAACCGAAGACCCGGCAAAGAACATGTGGAGCAGGACGATGGGGAGCAGGCCGATGACGGAATCAACCTTAGTTTAGATTTAGATCTAGATCTTTGGGATTTTTTTGTAATTACTAGAATTAATTTTTATTTGAATTTTAATCAAAATTTAATTAATTCTTTTTTTTTTAATTTAAGTTTTAATTCGAATTTTTTTTTTTAATTTCAATTATATAAAACGTCGTATAATGGTCGTAATATAATTATTATTATTTTAATAAACCGTTGTAAATTCGTCGTAACATGTACGACGAAGTTACGACAAAATTATACGACGACTAATACGACGAATATACGTCCGTGTTTTACGACGGTTTTACGACGAAATGATAAAATATTTTACAATTAAATTACGACGAAACTTGCGTCGTATATTTTACGACGATCCTACGTCGATTTTTAACGATGACTGTACGACGGTTTCAGTCGAAGACTAAATCGAGGCAATTGGATGTAAAGTCGTCGTAAACTGTACGACGCGTTTACGACGATATTTTTCCGTCGATGTTACGATGAAAATAAACCGTCGTATATTTTACGAAGATTTCTCTATTGCGACGATGAGGTTACGACGATTTTGAAATCGTCGTTAGTTTGTCGCAATGTTCAAAAAATCGCTAGGCGGTGGCTAGGCGGGTGATAGGAGACTAGCGCCTAGACGGATTAGTCGGAGACTAGGCGGAGCCTAGGCGTTAGCAAAATTTTTGTTAATTTTTATAAATTTTCTATCTATATATATCATATTTTAAAAAAAAACTTTAATTTTTTCTTAAAAATTATTTTATCAAAATTTATGTTTGAATAAAAAAGTAAGAAAATTTAATAAATAAAATTATAGAATAAAGTTCAACAAAAAAAATCAAATTAAAAATCATCAAATTCTTCAAACCAAAATAAGTTTTAATCTAAAAACTTTAAAAATATAAAGCAATGAGAAATATAGCTAACTTATTCTTCAAACACATCCATATATATCCACCACCTGCTCATTTTCAGACTCAAATTCAAAATCAATAGCTATATTATTTTCATCGTCGGAATCGATATCTCCTCTAGGCTCATCGTTAAAATTGAAAGTTGAAACTTAAAACAGAGCACAAACAAAGTAAACAAAGATAAAAAAACAAATTAAAAGAATACAATATAGTTATATAATATGTACAGATAGATAAAGAGAAGATTACACAAACTTGTAGAGTTCAGAAATAGAGAATAATGATCGCCTCTTGTAGTTTATGAAAGTAAAGTAGCGGAGAGGAACGAGAATGATTATATTAAGTTATTAACCCTAATCCATATTTCAAATCTTTTTTTTTCTCTCTTTTCTGTAAACCGATATTGATTTACTATCCAAAACCGTAAAATTTGACTCAAAAAAGGATAAAAATAATTAGTCTGATTTGACCGATTTTACCGATTTGGTATGATTTTTCCGATTTTCTCCGACTTGGTCCGATTTTTTACTAAACCGGATTTGCTTTACTGATTTTATGAAAATCGAATCGGCTAATCCCGACTAGCCGCCTAGGCGGCCGCCTAGTCGCCGACTAGGCCGATTTTTTGAACACTGGTTTGTCGTAATAGCCTATTACGACGAAATAACGACGATTTTGGCCGTTGTAAAACGGTGTTTTTCTTGTAATGGGTAAGCTGCAAAAATCTAAATAAATCGTACATAAGAAGTTTTCTCAATTGATTATCAATAATTAATTACTAAATTTCTCAAGAAACCGAACAATTATTGTTGTTAAAATCTAATTAATGTTAGTTACGATTTCGTTTCCTCAAAATTTTAATGCACATGCCATATTTAATTGTAGAATATCTTAGCAGCTAAAATGCATCCTATATTTTTGGAATTAATTAGAATTACATTTCTATTTACTGTTAAGATTTTTATTGTTAAAATTATATCTGTAAGTGATTTGAATGAGATTTTCCAATGAAAATGTATCCAAATTTTATAGCCAAGCATATTGCCACAAAAGTGTATGAAAATAAGTGAATTAAATAAATCAAAAATGATATATATAAAAATGTGTTTATGAAGCTTAAGGAATATATATATGTGTGTTTAGAAAATATAAGAACAATGTGTTCAATTTTTAATATCGTAAATATAGGTACTTACTCTATAAATTTTAAATTTAAATTATTGTTATAAATTTTGAGTGAAATTAGATTTGACTAATATTTTGAAAACAAAAGAGTAATTAATACAGTATCGATAACAAATCAGATTTTGTTTTAGATTTTGTTATAGATCTTGTTAGTAAATTCCCAAAGGAACAATGTGTTCAATGTAGAACATGAGTAAATATAAGTATTTACTTTATCAGTTTTATATTTAATTATTATTATAGTTTTTGAGTGAGAATATATCTGACTAAGTAATTTAAATAATAAATCATCAAATTATGTAAATCAGTAATTTCTACATTTAGAAAATATGCAATTCTTGAATTCAATACACGAATTTGCTAAATGATTAACTAATGTATAAATACTATACATGATAACTCATGTTTACAAATTATGTATGGTACATATAATATGTTTTAAAATGAAATGAATTTATGAGTTCAAGATGTTATTATATAATAGGAGATTAAATATTAGTAAAATATGTTCATTCAAATGTATAAATGATAATAAAAAACTATGAATGGTTAGTAAAAATATAAATGGAAATATGCAGTTAATGAGAAAGTATATGAAGAACACGTTTTCAAAAAAATTATTTCAGATAAATGTGTTTTACGAAATATTAAACTTTTTGGCATAGAGATAGTAGAAGAATTAAAATTAACAGAATTAATATTGTAGCTAAATATCAACTTTAATCGTAGAGCTGCCAAATGTCCAATAGTACTTCCACTTTAATATATTGTAGATTAAACAATCATCTACATAAATAAATTTTTATTTATAAGATATTACATCATGAAGTATTTACATAAATAAATTTTTATTTGTAAAAAATTACATAAATAAATCTTAGAAATATAAAAACTCAATTAAATATAGAGATGATTATTGGATAAAATGGACGAGTAATTTGAACTGAAATTCTTAACCCAGGGATCATTACAATAAAATAAATACGACTTAATAAAATTATTATTTAACACAAGACAATTCGTGTGTATAGTTGGGCTTAGAAAAATTAGTATATAAAACTTTTAAATATGTGTATCTTATAAAATATGTTAGTAAATATGTTAGTGCTTGTTATTGAAAAATAATATTACAGCAATATAGAAGAAGATGATTTGTAGGAAAGATAGAAATCAGTAAGCAAAATCGAAATACCAAGTAATGATTGGATTCCTGATTAAGAGACTGCAAGGAAGAAACACACAACGAAATAGAAACCTTTTTTTCTCATGTTTAGACACTCTTTACTAAAATTTCTGTTGGCATTTTTTTTATTGTCAATCAAACTTGTTTCCTTTTTTATCCGAAAATGTTCACTTCTTAATTTGTGGGATGAGTTTTGGGTCTTGCAAATAATAAACATATATTGACAATGTTTGACACATAATAATTAATGATTATATGTTTTAATTCAGATAAAACCAATAATATCTAATGGCTCAACTCATTTTTTGGAATTAAGAAAAAAATAATATGCACTATAATCTGCAAAGTTTATACCAATAAATATTTTTACAAAATAATTTCACTTAATTGAAGATGAAAAAAAAATTCCCGCACTACAGCGCATGTCAATTCAAAACAAAATGGCCAACTTTTTAAAGTCTCCACAAAATAGAATCTTATATATAAAAGATGACCAATTCTCTCCATATGAGTGACACCTCAGCATTTTAAAGTTAATATAGAGATGACATGTGTCAATTTTTAATTTAAAGTTATAATTTTTAAAGAAAATTAATCAATAAATTTTAATATTAAATTTTTAACCATTCAAAGAAAACGAAAAGTTTTTTTTATTAATTGATTCTTAATTAACATTTATGTCAATATTAAACAAGACTTTATGTTATAATTAATTAAAAATATTGATGATTTTTTTGTATAAAACTTTTAATTTTTTAATAATATGAAAAGTTTTTTTATTAATTAATTCTCAAATAACATTTATGTAAATATTAAACAAGAATTTATGTTATAATTAATTTAAAATATTGATGGTTTTTTGGTGTAAAACTTTAATGTTTAATGATATTATATTTAAAATTGATTGATTTATAATAATATAGCAATTGATGATTATGTTTTTTTTAGAAAAATACAAAATTTATAAAATGGAAATAATTGAAAAAAAAACCCGCACATTATGTGCGGGTATTCACCTAGTAAGATTAAAACTTCCACTATATTCGAAAAGTGAAAATTTGACACCCACATTCTAAACTCTATTAACTCGTTTAACGTAAATCATAAAACAATGTTTGTTTTAGAATACACTTGTCAAGTTGCAGCTGTATCTGAAGCAGTGGCTTTATTTATAGAGCTAGTATATGGTATATGCAGTAATACAAGGGAGCATTGTGGAGTAACTGATGACTTGGAGCTGAAGTGTAAGCTGAGTTGGACTTGTAGTTGATGTAGCTGAGCTGGACAAGCATCTTGGAGCATGGAAGATTTCTTTAATTATTCTTAGAAGAAGTTTAAGGATATATCATATATCCTTGGAGATTTGTCTTTATCTTCAAGGTGAGTTTTTGGCTAGGATTAGTCATCAGTCTTTTGAACATAGACAGATGTGTTGAAGCATCGTATGTGCTTAACACAACTGTGAAAGAATTCTTAGCATAGGATGTGACTGTTTTATAAGAGATCATAAACTAAGGGCTAAGAAATTATATTGAGAGGTTTTTGGATCACATATAGATCCTAGAACAACTGAGGCTATAATGGAAAAACGAGGTGTGTCTTGTATTTGCCTTAAGTCAGTTCAACTTATATGGTTACTGAACAGATCTAATAACATATTTTTCGTGTAAAGAAACCTATGTATTATATTGTATTCTAGTATCTGTGTTATAGTTCTTGCATTTTTATTTGGTATCTGAGATGTCATAGTATGTATTGCAAGCAGGTGAGATCATGTGGAAAAATTGGAGAGTTACCAAGACATGCTGAACAACTCGAGAGTGATCTCTAGATGCAGGGAACTATGATTTTGGAAGGCAGGGTCATGTCAATGATCAATTTAGATTTGACAAAAGAATATGCCGAACAAAACAATGTTAAGGAAGCTATCTTAAAGGCTTGGAACTCACAATACTTAGTACACAAGATATATATCTTGCTCCCAAAACCCAAAACTTTCAAACTCAATTATCAGAAAGATCTCCCAACATATTCTGCACTAAAACAAAATTAATTTTTAGAATTTTATGGTCCACAATACTTGGTCTACAAGATATATAGATTGCTCCTCAAATGATTTCTAATATTCTAAAAGTTAAAGCGTTTTTCCGGAGAGTCGTAAGAGGTGTTATTACGTTGTTGATAAGATAATGTCGAGGGAAATTCGTATTGACTTTTGGTGTCAAAAATGCACGACTTTTTTTCTTACACTGAGGCAAGGGATATATAGCTTGCTCCTCAAAATTAATTTTTAGAATTTTATGGTCTACAGTACTTGGTCTACAAGATATATAGCTTCCTCCTCAAATTATTTCTAATATTCTAAAAGTTAAAGCGTTTTTCCAAAGAGTTGTAAGAGGTGTTATTACGATTATTGATAAGATAATGTCGAGGGAAATTCGTATTGACTTTTGGTGTCAAACATATGGTTTAAAGGGATATATGCACGACTTTTTTTCTTACACTGGGGCAAGACTGGTACGATAGCATCTCCCTTGCCCAAAAAAGAAATGGGTTTGATGTAGGTTCGTTTTTTGCAAATTTTCACTATTTTTTTTCTCAAGAATATTGACCCAAACCAATCCATCTGGATATTAAAAGAAGCTTTTTGTGGGTTGTTTGGATTATCTGGAAAGACATAAACAATTTGGTTCATGAAAAAAACAAAAAATGGCTTTGGATTTTATATCCAAGATTAAGGATGAACATTAAAAATGGGTCTCAGCTGAAGGGGTGGAAACAAGCCTTTAATCAATTTCACCGCCAGACAGTGTGGTAAAGATTAACTGAGTTATGGGTACCTCCAGTGTCTTTTTTTTTTTTTTTGGGCAACGAGTACCTCCAGTGCCTTTTTGGCTCAAATGTAACGAATTGATATCTAAAAAGAATCGTTTGGGAGGTTTTGTTTGGGTATTGAAAGATCGGATGGAAGGGTACTTTCATATACAGTAGGCGTGTTTTTAATATTAAATTAATTGAGAACATGTTGGATACAAAACGAAAACGTCTGGAAAGTATGTTTGGGCGATGGAAAGTATGTTGTATAGCATTTAACGAGTAGTCTTTGGTATTTTACCAATTTTCGGTTTGCAAACCCGGCCAATCCCCGATTAAGTCAAAATTAAATATTTATATACTTATTTGTGTAGTGATTTGTTTATGTATCGCGCTCAAAGCGAATTTCACCGCTATTCGATTACGTGTCAGCTCCAGAATGAATTTTGGCCGCAAAAAGACCGTTTAGCCCTATTTTTCAATTACGTGTCATTTTTTTATTGGTTTTTATCTGATGACGTGTAAAAAAAAACTTAAAACAAATCGGTCTAAATTATTATGGTTAAATGCTTAATTATATACTCAATCAAACCGTTTTTAAAATTAGATAAACAAAAATTTAGGAAAAAAAATAGAAATTTACCATTTCTAAGGTCTTCGAAATAAACAAAAAATCTATAAAAAAAAAACGTTTTTATAAAAAAAAAACTAGAAATTTACCATTTCTAATGTTTTCGAAAAAAAACAAAAATTTAACTAAAATCTAACGAGATTTATGCTAGAATATCACTAATTATTATAGTGTTTACGATTTTTTATGTTTATAGGATTTTTGATTTCTTATATAGTTTAGTATAAATATTAGCCACTAACAAAAATGTTTTTTTCTTAAACCACAAAAACGTTTAAAAAAAAAATGGAAACTATATCTCTTAGTGATTAATTTTTTTATATTTCTAAAATTTACAAAAAAATCTAACAAAATGTTAAAAGAAACAAAAATGGAATTTATTTAAATATTAATAAATGTCGTATGAAAACAAAAAAAAAATTAACAAAAAATCTAACAAAAAAACTAAAAAAAAAATTATATGGTTTTCGATTTTTATAAACTATATACTTATTTGTCTATTGATTACCATTTCTTATATTTTAGAAAAAATCTAATTAAAATGTTAAAAAGAAACAAAAATTAGAATAAAATTTAGAATGTCGTTTCAAAATAAAAAAAAAAAAATTACGTTAGAATATCGCTAATTATAGTGTTTACAATTTTTTATGTTTAATGGGTTTTTGATTTCTATAATTTTATAAAACCAAAATTTAGTAAAAACCTAAGAAAAAATCAAAAATAATAATAAATGAAATCTATATGTCTAATGAAATATCGTTAATTATGATGTCTATAATAGGATTTTCGATTTCTTATCTCTATACTTCAGAAAACCTTTTTGCTAAAATCAAAAGCTTATTTGTAAATTTTGGATTCATCTAACTTAAAACAGATATTAAAAAAAAATAATGTTCTTAAAATTATTTATTTATAAAATTATACTTGGTAGACATATATAGCCCATGTAAGATGTAGAAAATTAACTAGTAATATTTTAATTAAAACGATTTTTTTTTTGTCTCAATTACCACACATGATGGAACTGTAAACAGAATACAGTAAACCGTAACATTCAAAAGTTTAAAGTTTAAACGTATTTAAATGAAATATAACTGATTATATTATAAAATAAAATGATATTATGACAAAACGTACAAAACATGATATTTTCAAATTTCAACATATTTACGAACTTCGACAAAAGACAAAGAACTAAATGAGAAATAACAACGACAAAAATATAATATAAAATGATTTCAAAAAATAAAATAAAATAAAATAAAAACCAACTCCGCTCTAAGCACCTCATATAGTTTTGCTCTGCTCCAATATCTCATAAATCTGGTGAACAGAACAATCATTACTTGCAGTAGTTCACCTTATCTCTCTTTTTCCCTCTTATCTCTCTATCCTATGAATAGGCATTTTTCATAAGCATACTCAGAGAAAAAAGAAAAACCCAAAAAACCATGACTTTTAGCAGAAGCAACCTCTTAAAACATTTCCTCTTACATCTTCTTCTCCTTCTTCTCCCTAAACTCCTCCAAGCTCTTAACACTGATGGTGTAATTTTACTCTCTTTCAAATATTCCATCCTCAATGACCCTCTCTCTGTTCTACGCAACTGGAACTACGACGACGAAACACCATGTTCCTGGACAGGTATCACTTGTACGGGGCTTGGGAATCCAAACTCTCCAGACATGTTTAGAGTTACAAGCTTGGTTCTTCCAAACAAACAGCTTCTTGGTTCTGTTTCTCCAAGCTTGTTTTCAATCCCAAATCTAAGAATCTTGGATCTCTCCAACAATTTCTTTCATGGGTCACTGCCGGATTCAGTCTCCAACGCTACTCAGCTTCGTGTTCTGTCCTTTGGGAACAACAACGTTTCCGGTGACTTGCCTGATCGTATCAGCAACATGGCTACTCTCCAGCTTTTGAATCTCTCCGCTAACGCCTTCACCGGTAAAATCCCTCAAAACCTCTTACTTCTCAAGAATCTGACGGTTCTGGATCTTTCCTCAAATCTTCTTGACGGATCCATTCCTCCGGATTTCAAAGGAACAAGTCTCCATTACCTCAACCTATCACACAATAAACTCACTGGCGTTATTTCTCCCGTTTTCGCCGAGAAAGTTCCAGCAACCGCCATTATCGATCTCTCCTTCAACAATCTCACAGGACCGATCCCTAGTACCCCACCAATGCTTAACCAAAAGACCGAGTCTTTTTCTGGCAATCTAGGCTTGTGTGGACAGCCATTGACGACCCTCTGTTCAATCCCTTCTACTATTTCAGACCCACCAAATATCTCTGACACTACTTCACCAGCTGCAATAGCAGTCATGCCCAGAACTTCACCTCCAACGAACCCTTCACCAGAATCACCAAACCAAACAGCCAAAAGCAAACTAAAGCCAAGCACCATCGTTGGAATCACAGTTGCAGATATAGCTGGTCTAGCTATCATTGGCATGTTCATCCTCTACCTATACCAGCTCAAGAAACGAAGAAGCTACCAAGAGTACAGCACTTTCAAAGTCTTGAAAGACTGTCTGGACAAAAACGATACATGGTCCGAAAAGAAACCGAGTCACAACCCGAAACAGAGCGTATCCGAATCGGAGAACACGAAATCTCCAGATGCGAAAACGAGATGGGGCTCGTGCATAATCAGAAAATACGACGAGACATCATCAGAAGCTAATAGCTCTGAGAGTGACTTAGAGAACCAGCTTCAAGACGAAAAGACCATTGAGGCGTTTAATCGAACAGATGGTGGACGATTGAAACACAACTCTCGAACTCAACTTGTCACCGTCGACGGAGAGACACATCTGGAGCTAGATACTCTACTAAAGGCGTCTGCTTACGTTTTGGGGACTAGCGGAAGCGGAATCGTGTATAAAGCGGTGTTAGAGAACGGCGCGGCTTTTGCAGTGCGGCGGATCGGAGCGGAGAGTTGTACGGCGGCAAAATTGAGGGAGTTCGAGCGGGAAGTTCAGGGAATCGCTAAGCTTCGACACCCAAATCTCGTTAAAGTTCGTGGCTTCGTATGGGGGAACGAAGAGAAGCTTCTCATCTCCGACTATGTCCCAAATGGAAGCCTACATTTTTCCTCCATCTACGGTGAGTTTCCTTAAACGGCGTAGGTTATAATATCTGGCGCATTTTAGTCCGTTCCCGTGTAGCATGTTCACCGTTATGGTAGAATTGATAAATCGATCCAAAATTAACATTCTTAAATTTAGTTAAAAAAAAAAATCATTGATCAAATTCAAAGCTAGGAGTAGGAGTTTTTTTTTTTGGTCAAAGGAGGTTTTGTTAATTCATGAATTATGATCTCTAAATATCAAAACTCTTTTGATATGAAAACAGTAAAATCAGGCTCGTCTTCTACATCTTCGCAAACCCCTCTCTCCTTTGAGGCACGGCTCAAGATAGCAAGAGGCATAGCTCGAGGAATTGCCTACATCCATGACAAGAAGCAAGTGCATGGCAATATCAAGCCAAATAACATTCTCTTGGACTCCGAGTTTGAGCCAATAATTACAGATATGGGTGTTGACCGCCTAATGACTCAAGCCCATTCACTCACGGCTGGCCCAACATCGAGCTCACAGCACCATCCACCAGAATGGTCTACAAGCCAGAAACCAAACCCCAAATGGGACGTCTATTCCTTTGGTATCATACTTTTGGAGCTTCTCACATTTCTTGGTCGATCAAGATTTGGTTCGCAATTCGGAGATCGATGAGAAAAGTTGGTTGTTGAGGTTGGTTGATGGGACGATTAGGGCTGAAGTGGTTCACCGTGAGGATGAGACGGTCACATGCTTTAAGTTAGGCTATGGTTGTGTATCTTCCTTGCCTCAAAAGCGACCGTCCATTAAGGAAGTGGTGCAAGTGCTAGAGAAAATGTTTGTTTAGCTGTTTATTAATTTAGCAAAATTAGCATGAATTAGTTTGTTGCAATTCAAATTAATTACTATTTTCTTATAATTATTTTTTTCTTGTTTTTTTATAATGTATCCTGCTTCTGCTTTGTTGCTTTCTGTTTATTATAAAAGTTTGTTCTAAGAGAACCATTACCAAACTATTTATTTTCATTTATTCGACCAGAATATGATATTGTTCATACGCAATACATTCATCTTGAGAGCAAATCCCAGTGACTAGGTGGATAGCCCGCGACTCGCGCGGGTAGAGTGTTTTCTTTAAATTAAGGATGTATTAAATTAGTTTTTACATTTTGGAACATATACATTTTATATGCAATATAGCCCACTTATGTTAAGATTAAGGTTTGTATGTCAATAGATTCTGGATCCGGAAAAGGTTTAACTCGAGTTAAACTGCTTTTTCAGTTGAATTTCATCCTTAAACTTTGTATGTTGTATGTAAAACAATTTGAAGGTTAACACTGTTAATTACTCTGTGTAGTTTGATTTACCTGTCGTCCATGTAAATATTTTAAGTATTTTATAATTTTTATGAAGTTATTATCAATACTTTTAAGTATTTATTATCCGTGATTATCCTTTCCTGATGAAGTTATGATTTGCTTAAACTTTGTTCGGATCGAGTTTAACCAAGATAATCCTTCCCGGTTCGAGTAAAACTCTATCCGGATCGAGTTTATCCATGAAAATCTTTCTCGAATTGAGTAAAACTTTGTCTTGTTCGAGTTTATCCGATAAAATCCTTCCTGGATCGGGTTAGACTTTGTCCGGATAAAGTTTATCCTAGTAAATCCTTCCCTGATCTAGTTAAACTTTTTTCGGACCTAGTTTGTATGAGAAAGTCCTTCCTGGATGAAATTACGATGAGAAAACCCTTCCCTGATCGAGTTTAACTTTGTCAGGATCGAGTTTATTCCAGAAAATCATTCTGGTTCGAGTAAAACTCTGTCTGGATCGAGTTTATCTGAGAAATTCTTCCCGGATTGAGTAAAACTCTGTCCTGATCGAGTTTATCCGGGAAAATCCTTCCCGGATTGAGTTAAACTTTGTCCGGATCGAGCTTATCCTAGAAAATCCTTCCCGGATTGAGTTTAACTTTGTTCGGACCGAGTTTATTCGAGTAAATCCTTCCCGGATCGAGTTAAACTTTGTCTGGATCGAGTTTATCCAAGAAAATCCTTCCCGGTTCGAGTAAAACTCTGTTCAGATCGAGTTTATCCGTGAAAATCCTTCCCGGATTGAGTAAAACTCTGTCCTGTTCGAGTTTATCCAAGAATATTCTTCCCGGATCGAGTTAAACTTTGTCGGGATCAAGCTTATCCTTGAAAATCCTTCCCTGATCAATATACCTTTAAACTCAGATATGCGTGTAATTGTCATTTTTAATATTACTTGCAACTTTCATTAACCCGTGAAAACTAAAAGTGGGTTTGTGTTAACATTTTGAGTCTCATAAATCGGCTGAACAGTTTCATATATATTCTCACATGGAATTGTGCTTAATTCTAGAACAAAAGAAGATACCCTGGTTCTCTCAGTCAACACTATAATGTATCTGTTATCCGAAATCAGATATGAACTACGGTTATTACGAACGCTAAAATTCATAACCTCTATAATGTTTCCTTCACTTAAACAGCTTCCAAACATTGGTAGTAGGGACCCATGAACCATGGCTTGAATAGTATTTTCCTGTGTGTATGGTCAACAACATCATTATATACCCTCAATTTTTTTGAATCATAAATAATATGAATAAACAATGTCCCACTACTTTATAATGAAAGAATGTAATATGGTACCTTGTGATCGATTAGAAGCAAATTATTTCCCTTTGACCGACTTTCATTGGTAGGGTATGTTGATTCCCACTTTCTTAATACCCTAACAATGATACGACGACAGGACCGTGTGGTATTAATATGATCAAGAGTCAGATAATAATCCATGATGATGTTTAGAGCTAAATGCATACTTGAAATGCCTTTATATATAGGATTTGGCAGCTTAAATAATTCTGCATTAATAGTTCGCCGCAAGTTAAACTTTTTAAGTAGATAAGATTTTGAAGATTTAAGGAATCTTTTATATATCATCATCAAATGTAGACATAAATTTTCTTTGATATCTTTTTTTTTTTAATTTAATTTAGGTAGATAATGATAATAACTGTTTTATAGATTACATATTTCACCGGTTTGTAAACGTATGATTAAATACCATAGAATATTCAATAATCTAAGGTTTGCAATTATTTGGATAGATATATGTATATATTTTAAATATTTTTCAATCCGATATACAATTAATGTAGATATTTCGTTATTCCCCTAAAATAAGTCGTAACAAATAAATATGGGTCAGTATTTTAGGTTTTCGTGTTTGTTACGCAAGAGAATTTACCCTAATTATAGCTACTGATATTTTCGACATCATGTCTATAAGATTTTTTTGTAATCTAATCTCTAGTTTTTAGCTCCTTATGTTTTCGTGGTGCTTTCGCTTTTTGTATTTACCCAAAATGCATCTACTTGTTTATGCGTAACAGTCATTATATCCAAAGAATAGCTGTGAACGTCCACATGCGTAATGTATAATAATTAATCTTGTAATATGTGATCACAAATATTGTTTGTTTAATGATTTGACCAATCCAAAAGTAATAAATCAATGTCACTTATCGAAGAACAGCGAAACTAAAGTAAAACTTCCAAAACCTGAAGAATGTAATAATTGTAAAGAATTTAAAAATCTATTTTTTTAAAAAATCTAAACTAAATCCAAAACACCTTTTTAAAATTAAAACGCTTGAAAAATTCACTTACGTTAGTTTCGGGTGTTTGAATATCCAAATCAGAGTCCCTCTTAGTTCCAACCAACGGTGGCGTTATGACCGGACAATCATTTGATATTTGTAGTTCATCAACAACTTCCACCGGCTAAATACAGAAAATTCGTAAAAGGATGAATCATTTTATTTTAATAAACTACATTTGAATATATAATGAAAGTACTATTGATAAGATACCGCTGGTGAAGAAATCATCATCATCAATAATTATATCGACTATGTAAGATGTTTTGGTGCTCTTCAGATTGTTAGGAGACATACCAATTTTAAAAAGAAAACGTTTACCGACCAGAGCGGCTAGAGCTTGAGGCAAAACGGAGGGTGGTTGCTGTTAAAAACATAAGAGCATAAAAACTGATTAAACTTATAAAAATTCTTGAAAATGTAAAAGTATGTAAAAGTGTAAATTACCCCAGCAACTTCATTAGCCAACGTATCGGCGGAGTTACGTAAAAAAGCACTTGCAACTGGTTCAAAGAGTATAAACCTCAGTTGTTCTTCCAAGTTATCAGTAACACGAAGGACAAGCTTATATCTACAGCAACATTACTAGGATCATATAAAGATATCATTTTTAAAAAAAAAATTTGAATAAATTTCGAAGTCAAAAATACGTACCTAGCTATAGCAGAAACAAGCTTATCACACTTACTACAATCAAACAGAGGAGGACTCTCATCATCAGACTTGTTTTCAACTGGATGTGCAAGGTTGGGCAAGCAATATAATAACATTGGGGATTATACTCGACACTTTCCACCTTTGCAGCAAGAACACACTTAATGGCCTAAATAGAATTATTTTAAAACTAACAATTAATGTTTTTAAATCCTCAAAATACTAAAAACAAATGAACAAATAGTACCTCAGTGGCATAGATAATTCCATGAATGGTTTTACTTGGATTTTATGCAAAGAACTTATCATGCCAAGAGTCAGTATTGGTTATCGTTGAGGGCGAACTTTGATTACTATTAATTATCAAATTGTCTTGAGGCAACCTAAATATATATATATATATATATAAATATCATCAAATTTTATAATTAACCAATAAAATAGTTTTACAGAAAATTAGATGAACTGTATAAACACAAGGTGAACCAATAAAACTCACAAGGATCTGAAGTCTTGACACTGTTGGGATAGTGGATCTAGGAGAAATTTTGTTGCGTTAAAGGCGTTTGATATACTGGAAACACCTGTACAACATTTTTTAAATTTGTATTCCATTATAAAAATGAAAAACCCTAAAAATGACGATTTAAAAAACCAATATAAAAGCACCTCCAATGGAGGTTCATCAAGGATTCATCAATGGGGTCCACAGTTTTTTTTGGGCTTTTTTAAAATAAAAAAACCTAAATTTTCAACGATACTGTCTCTTGGAGATGATCCGGACGAACCCGTCTCTTTGGGGTTCATTGGCCACATGTCACAATTGCATTGGCTTTTTGGTAAGTGGTTTCGGTGGAAAAAAACTTTGGGTTTTATTCGAAATTTTCTCGACTATGGAGGTCAGCATTCTCCGACCAATCGCCATCGCCGGAAACTCTCCCTCTTTTTCATCTCTCACTTCTGCTTTCACTTCCCCATCTCTCTTCTTCGTCTCGTCTCATTTTTCCCTGTCAGTTCCTTCTTCGGCGTTTCTGGTCTTTGGCGTGAGTGGCAAATGCAAGGTATCTTCTTCCGCGTTTCTGGTCTTGAAATTGCTCAATTTACAGTAAATTTAGATTAGTTGGGTCTTGAAATTGTTTGATTCCCCAAAAATTTGAGATTTTGGGTCATGAAATTGTTCAATTTACAGCGTGTTTTCAATCGAGCAATTTTCAGGGCAACACTTGATCTTAGGCGGTCAATTTCCGGACGAAGCGCTGCAGCGTGTTTTCAGGGCAACACTTGATCTTCTAGTTGCATATAAGAATCAGCTAGCTGGTATGCTGTGCTTATGATACAGTTTCTCTTCACTCGGTGTGGTAATGTTTACAATTATTCCCTCTCCCATCCTTCTCGCAGGAGCAGCAAAGGAGACAGAAGTATGCAGAGCTGAGAAGAGTGGAGATCGAGAAGGAGAAGCAAAAGAAGGCAGCCGAAGCTGCTGCTACTCCTGTTCATGCTATATGATCTTTAAGCTTGGATCAAAGTCATAGTGATAAGCACAAGAAGTCGTCATTTTGGTGAAATTCTCGTTCATACATATTCAGCATTGCAGCCTGCTTCCAGGTTATACAAACAAAGAAGCAGATTTCTGAATATTTCGTTGTTTTGTTTGTTTGGTAGGTGAAAAAATGGGACATTTGCATCAAGCTGGAACTGGATAGTTTGGTAAGTTTGTTTTAAAACAGAACATTTGTTTGCAGAGCAATTTTTTTTTTTTTGAGTGAACCCTTGAGAAGTTCACCATTGGAGGGGAGAATATTTGTAAAACTATAATGAGGTTCTTAAGTTAATTTATTATTAAATTTATTATTAAAAATGACTATGAACCCCAAGTACAAGCTCAGGGTTGGAGATGCTCTAAGGCTAGTATACCGTGCCATTTCGAAACACATCCCAATATGACGACACATATAACCACATATGAACTGTTTTTGGCAACATATTCTGAAACTGGATCCCCGAAATCTCCTCATAGAGTACAAGTTAAGCGTCGATCACTGTGGTGGGAAATTCAGTCAAACAAACTATTTTAAGGTTTTCCTAAAATTAAATATTATGAAACTTACACGGGATCAACACCACATACAACTTTTTAGTCTTTTTGCCTTTAGCCAAAACATCTGAAGAGGTAAGACTAACAATTTGGCCTACGACGTCTGAATACAAATAAAAAAGTATCAATATTACAGATTCATATTTTTCACTTTTTAAATTTAAAGGAAGATTAAATAGCGAACAGTAACCTATGAGCACAGTTTTATCGTATTTCCCGTTTTGAATACTTGGGAAATCATTCAAATATTTGAAGGGCAAGTAACAATGAATAACTCAGTTAGCACTAAATAAGTTGGAATACATAAAAGGAAACCGAATATAACATATGGTCCTAAATAACTCAAGCACTAAATAAGATGATACATAAAAGGAAACCGAATATAACATATGGTCCTAAATAACTCAAGCACTAAATAAGATTCATGAATTCAATGAACTTTATAGTCTAAAGGAATGTTTTAAAAATCAGAGATTGGGTCGCCACTTCCTTTGCTCTGGATCTCAAAGCCACTTTGAAGGAAACTCAGGATATGTCAATCTCCTTTCTTCGTGATAAAGCTGATTGCATTCCATCCAAGTTTGTAATTTGCTTTTATGCCTACGTAAAGCAAGAGACCTCCATGCCGATTCGCAGGCTGATATATGCCTTTGTTTAAGTAATAAGAGTTAGAAAATATGTTGTAACCCTAAATCATATATAATATAATCAAAGAGAGTATAATTAAACCGATGATCTATTTATTATAATATGGTAATCTATATCACAAAATCAAACACATATCTGGAGATCTCATCAGAAGAGTCTAACTACATGATCAAATTTTGATGCCAACAAACAAGCACACCCCCTATAATTTTTTTAAAGAAACTAGTTAGTTCCATATCGAATGTGTTAAAAAGGGAGAGGATAAAAAAGCAAGAACAAGAGTTAAACCTAATGTGTTAGTACTCAGGAAAAATAGGAGGTTGTTGTCAATTTATGTGGTATATATATAGGCTAATGATATAATCTAATTCAGATTCAGATAAAATCGTGAATTTTAGAATTTTTTTAATATTACAACTTATATTTTAATTGTGATTTTAGATTTTAGATTTAAACAATTTTTTTTGTTTTTTTTTTAATAAAATATTTTTTAAAAAAAATTAAGAAAGGGTAAAGGGTAATCAGCCACTCTGAGATTAAATGAGAGAGACTTAAACAAAAATTTTACTTTGCTTTTAATATATATGATAAAAAGGGAGAGGATAAAAAAACAAGAACAAGAGTTAAACCTAATGTGTTAGTACTCAGGAAAAATAGGAGGTTGTTGTCAATGTATGTGGTATATATAAGCTAATGATATAATATAATTCAGATTCAGATAAAATCGTGAAATTTAGAATTTTTTTAATATTACAACTTATATTTTAATTGTGATTTTAGATTTTAGATTTAAACAATTTTCTTTGTTTTTTTTTTAAATAAAATATTTTTTAAAAAAAAATTAAGAAAGGTTAAAGGGTAATTAGCCACTCTGAGATTAAATGAGAGAGACGTAAACAAAAATTTTACTTTGCTTTTAATATATATGATAAGATTTATAAAAACTCTGTTATAAGAATTTCCAATTTTTCCAAGAAAAAAAAACAAGATAATCTTTTATTATTATTTGAGAAGGACACTTGGACATTTATGTCATGTTTTATTAACAACTTTGTCATGCTGATGTGTCAATTTCAGAGACTCAAAGATTTTCTGAAATTATACTCAACTTACTAGATTAATTACATCATATGCTAGTAACATTAATTTGGTTAAAGATTACTTTATATCAAATATATATTTAATATTCCAACATTTAATTTGTAATATGTTCTCTCTCTTTTTATTTCTTATCAATATATTTATAAAAATATAATACATAATATTACTTATGTTACTAAACATTATTTTCTTATCTCATCTTTCTTTAATAATCATATTATCTATTTAATAATGATAAAATATAATTTTTTCAATAATATTATAATTTATATTTTTTATATCAAAGCAAATTATCTTAGTCTGATGTTAGACCATCTCTAATGCATGCTTCTATTTTTTCATCTAAAATAGAGGAACTCTAAAATAGATGCACATTTGTCTCCAATGCTTACCTCTATTTTTTCCTTTAAAAAAGAATATTCTTAGTATATTATTTTTGTTATTTATTTTTAACACCCTTCATTAATAAAATTTATGAATTGATTCCACTTATTTCTTTTTTTACAAAAATTCATATAAATTATATTAATATTAAATTTTCATAAATAAAATTTATGAATTCACCCTTTATTTTAATTTTTATAAAGTTTCCATAAATTATAGTAATATTAATCTTTAATTAATAAAATTTATAAATTAACTACACTTATTTTATTTTTTACAAAAATTTCTACAAATTATAATAATACTAGAACTAAAAATTTATAAATTAAAGAACATATTACATTACATCATATTAAAAAAACATAATAGTTTAATCTTTACCACTGATGTGTTTTTTCCACAAATAATCATTTATTTTTATGTATTTATAATTTGTAATTTTTTTGTAGTTTAATATGCAATGAAAACTTTCATATTTAATAACATTAAATGTTTTTAAATTTTTTTCTAAACTATAACCAAAATTATCACATTTATTTCAACTAAATATATGAAATTCTATATTTGTTGCATAAATAGAAAAATTTAAAAAGTTAAAGGACTACTTTACAAATAAAAAAGTTCACATCTATTATAGAGGAAAACAAAATTCCTCTATATTTGGAGGAAAAAATAGCAATCTCTATTTTAGAAGTGAAAATAAAGGTGGATTGGAGTATAAACTCTATTTTCACCTTTAAAACAGAGGTGAGTTGGAGATACTCTTAGACCGGTTATATAGAACATATTAATCTAATTTAATATATTTAATGTATAACTTTATTCATATAAAAAATACTATTAAAATTAATTATAAAATTTCTAATTATCTAGCATTTATGCAATTGTATTATAAAATAAATATAACTTTGATCATTATTTATAATTGTATAATCATATATATATATATATATATATATTTGAAATTATAAATATCAGCTAACATTTTTATAGCTGTATTTATATATATGATATTTGCATATTCGAATAAAAGAATTATAGTTAATATTTACATCGCACATCTAGTTATAAATTCATAATTCTTCTCAGTGACAAACGAGCAAACTGATTTTCTAAGTTTAAATAAACCGGACAAAACCGATATCCCTTTTCTGTGTATGAAGACAAGCTTCCGTATAGATTCATAGGATTAATCTCAATTTGTTGTATTATTATAATCTCAAAATAATCCTATTATCTATTATATAAAGATTCAGTTTAGTCTCACCAGCTTGACACATAAGCACTCCATCTTTTGCCACATCAGCTTGACACATCTGCCAAATTAATTGATATTTTCAATATTTCTATTCTTAATTCTATTTCGATTTATTTCATTCCCTTTTTAATTAATCAGAATATTAATTACAAATCGTTCCAACTTCACCATTCAAATATTTAATTCACATTACTTTATTGTATCTTTTCTAATAAACCATTCACCACCTCGAAACTCCTCTGCCCTATGACCATGAAAAGGACGAATCCCCTACCGCCATCACGTCTTCTCTGTCTTACCTTTGTTAACTCCTAAATATACGCACACTATAAAAAAAGTTTCATTGCATATCAAAGATCATTACCGCAAAAGCTGTACTAACCCCAATGATAAACCCTAGCTTTCACCTTCCCTTCTCTCTCCCTCAAAACCTCCCAAGTTTCTGCCGCCAACGTCTCACAAATCTTCCCCTCCGTTTTTGTGATGCGTGATATAGAAGTGCAGTGGCGTCCGCCATAGAATCCCTCATCTACAATTTATAGCTTTTTTTAACTGACGACTACGACCAGAAATAGTCTCATCCTTAAAACAAAATAAACTATGAATCTAATCGTCTCATCGTAGAGATTTTGATGGAGACCTTCACGGTTTTGAGTAGACATTACGTTAGAGCTGGATTACTTTCAGGGAGGTAATACTTTACTTTAACTGAATGGAAGATTACATATGCGTTCCTGTTAAAACTGTGTTTTGCATATTCATTAGCATCTTCTCTAGAAAAAGAAGATTTCAATGGCTTGAATGATAAATTCGAACCAGATGTTACAATTTACACTAATTTGGTTGTGGTGCCTAAAAATCTCCAAGACAGAGAGAGTGTTTTGTGGGATGGGGCATTAGAATAATGCGTACAAGTTCTTTACAGAAATGGTTGAAGATAATTGTTTGATACTGATCTTGTCTTTATCTGAGATGGTTTTGCTCCTTTAAGAAAAGCTGCACAATTGAAGACGCATGAAGAGTTAGTGGCGAATATGAAAGTTGCTGGAGATGTAAGTTGTCAAGATGAAGTAATGTTTGCTAAAGAAAGATGCTAGGGACTCTAAAATAATTATTTTAAAATAGCATATTTATTTGATAGGATCACAAAATCTCCATATTACTTGATAGAAATATATATTCAATGTAGAATTTAATGAGAAATAATCAGGCAAATAGTTTTTCTAATAAATTACATTTTGATTCTTAACTTAATGTTTGTAATTTGTCCACAATTAACAATATACATGGAATAATAATTCTTTTAAATTTTGGATCTGTGCGATAGGCTATGTGGGTGTATTTTGTAATGAAGATGGTGAATTAAATTAAACTATTGTAGTATCTTACCTCTGAAGTCTGAACAATTGAAAGTAAACCATAACGCAAAATTTAACATATTATACATCACGTTTTTTTGAATGTCACTAACAAACAAAAAAAGACAAATAAGAGTTCCATAATGTAAATTTATCCAATATTTTTATAGAAAATGTAAAAGAAACAATTCATCCATGTTAAGACTATTTAAACAATTTGGTAAATTTTTATGTAGTATATATGTTCCGATGTTTATAGCCAAAAATAAAATACAATAAAGTGGTTGGTAAATAGAACAAACAAAACCAAGTACTTAATGATTTGAGTGCTGAATCATAAAATAACCAATATCAAACAAAATTAGATTAGTTTGCTTTAGGACAAACGAATTAGTAAAAAGTTTAATATCATCAAAAATATGGTATGTTTTTTAATTTGATTATGTAACTCATGTTCATGTGATATTGATGTAGGTTAAATAATAACCAAATATCTCAAGAAAATATTTATTTTAACAAAGTTTTCAAATTTGTATATTAGGATGATCAATTTCTTAGAAAGACTAATCAAATCACCAATTTATCAGATTACAAATATATATTCATAAACATATATATTTTGTACAAAAAAACCCGCGTATCTACGCGGGTATTCATCTAATCTTATACTAATAAAAGTTGAAGCTACATGCTTCTAAGAGTGTCCACATAGGATTTAAAAAAATCAATTTAATTGGTCCACATCAATATTTAAAAATAAGAAAAATTTATAAATTGTAATATTATTGCTGAAAAAAAGAAATTAAGAATGTATCCACATAGGATTTAAACAATCAATTTTATTGGTCCACATCAACATTCAAAATTAAGGAAAATTTACAAATTGTAATATTATTGCTGAAAAAGGAAATTAAAAAAGTTTATTGGTCTTATAAAAAAAATTTATTGGTCTACCTCAACATTAAAAATTGAAAAATTTCCAAATTCTATTATTGTTTTTAAAATTATTATAAGTAAAAAAATATATATATATAAAATTGATATTAATAATAAAAAACTAAAATAAACAATATTAAAATAAGAAATTTTTTAATTTAAATTAGATATATACACACATATTTAGAGACTCTTATATGAACATCCAATTTTTTTGTCACATAATTATAATAATTTTTAAGTTTTTTTTTCCTGTGTGTGCAACCATGTAAAATAAACTAAGACAAAAGATAGAGTAATGTTTCACTAAAAAATGAGTTATTACAACGTAAAAGAACTAACTTGACTAAACTATATATATGTTTAACTATTAGCTAAATTACAAATAATATAATGAAAGAAGATATAAATAAAGCCACTACAAGAACAAACTTGACTAAACTATATGTTTAATTATTAGCTAAATCATAAAGAATATAATGAAAAAGATATAAACAAAGACACTATAAGCCGCTTTAATATTGAAAAAAATATCATAAAATCTCCAAAGCTTGGCCACCAAATTTGAAAACAATGATAAATTTCAAGCAATCCGAGAAACATGTCAAGTGATTGATACTCAACACTTTTGAAAAACCAAACAATAAAAATAGAGAAAAAAACATAACAGAGGAGACTGAGGTATCTGAGGAAATTTTTTGAAATAACATAGCATCTGAATGAGTTTTAACAACCCAACATGAACCACAAAAATAACAATTAGCTGACCAAGCAACATCTGAATACATTTGATAAGCTTCATAATAAAGAGGAGAGGCTAAAATCACTTGCCGCAACGAGCTTCGTGTGAGATTTTTCAGTTTTGATTTCTAAATCTATTATTAATAAAAGTTATAGCTATATGCCTTTAAGAATGTCCATATATGATTTAAAAGTTCAATTATCTTGGTCCACATCAATATTCAAAATTAAGAATATTTCTAAATTTTAAAATTATATTGTTAACAAACAAATATATTTAAAGAAAAATAAAGGTTAAAGCTATATGCCTCTAAGGACATCCACATAAAATATAAAAGGTCAATTTTATTATTTCACATCAATAACTAAAATTAAAATTTTCTCTAAATTATAAAATTACATTGTTAATACAAAATAATATAGGAAAATTTGTTAATTAAAATTATTCGATTATTAATGATAGTTAAAGTTATATTATTTTCAAAGCATCCACATCAGTATTTAAATATTTATTTTTATTTGTATATATCAGAATATAAATTAAAAAAAGTTTCATAATTCTAATATTATGATTAAAAATATATTAAAAATAAAAAAATCTCTATTAACCAAGAAAAAAATCAACATGATATTAAAATCTCCATTATCACTGTTTAAATCACAAATTAATTTATTATCTATAAAAAAATATAACTACTTATACAAGTTTAAGGTACTTGATTTTAAAACTTTTCATGTAGAATTTTAAATAACTAATATTTATGATTTATATTCATCTTTTTTTTTAACATATGCAAAACATATCATCGAAATATGTAATATATTATGCGAAAGTATGTAATATTTTTTTTTCTCATGTAATATATTATGCAAAAATGATCCAAAAATTTACATTTTATATATTCAATTTGGAATTCAATAGATTAATGTAGAAGTTCTTAGTTTTGAGTTGTTCAATTTGTTATTTCATTTTTTATAAATTTGTATGTATTAAATTGTACTGATTTTATCTACTTAATTACAATTAGAAATGAGAATGAATATGATGAAACTGAATATAATCATACATAAATTATTAAAATAAATAAATATTATAGATTCATTGAAAAAAAAAGATATAACAAGAATAAAAATGAAGAAGATGAAAAGAAAATTTCATTCTTATTAGAAGAGATGACATATAATCATTTAAAATTATTTAAATACACTATTAATTGACAAAAATATATTCACAAATTTTGTGTGATTTTATTCATTTCATATTCAACTATTGTTTTAGTTTCAAATTTAAAGTTGTTATTAATCTCAAAGCAAATATTTTAATTATTAGTTTGTTTTTTAAATTAATTTATCAAAATAAAAATTTGTATTTGTTAAACAAACTAATGAAAAAAGATTAACTTATAAGTAAAAATGATGGAAAAAATTATCTTTTTGATTTAAATAAGTGAATGTATAATATTTTATTATCATGTTAATACTATGTTTAAAAAGTAACATTTGATTAAGTTGTAAAATTTTAGTTGGTTTTGGTATATTAACTTATAAGTGTTTGACTAAATAATATATTTTTGAAATATGATATACTGTATATAGATTCAAAACAAAACCGTTAAAATATCATAATGTACATAAAAATTATTAGATCAATACTATAATATTTTAATATATTATTAAAACACTAATATAGAAAATTTATATATTAATAAATATAATTAATTGCAAAATTTAGTTACTAATAAAAATTCTACTAATAATTACTAAAATTCTACTAATAATTACTAAAGCATCTCTGATTATAGAACCACCAACCTCTCTAACTCTCTCCACTTACACCACAGTCGCAATGTCTTCAGCCGCCGCCACCGTCTCCTCCTCGGCCAAACTCGCCGTGAAGCCTCTCAAAATCTCCTCTCTCTCCTCGAGATCAGCGTTACCATCCGTCATTTCCTTACCTTTCAACTCTCGCGGCCGCGATATTCCCCGTAAACGACTTATCCTCGTAACCTGCACCGCCGGAGACGGAGCCAAACCAACCGTCCTCGTCGCGGAGAAGCTCGGCGAGGCTGGGGTCAAACTCCTTGAGAGCTTCGCGAATGTCGATTGCTCGTATAATTTGACGCCGGAGGAGCTGAACACGAAGATCTCGCTCTGTGACGCGTTGATCGTGAGGAGTGGGACGAAAGTAGGACGCGAGGTTTTCGAATCGTCTCGCGGAAGGTTGAAGGTTGTTGGACGCGCCGGTGTTGGGATCGATAACGTGGATCTTAGCGCCGCGACGGAGTTTGGTTGTTTGGTCGTTAACGCGCCGACGTCGAACACGATCGCCGCCGCTGAACATGGGATCGCGCTTTTGGCCGCCATGGCTAGGAACGTTGCTCAATCTGATGCTTCTGTTAAAGCTGGTAAGTCACTTTTCGAATCTACCTTTTGTCATTTTCCTTAAATTCCCTCATACTTTCCATACTTCTGGAGAATGTATATCTACGTTTCCTCCTGATGAATGTGATCTTGATTTTCGAAAATTAGAGTAATATTTACTCAAGAAGTGTTCAAACTCAAATTTGGGAGTGTCTTTTGAGTATTGTGATGGATCGAGTACATCAGTTGTCGGCTGCATTTATGATTCTTATGTGTTTACTAAATTGATAATTCTGTTTCTGATGTTCTTGTGTGTGGAGTAAATTGATGATTCTGATAGTTTCTGTTGATGTTCTTGTGTGTGAACTAAATTGGATGATTCTGAGAGTTTCTGTTGATGTTCTTGTGTGTGGACTAAATTGATGATCCTGAGAGTTTCTGTTGATGTTCTTGTGTGTGGACTAAATTGATGATCCTGAGAGTTTCTGTTGATATTATTGTGTGTGAACTAAACTAATGATTCTCAGAGTTTCTGTTGATGTTCTTGTGTGTGGACTAAACTGATGATTCTGAGAATTTCTGTTTATGTTCTCGTGTGTGGACTATATTGATGATTCTTAGAGTTTCTGTTGATGTTCTTGTGTGTGGACTAAATTGATGATTCTGAGATGTTCTGTATATGATGCAGGAGAGTGGAAAAGGAACAAGTATGTTGGTGTTTCACTTGTGGGGAAGACACTTGCCGTGATGGGTTTCGGGAAAGTTGGATCAGAAGTTGCTCGGCGTGCTAAAGGACTCGGTATGCGTGTCATAGCTCATGATCCTTACACACCTGCAGACCGTGCTCACGCCGTTGGTGTGGACTTAGTGACCTTTGATGAAGCTCTTGGAACCGCTGACTTCATTTCTTTACACATGCCTCTTACACCCGCTACATCGAAGATGCTCAACGACGAAACTTTCGCAAAGATGAAAAAAGGAGTTCGGATAGTGAACGTTGCTCGTGGAGGTGTCATCGATGAGGACGCGCTAGTGAGAGCTTTAGATTCTGGTATCGTTGCTCAGGCTGCTCTTGATGTTTTCACTAAAGAACCGCCGGCTAAAGACAGCAAGCTAGTGCAGCACGAGAGGGTTACGGTCACACCTCATCTTGGTGCAAGCACCATTGAGGCTCAGGTTTGGTTCTGCGTTTATATTAACATTTCAAGTGATGCCTTTGGTGTGACTTTGTAGATTACTATGTTTGACATTGACAGGAAGGAGTTGCGATTGAGATTGCGCAAGCTGTTGTTGGAGCTCTTAACGGAGAGCTTGCTTCTACTGCTGTGAATGCACCTATGGTTCCTGCTGAGGTGAGCCTTCTTTAGCCGATACTAGTAAATAGCTATATATGTTCTATGTCAACAAGAAAAGTAGCGAGTACAACATTGTAAGATGATACGTAGAAGTTGGTCATTTTGTTCAAGAAACATAATAGCTTCTTCTTGTGTCAAATATGGACAAGAAATTAGCAACTTTTCCTTTGAAAGATGATTAGATTGTGGCAGAAGAAGCTAAACTTATTATATTCACAGGTTCTTGCTGAGCTAAAACCGTATGTTGTACTAGCGGAGCAACTTGGGAGACTAGCTGTACAGTTGGTTGCGGGAGGAAGCGGTGTGAAGAACGTGAAAGTGACCTACGCCTCGGCTAGAGCCACCGACGATCTTGACACCAGACTTCTAAGAGCCATGATAACAAAGGGTATCATCGAGCCGATCTCGGACGTGTATGTAAACTTGGTAAACGCGGACTACACCGCGAAACAGAGAGGTCTTAGAATCACAGAGGAACGTGGTGTTCTTGACGGGTCACCAGAGAGTCCGCTAGAGACCATCACGGTTCAGCTAGGAAACGTCGAGTCTAAATTCGCCAGCGCCTTGTCTGAATCAGGAGAGGTCAAAGTCGAAGGAAGAGTTAAAGACGGAGTTCCACATTTGACAAAAGTGGGATCTTTTGAAGTAGATGTGAGCCTTGAAGGAAGTATTATACTGTGTAGGCAAGTGGATCAGCCTGGCATGATCGGAACTGTTGGTAGCATCTTGGGAGAGTCAAATGTGAATGTCAGTTTCATGAGTGTTGGGAGAATCGCGCCGAGGAAGCAAGCGGTTATGGCGATTGGGGTCGACGAGATGCCGAGCAAAGAGACTCTCAAGAAAATCGGAGAGATTCCGGCTGTGGATGAGTTTGTGTTCCTCAAGCTATGATTCGGTGAGGATTCGAAAGGCTATGGCTTTATTTGTTTTGGTACTTTCACAGTTTTGAGATTGTTGAAGTAGCTTTAAGAGGTTGGAACTTGGTAAGATGAAGAGAATAAAGGTCTGCCTCGAGAATTTGACGTATGAGGCTTTTTCATGATTCAACTTTATGTTCTGTTTTAGTATTGCATTTTCCTGTTACCCAGTGGATATTATTCTATAGAGATTGTCTATAAATCGTTTCATTTGATGAAAGCAATGAATACAATGGTTTATTGTTCTTCTGGCCCAGTACTAATCCAAAAAGTAAGCACGTTGTTGTAACCGTTATCTCGCAGATAGAGAATGGAGATGAGTTTTGTCTCATATCGGTTTTTAAATGCTTCTGATTAAACGCCTTGGAGAAGTGTTGTGAGTGCCCGTGGAGCAGAGTGTTTGTACTTTGTTGTGAGGAAGCTAAGCACGGAAATCGAATCATAGTTGTGTGTCAAGCAAAGGAGAGCACCTGCACTATATCGCCCAAGACAGTTTTCGGAAAAATGGTTTCTTGCTAGATGCAAACTAGTGGCCGGATGATTTTTGAAATGGTAATAAGTTTAATTTTGAACTCAAAACCATAACTTTCAACAGAAGCAACCTCTTAAAACATTTCCTCTTCCATCTTCTCCCTACACTCACTACTCCAAGCTCTTAACACCGATGGTGTTATTTTAACTCTCTTTCAATATTCCATCCTCAGTGACCCTCTCTCTCTGTACGACGACGAAACACCGTGTTCCTTGACAGGTATCACCTGTACTGAGCTTGGGAATCCAAACTCTCTAGACATGTTTAGAGTTACAAGCTTAATTCTTTTTTTTTTTTTGATAACTCAGATAATCCCGCTAATTTAGGGACCGCCGGCGGCGCAGTTACGGATTGCAAATCTTGACTATAGACCAGCGCATCATCCCAAACACCGACTAATCCTGGGCCCGGAGAGATCATGTGAATACCCGGTGGCCAGAAGGATTAAATGTTGCAATTCTGTTTCCATGGTTAATTCTTTCAAACAAACAGCTTCTTGGTTCTGTTTCTCCGAGCTTGTTTTCAATCTCAAATCTGAGGAACTTGGATCTTGTTTTTCCTAGCCGATATCGGACGTGTATGTAAACTTGGTCAATGCAGACTACACAGCAAAACCGAAAGGTCTGAGAATCTTAACGGAAAGCGGTGTTCTTGACAGGTCACCAGAGAGTCCGGTCGAGACCATAGTAGTAGGAAAAATCTATAATGAAATTCCGTTTTTGCCCTCGTCCCTATAATTTAACAACATACAGAATACTGTATATATAGACTGAGAAAAGGCCGAAAAAAAAAACCCTAGCCGTAACTCCAAAACCCAGTTCCTCTCAATTTCGATCAAAGAGCAGAGCCGAGCTCTTCCAAAGCCCATTAGCCTCGTCGTTTCCCTCCTCTCTCTCTCTTTTCTTCTTTCAAATCCTTTCTTCTTCAAATCTTTTGCCTCGATTCGCGCTCTACAATCTGTGAGAGTGGGTATCTGATTCTCTCTTTCATACTCCCCTGAGTTTCCCATCTTAGATCTCGCTTTGTGAGCTCGCTTCTCACTCGATTTACTGTGGTTTTTCTTATTGGGTTTTAGGCCCTTCTGGATCTCTATCGCGTGTTTCTGGTCCTGATTCTCCCACCAAATTCGACTATCTCCCCTGATTTTTAACGCCCTGGTTCGTCTGAGGTCGGTATAAACATAAAGGCTTTCTTTTTCCCCCTCTAAATTCTGTAGCTATTATACGATGATGTGACGAGGATACTTCTCTCTGCTGTTTTTACCATCTTGGAGCTACTAGTTTGCTTCATCGTTTTCTGAGTTTACTAGTTTTCTGAATTTTCTACATCGGATTTCGAATAAGAATTTGCTTCTTCTGTGGATTTTAATAGCGATTCTACATGCCTACTGTGATCGTATCAGATTTGGGAACTGTTTTGTTCAGGTGTGATAATTTGGATAACTGTTTTGTTTAGGTCAACGATTTGGGGAATTTGATATGGATGCACAGTGGGTTGCACTTTATGTACAAGTTAATTAGAACAATGATTGCTAGTGGTTATCATCAGTAGCTCATTGAATGTGCCTCTGCAAATTTTTTTCCTTCTAAGTTTTGAAGTACTTTTACTACCAACAGTTTGGTTGTATGCAGAAGTTTGAGATTGCTTATGAAGTGAAGTGATCGAATTCTTTGATTGGTATCTTTTTTTTCGTTTTCAGATTCTAAGGAAAGAAGCCAATCTTCTACATCATAAGAGTTACAAGAATCAGAGTAACAATTCTCTTCCCTTGGCTGCTCGTTTCTCTGGACCAAATTCTTAACTCTCATTACCAGATTTGACTTTTTTAGACATTACCAAATTCTCGGCTGCTCGTTTCTCTGGGTTCTCTGATGTCTCAGTTTTACATTCTAGACATTTGTGTTTTCTTTCATTGATCCGATGCATTTAATTGTCTTTCCTTTTTTCGATTTTTTTTCTTTTGCTCTTGAACTCTATTAGATACGTTTGCTAGTTTTTCATGGGCTAAAAGTATGGACACACTAGTTCTAGCTCATTATGTTCTTCAGTATTTTATCGGTTGCTCATTTTATTTTTGTGTATGTTTATTTGAGTCCAAATTTCGCCATTGCTGATTGATATTTTAAGAAGTGATTCAGTATGTAGAAGCAGATACGAAGATATTAAATACGCCTGACTCTTTTTTTTCTTCTCTGGTGCAGAACATCTCGACAACAATATGGATAATAATTCCTTGATGCTGATTGACAACAATGGCTCTCTTGAGATTGATGACCAATCCCATATGGATAACAATTCCTTGGCTTTGGTCACGTCCACTAGGCCCAGTGAGGATGAACCTAATGCGGATACTGATGATGGCTTGCTGCCTGATCCTGGTACACAACCCGGCAAGCGCGGTAGGAGGAAGAAGTCTATGGTGTGGGAGCACTTCACCATTGAAACTGCTAGCCCGGGATCTACTAAAGCTTGTTGCAAGCACTGCAGGAAATCATTTGCCTACATAACCGGTCAAAAGTTGGCAGGAACAAGCCACCTAAAGCGTCACATTCAATTGGGTATATGTCCAATGAGCCAAGAGACCCACCCTCAGCTCACTCAAATCTCTGAAACCAAAGATCCTACCTCTTGTCCTCCCAAAAAACGCCAGAGGTCATCTGCTACATATTTGAACGCCCCTCTAGATCAAGATCGTTGCTACAGTGAGATGGCAAAGATGATTATCATGCATGAATATCCCCTACACATGGTCGAGCATTCTGGATTTACTGGTTTCGTGCAGGCCCTTCGTCCCCAGTTCAGTATGGCAAGCTTCAATACCATTCATGCTGATTGTGTGACTATGTACTTGTCCGAGAAGCAAAAACTGTCAAACTTCATCAGTGAGATTCCTGGACAGGTAAACCTCACCATAGATTTGTGGACATCAAATCAATCACTGTGTTATGCGTTTGTGACGGGACACTTCATTGATAGAGACTGGAATCTAACTCACAGGCTTCTGAATGTTGCCGTTGTTCCTTCCCCTGATTCGGATTTTGCTTTAAGTCAGCCTATTGCAGCTTGTTTATCCGACTGGAATCTGGAGAGAAGGCTTTCCAGCCTCACTGTTGGGCAATCAGTAGTAAATAAAACATCTATTGAAAACCTCAGATGCTATTTGTCTGCCAGGAACCAGCATGTAATGAATGGTCAGTTGTTGCTTGGGAATTGCTATGCCCGCCTCCTAAGCAGTATGGCGCAAGATGTGCTTGGAGCTGCGGATCTTGAAACTCCCATAAAAAAAGTCCGTGATAGCGTCAAGTATGTGGAGACCAAAGACAGTTGCGGAGAGAGGTTTGATGAACTGAAGAAACAACTTCAAACACCTTCTACAAAAGGTCTCCGCATTGACAACCAAACGAAATGGGACACAACTTACAATATGTTATTGGCTGCCTGTGAACACAAAGAAGTGTTTTCTTGTTTGGGAAATTGCGATCTTGATTATAAAATTTCTACATCTCCTGAAGAATGGAGAAAGATCGAGATTCTTTGCTCGTGCTTGAAGATCCTTTTTGACGCTGCTACTGTTTTGACTGGTTCAACCCGATTGACAGCAAACGATTTGTATCATGAAATGACAAAGTTTCAGCTAGAGCTAAGCCAAGCAGCCGTGAGTGAAGAACCAGATGTCAGAAACCTGGCGAACCCACTGAGAGAGAAGTTTGACGAGTACTGGAGAGGATGCTTTCTGCTTCTGGCAGTTGCTGTGGTGATGGATCCGCGCTTCAAGATGAAGCTTATTGAGTTTAGTTTCTCTAAGACTTATGGGGAAGATGCTGAAAAATGGATCAAGAGTGTTGATGATGGTATACGTAATCTGTACCATGACTATGCTGAACAAAGTCACTCCCTGCTGGATGCTTATGTGGGCCACGGGAATGATGGCTTTTCGGAAACAGATATGTCTCAAGTTCACTTCCATCATGAATACCACCATTCAAATGGGCTTTCACATGATCAAATATATGAACAGCCTGAAGATGGCAACCTGCTGAATAAAAAACCAGGAGACCATATTTTAGACGGTCATGAGTCGCAAGAGGTTGCTCAGACTCAGGTAAACCAACTGGCAGTAGAGTCCGTACCCCATGCCCAAGAAGAGAAAATCGCAGAGCCTATTCTCCAGGCAGATCAGTCAGGTGAGATGGGACCACAGGAGAATCATCCAATTGAAATACAATCTGGAGAAGGTCAGCAAAGTGGGACATTGTCTGTGGGAGGCAACACCACACAGGGAGTAGAAAAAGAAGGCCGTATGGTGAGTCCAGTTACACAGCCGAACCATATCGTGGAAGAGCTGTCGGAAGAGAGCAAGCCAATGGAGGAAACACACCATGCGACTCAGTCGGCTGAAGAGATGACCCATGAGACCCAGCCGGTGGAGGAAATGCTGGAGGACACTCAACCAGTTGAGGAAGTAGCTCAGGAGGAACAACTGGTGGAGGAAAAGCATGATGACACCCAGCCAATTGAAGAAATGGCACAAGAGGCCCATAAAGTGGAGCTAATTCCCGAGCACAGGGAAAATCCACAAAGCGCTGATGGTCTTTTGTGCCAAGAGTTTACTCGAGAAGGCGAAGCTGTGCAACAAGAGCAGCAATCAGATGAGGGTATAGCCTCAGAGCAATATCCCTCTGCGGTCCAGCATGTAGAGGAGGCACAACATGATTCTCAAGCACATGCAATACCACAGGAAGAAGCTGCGTTTACGATCTCTCAAGAAGGTCACCACGTTGACGTCCTTCTCCAGGAAGGTCACCACCTTTGAAGCATCTTCGCAGGAGTTTCCTCTCATCACTATTGGAGATGGGTTCTCAGACTTTGAGATTTACATCTCTGAGGTAGGCAATCACCAACAGATGAAATCGGAGCTCGACCAATACTTGGAGGAATCTCTGATACCGCGATCAGAGGACTTTGAGGTTCTGGGCTGGTGGAGCTTGAATCGAACCAAGTACCCAACCCTCTCCAAGATGGCAGCTGATGTGTTGTCCCTACCCTTTTGCACTGTCTCTCCTGATTCTGTTTTTGATACGGAGGTGAAGAAGATGGACAACTATAGGAGTTCTCTTGGACATGTGACCTTGGAAGCTCTCTTCTGCGCCAAGGACTGGTTCAAGCACGGCTCCTCCACTTCCACCTCAGTGAACAGTCTGAAGAGGGAATCTTAATGTTTCTTTCTATCATTCCTTGTCCATCGATTTAGTTTTAGTTTACTATATTTTGTTGTAGCCACTGTCTAATCTGGATTTTTAGCCTTTTGTTTGCTTATGATTTACAATTTGGAATCGTAGAAATGATTCTGCTCTCTGTGGATTTCAATCATTTGTGTCAGTGGTGAGATCTTCAGTTACATAATATTATCTTGTTTTCTATGGTATATAAGCCGACTAAGAGTCTGGTATGAACCGGTTGAGTCTTAATTTAAAACTGTTGATTTCAGATATGTGGGAGAAATTATGATGTAAATCTGATTCTGACATGCTTTCCAGAAACTCCAATCTGTTTGCGTCACAAGATATGTTGAATAAAATGATATTGTGGAATGATTAAAGAATAACAATAACGATAAAAAATCCTGAATCCAATTTTGGCTTTTATGTAAAGCTAAACTCAGGATATAGATACAGTGGCTTTGTCCATGTTTGATGATATAGCTCCAGCAATTAAACCCAATATTGGAGTAAAACCACATGTCTTCTGAGTTTGCTGCAGAAGATAGAAGAGAGTTGGTGCATATGGTGGAAAAAGAGAAAGAAACTTGATCATCATTTTGGAAAATTCCTAATATCATGACGACTGTTTTTGTATAACAAGTGTACATCTGTCCAGTTTACACTTCAATAGGATTGATCACTTTTGACAGTTGCAGAATATTAAACTATAAGACCGAATGCAATAAAAAGAGAAATAGGGTGTTTTTCTATGCAATAGAAAGACAATTTCAGAAAGCAAATTCCCAACTCACTAATGGAAGGCAAATTTTCCCTTCAAGAAAAATCTGACAGGATCCATAAATTTAATGACTTGGCTGTTTATGATTTATTAGCTGTTTTTTTTTTACTATATTTTTTAAATGCTCTTTTCATAATATAATTGATCAAAATCAATATTTTTTTTCCATAATTATTTTTTATTTTTAACATCTATACATAGAGCTTATATTTATATCATCTGGATATAAAAGAATCTCAAATTTTAACACTCTTTTTTTATTTGTTCTCCTACATTATCACTTTTTTGGTGTTTTTTCTAATTTTTAAATTTTCTAATTATATTTTGTGATTATAGATATATTAGTTATAAAATAGTATTACAAAGTAAAGAATTTGTGGTAGATAACCACGTTACTATTCATAATTTGCTATATAGGAAAACTACTATTCAAATACTGTATAATTTCTTTAATACATTTTTACCTTTATAAACCCATATATATAGCTCACTCTCTCTTACTCTCTCTCACCTTTCTCTTTCTTTCTTTTACTACAGTTTGAAGTCTAAACAACAACGACGGAAACAATAATTTCTCTCACTCTCTCTCATTTATCTCTTTCTTTCCTTTACTCAAATATTCCAATGCGTATCTGCTCAACTATTGTTCTATGTGCTCTAATGGTGTAAAAGACTGATTTTTTTTAGCTTCTGCAATATGAGTTTTCTCTAGTTTAATTTCAATTTCCCTGAGAGAACTACAAAATTTTTTATCTTATCTAAATCAAAGTTATTTTAGTTTCGTTTCTTTTCTTGAATTATGTATCTGCTTATGTAAATTAGAAATTATCTTTCTTCTCTAAAGTTATAGATCTGAGACTGAGAGAGAGATTGTTGAAGATGGAGATCTCGATGAATTACGTTGGAAAAATATTAATTTGAAAGTCAACAATCAACAATTTCATTACTCTGTTAAATAAAATATTAGAGATATATTTAAATGTTAATATCATCCAAAAAATATTTTAACATATCCAAATAATATATAGCTGGATAATATATGATGATTAGCTTTGAATCCGAAAGCTGCACTCATTCCAAATTATCTTTGAATTTTGAATTAAGTTTTTAAATTGAATGTTAGATTGCTAATATATTTTATAGAGGATTACAATTTATTTACTATAACATATAAATGTTTTCATACATCTCTAATATTCTACTTAACATGTTAACTATATTATTACATAAAATAGATTTAAATTAATACTTGATAAGTCAAATATAGCAACTGAAATTAAGCACTCTAACAAATTATATAGTTTTATAATATGTTATGTAATTGTATAACTTATATGTTAACATGTATGAGCTTAAAAGTAGCGCACTAAAGAATTATGTAAACTGCTAAATTTTAATGTAGTTGTATAACATATATGTTAACGAATTCTGATATAGGGTCCGATTGGTAAGAACTGTGACTGTTGGCTGTGACTGTAAACTTTTGGCTGTAGAGATTTTGGTTGTAAAAACTGAGACTGTTATTTTTCAAAGTTTGATTGTTGTCATAAACTGTAAGAACTTTAACTGTTAATTTAAATATTTATTTTCTATTTATTAAAATACAAATTATATAAAAAACAAATAATAAATTTAATTATTAGCATAAATACCCAATACAATAGAAGAATATAATAAAAAAAATACAAAATCTCAGAAATTAATATATAAAACGGAAAAACTTCATCTCTAAATTATTTTTTATATTAGTTTAATTATCAAAATTAATATATAAAACGGAAAAATTTCTTCTATACTTAGCATGAATTTTGAAAAGAAGGATTTTTTTTAAATTTTTTTTGCAAACTCAGTTTTCTCGACTCAAGTTTATTTCTTAATTAAAGTTTCTTAAATTAAATCTTTCAAATATCTTATTATCCCTTGAATTACGAAATCATATCTATGATATAATTGTATGTTGAATTCGATAATAAAAATCTATTTTTAAAACTTAAGAATTTTTGTTTTTTAATGATAACTAACGCACAAATTTTTAAATTATCATTTTTTTATTTTTAGATTTTATAACAATTCCTATTTTTTATTTATCTAAGGTTTTTTTATAATTTTAAATAGTAAAAAGTTAGTTTCAAAGATTTTTAAAAAGGATTAGTTTTTATAATGTATAAATTTTTTAAAATATTAAACCAAATTGCCCTTAATAGAAGGAATTGATGACTAAAGGAATAGTTAAAAAAAAAATCCTACGTAAAGAGTAGGAGAGAGAAACTTTAAAAGCCACAAAAAGAGCCTGTTAAAAATAACAAAGAGAAATCTAAAAAGTGCTGTAAATACTGTCAAATATTTTAAAGTCTAAAAAGTCTGATTGGAAAAACAATTGTTTTAAAAACTGTTAAACTCATAAAAGTCCTCACAGCCTACACGCCAATCAGAGCCATAATCAGTTATCGAGCCAGATATAGCAATTCAGAGGTGTCAAATAATGCATAAATTTTTTTTATTTTATTTTTAAGAATGCAGAAACTTATAATGCTAACAAAGTTTGTAGTTTGATAAAAAAATATGTAACTGTATAACTTATATGTTAAATAAAGAAGAATGATGAGAGAGAAATTCCATTGAAAAAATACTCGTAACAAAAGAAGGAAAGGTTAAAGGGTAATAACACTCTTAATAGTGTCAGACCAATGTCACACCAATTCACTGTTTTTCCTATTTTGCTAATTTTGAACAGTCCTAGGATTTTCTAGCAAATTAACTCTTTATGTAAAGCTAAACTGAGAAAAACTCAGGATATAAATACAGTGGCTTTGTCCATGTTTGATGAATTACGTTGGAAAAATATTAATTTGAAAGTTAACAATCAACAATTTCATTACTCCATTAAATAAAATATTAGAGATATATTTAAATGTTAATACCATCCAACAAATATTTTAACATATCCAAATAATATATAGCTGGATAATATATGATGATTAGCTTTGAATCCGAAAGCTGCACTCATTCCAAATTATCTTTGAATTTTGAATTAAGTTTTTAAATTGAGTGTTATATTGCTAATATATTTTATAGAGGATTACAATTTATTTACTATACCATATAAATGTTTTCATACATCTCTAATATTATACTTAACATGTTAACTATATTATTACATAAAATAAATTTAAATTAATACTTTATAAGTCAAATATAGCAACTGACACTGACAAATTATATAGTTTTATAATATGTTATATATTTGTATAACTTATATGTTAACATGTATGAGATTAAAAGTAGCGCGCTAAAGAATTATTTAGACTGCTAAAGTTTAATGTAGTTGTATAACATATATGTTAACGGATTCTGATATAATCAGTTATCGAGCCAAATATAGCAATTCAGAGGTGTCAAAAAATGCATAAATCTTTTTTATTTTATTTTTAAGAATGCAGAAACTTATAATGCTAACAAAGTTTGTAGTTTGATAAAAAATTATGTAACTGTATAATATGTTAAGTAAAAAAGAATGATGAGAGATAAATTCCATTGAAAAAATACTCGTAACAAAAGAAGAAAGGGTTAAAGGGTAATAACACTCTCAATAGTATCAGACCAATGTCACACCAATTCACTGTTTTTCCTATTTTGCTAATTTTGAACAGTCCTAGGATTTTCTAGCAAATTAACTCTACAAAGTATCTAATATATAGACAATAAAAAATATGATGAATTTTATATGATGAAGTGATGTGGAGGAAAGAGAAAATGAGTTGGAGGATAAAAATATTGATTTGCCTTGTTATTGTAGAGTTGAGTGTGAATTGAAAAAAATGAAATGATGTGGAAAAAAAATAAATGATGTGGAGGGAATATTGGAAGATAAATTTGCTTTTCTATTGGAGATGGTCTAACATAGACAGGAGAATGCCTATCTTCTGAATCGATAAGTAGGCATTAGTCAGCTTTTATTGGTTATAACCACTATGCCTGGGATTATTATCTGATATCCGGTCTCTGATCCAGTATCCGCTCCTATCCGATCCATAAAAACGAATATCCGTATAGTTTGGATATGGATCCGGATAATAAAATTAAGTATTCGGTAAATTCGGATACTAATCCGGACAATTGGAAAATTTGAAAACAGATATCCGATATTCGTTTGTTAAGTATTTAATTATTTCTGATAATATTTATTCATTTTTTAAAATTAACTTTGTTGTATTAGAGTATACATGAACTAGAGTTTCAAGCTCATCATCATCAATACCCATGACATAAAGATAAATTAACTTCTCTATTACTATTTTGTCTTTTGCTATGTAATTTTTTTAAATCAATAAAACCGGGTATCCGATCGGATATCTGTAAATATTTGTTTCAAACCGAATATCCAGAGTTTTTGGATCCGGATTTGAATAGTAAAATTGATTATCCGGTGGATATGGATGCGGATCCGGATATCTGGCTCCGTTCCAGGCATAATAACCACTCTTCTGTTCTAGGTATGTAAAAGATTTTTGGCTGGGTCCCATGGAGATGTCTGTTTCTTGGAGACTTGTCAAACTACAAATTTCCCGGCTCGTAAATTATCTCAAGTCCAAGTGCAAAGTAATGAGATGCTTTTGAAGGTTGTTCTTGGAGGTGGGATTGAAAACTTAAATGGAAAAGCATGCATTGCTCAGCTTTCTTTGAAAAATGATTGGTATGTAGGTAGATGGGACTATCTTTATGAAAACTCCTGTCTGAAAGTGTGCAAGGGATGGCTTTACAACTGATAAATGAATCAGCAACCAAACAAGAGGGACATGGTAGGCATGAAAATAGAAAACCTATCATTCTTGTGTAAAACTTTTAAAGTGTGTATTGGTTTCCATGGCAAAATAAGAGTGTTTTTTTTTATTCTTTCTTTCTTACCTACACCCTGTTCTGGTTTTGATTAGACATCACATTCCGATACTCCAGTTAGCTAATGAGTAATGACCACCAAGAGGTCAAGGCAATCAGAAGCATAGATGCAAAATTGATGGAGTTTTTATTTATGAGCTTAGGTGAGGAGGTGATCTTTTTGGTTTGACATTAATCATTAATTAAGCTATAAATTTTGTGTATAATCTTTTTTGTTCAATAAAAATGATTACTTAGCTTTCTGTTAAATACCTTCCAAATTGTGGTATCAACACAAATCATCCATCGGCTAATCTCCCCGATTTTTAGCCATATTAAAGTGAATCAAAAAGTTACGGAACAAATAAATAGTTAGTGATCATTGGAGTCTACTACAAGAATAAGATCTGACACTAAATATTAGAAATAAAAAGCTGCTTAAAGAATAGGTCTTACAAAAGACATAACAGCAATAAGCATCTAAGAAGGCTATTCTGCTGTCACAAGGTGAACCTTATTCACACTCTCTTTAAAAGCTTCCAAGGCAACTGCGCAGTGCTCTTTTGATCTCATCCTTTGTTAAACAACCTGCATTGCTCTTCTGTGCAAATACTCATACCATTGAACCGGATTCATTATGTCCACACTGCAGTATATACTGAGACGGGACTTCCTCCAAGCCATTATGGCTGAGTAAAAAGAGGACGTGTCTGCACAGGTACCGATTGAAGCTGAAACCACCACAGGGTTGCTTGTGGATTATCATTTCATTTTTCACAATATATGACTACTTCTCCACTCTAGTTATGAGTTGTTCCATGTCGAAAATAAGATCAGTATAAACCACGCAGTTTATAAGACAGCTTCAAAACTCACCTACGAGGCTGCTTGTTTCGGTTTCTGTTCAACCGTTGTTAAGTTCCATTGTTTGTAACCTCTACATCAAAAAAAAAAGCTTAACCTCAAACATAACGGCCCAAACAATCAATCTTTCATGCCATTGATACTTCCTCTCTTTCATTTCGTCAATGTAATAATTCAATTTCAAATTTCCCAAAACATAACTAAATCTTTTGAATCCATAATATAGGCCTGGTTTAAATGTCAAGAGTTACTACTTAGATAGAGTATACTTGAGAAACCATATTGGACATACACATCTACTTGTACTACTTACCAATCATATCAGAGTAAATAAACAAAATACCGCACGCATCAAATGGAAAATCACTGGTCTCAGACCAGAATGGGAAGAAAACGACTTAAAAAGTCTCTCCACTGGTTTCTCTTCATCATTAGGGTTACTCAAACTGTTTTCTTGGCTGCAAAATAAGGATATTTTGTGTAAGTGAGCCTAAATTAAATGTTTCACTTAACACTCATAATCAGTGAAGGTTGACATGGTTGCATGAGTGCCCAACCAAGAAAGTTTGACTGGTTAATGAATTCTACATGCTTCTAGGTGTACATAGAAGATATGCTACTTATCAAACACTTAATATATGCAAACCCATTAAAAATGGTGCTGACAAGTCTAGAGTGTGAATTAGATTGATTGCTATGTGGTTGCGACCCTTGGAAATGTGATGCATATTTGCTAGGATGATTGATGTGTGAAGCAAATTATTATGTATGAAAATGATTTCTCCATGACATATAGTTTTGTTAGTAAGAACTTGTTTGTGTTTATTGCTTACTGTGCATACTCATATTGTTATTCGAAATAATATATCTAACAATCATGTGTACTCCCAAAAAGACACTTCGCTGAATATTTCCTCAAATACTCACCACTCAATTCATTTTTCAGGTGAGACCAAAGAGTAGAACTAGTGGTAGTCGTTGTGGTGTTCTAGGAATCATGGACGCATTTTGAGTTCTTTTCATTTATTATTTAATAAAAATTTCTAAGGTTTAGGTGGATTTATTTACTAAGACGTTTTGAGTTTTTGGTTTTATATTTAATAAAGTATATTTCAATATTTAATGTGTTCGTTATTATTTAAAAATTTGTTATGAGATTCAAGTTAGGTTAAATTTACGAGATTATAATGTCTCGGTAGCATAAGGTTAGCCAAACCGGTTTCGACCCAAAAAACGTAGTGAGACTGTTAAAAAGGTTTTACATCGGTTTTCAAATATTTTGAAATTTTATTTCTTTTGGTATTTTCAGATCTGTTTTCTTCGAGGGTTAGAATGTAGGACAGCAATGACATTGGCCTGAGTCAGTCTTCTTTGATTCTCTAGGTAGAAGATCTGATCCGAGTGTTTCATATTTCAGAATGGCAAAACCTCAGTGCAACGGAGATGAGAACCAAACCAGGAATGCAACCGACACAGTGGAAAAAGTAAAAGTCATGGTGCAAGAGAATATTGATGTAAAAGGTCAAGTAGCAGGAGTTGGAGCTCCGACAATGGATCCTGCAGCCATAGGTACAGCTGTGAGAGCAGCCATATTTCAGGGAATTCAGTAGCTGCTTAAACCATTCTTCACATCAATAACTAACCAGATCAAGAAAGCAACACTCATGGAGAAGGGTTTCGAGGTTGAGGACAGACTTGTAAGGGGTGTTCGAGCTAGAGCAGCAATGATGGCGGTGGCCCAAATGCAAATCCAGGATAACCGCGGAGCAGTGCAAGATGGGGTGTGGGAAGTCAGGGCATATTAAGAAATTTTTTCCGCAGGGAATCACATGCAGCTCATGTTTGAAGATCGGACATGTTGTTAGGAATTTCAGAGTGGGAGTGGTTGGAGAAACTAGAGTAACAGACACTCCACAACAGTTCTCGGATCATCGTGGGCGTATTCAAGGACTGGGCAAACTGGAGATATGTGGTAAGTGTGGAAGGGTACATATCGAACCATGTTTGGTAGGACGGTGCTTTGGGTGCAGAGATCTATGACACACAAAGATGCACTGTCCTAACATGGAAATCACGTGCAATCAGTGTGGGCGTAAGGGTTATTTCTGCAGAAACTGTAGGATACGACTAGGAGGACCTCAGAAAGGGAACCAATATAGGGACCAGTTGCTGCCACCTCCGAAGAGGCCATTAATGGGACCATGAGTGTTTGCGTTAGGCGCTGATTACGCAACACAGGACGAGTATGCTTCTCGCAAGGACGCAGAGCCGAAACATTTAACATAAGAAAATTGTGTGATTGGCTGTTTAAAAAATGTATGCAAGTTCTCCTCTATGTCGAGTCGCTTAGAACTAAAAGATCGTATAGAATCGGTTCTGATGGGAGGGTTTACAGCCTACACTTTGTTCGATACGTGAGTTACACATGCATGGATCTTTGAACTCTATATTGACAAGGTGTTGGATAATTCAAAGGCGAAATTTCCAGGAGTGGTAGCAAGCCAAAACTGCATAGCATTAACTGAAGACTCCAACAGTGAGAAAATGGAATGAAAAAAAAAAAAGGCCTGGAGATTGACTGCGCAATAGAATTGTTACGATGTCAATGGACACTCTAAGGTGAGGTCGAAAACCAAGTGAGGGAGAAGCAACCCCAAATTCAAAGACGAATTCATTTCAAGTGAAAGAATTTGTGACATCCCAAAAATCAAAATTTATGTTTATTTTTTCGATTTAAACCCTAAAGCCTAGCCCCAACTTTCCAAAGAATAATGTCCTAACTTGTAAATGAAGCAATATGTCATACTCGTAATTCTTGAGTAAAAGTAGTTTTTAGACGAGGTTTACTTCATTCTAAGTCGTGGAAGAGAGGTGATACAAAGTTTAGAGCGGTGAGGCCCTGCCGAAATATCGTTTGAGCAGTCACCATCAAAACACTTTGAAGGAAAAATCATCACAACCATCTAGAAGACATATCCAACATGTACTAGCGTAGGAGAGAATTTAATAGGCAAATCAGATCGGATCAAATTGAAACTTGGTCATGATATTCCAGACATCCACATCTGTCTACAAATGCCAGAAAATTTTCAATTGGAATTTTCATTTAAAATTTATATATGTTTTCCCGAGGTATATCTATAAAGATTGGCTCCTCAAGCAGATATACATCAGGAAAGCATACATAACTTTCAAACAACAACTCCAAATGAATATCATCTTTCAGATATGGACAGATCTCGGTGTCAAAAATATGATTATCAAGTTTCAGATTTTTCCGATCTGATTTGCCTATACAAATCTCTCATATGTCAGAACAGGTTGGATTTGTCTTCTAGATAGCTATGGTGGCTTTTCCTTTAAAGTGCTTTTATGGTGACTGCTCAAACGGTATTCCGGCAGGACTTTATCGCTCTAAACTATGTGTCTCCTCTTTGCCACAAGCTTTTTTCTTTATTTGTAGAGTAAGGGGTGAGACTTTTTAGGTTTAGGGTTTCCAAGCAAATATCCATTTTTGCCTACAGTGATTTTTTTAGGCTTCAAACGTGGGTTTCTCTTCTCCTCCTTCTAGGCCAAAGAAAATAAGTTGCTAAAACTTTATGATCTACTTTAGAATAAGCCTCAATACACTCTTTTCTTATGAGCTTTTCCTTAACCCGAAACAGGCCCGACGCTTTTCCTCAATGCTTCTTTCGCTCCACCACTTTGTTTTATTTGTTCTTTGCCTCTACTTCCTGACTGGCCCAACTTAGAATGAAGTTAACCTTGTCCCAAAAATATTTTTACTCAAGAATTAAGAGTCCGACACATTGCTTTTTTGCAAATTAGGACTTTCTTCCTCGAAAAGTAAAGGTTAAGGCTTTAAGGTTTAAATCGCCAAAAATAAGCCCTAATTTTGTTTTTTGGGATGTCACAGACTCACAGTATCAGATCCAGCTAAGTGATGATGTAGATGAGCCTCTCTTTTTTTGAAAGGAAAAAACACTATAATTGAACGTGTAAAGACAAACGTAAATTTAAATAGTATAATAAATAAGGTCGACATAGGTTAGGCGTATGGCAATCTCAGTAGTGAAAACAAAGGGATGATAAAATTCTCGTATTAAAAGAACAATATAGAAGTTTGCCTCAAAGAAGGAAAAACAGCATGATCAAAGCAAAAACAACAACTCTGCGATGGTTTAACAATATTGACCACACTAAGAGTCATTAAACCGAAACTGTTAACATCCTTCAATTCATATGACATGCGAGGGACTATAAGCATACACTACAAGAAAGAACGATTTTTACGTCAGATATCGTCGACGTAAAATCGACGTAATGAGCAATTTACGTTGAATTAGCGACGAATGAAAAATCATCGTAAAACAATCGTCGTAAAAGAAAAATCGTCATAAAATCGTCGTAAAATTGCAACACAATAAAATCGTCGTAAAATCGTCGGAAACAATTCGTCGTAAAAACGACGTAAACATTCCAATGAAAGTACGACGAATTAATTTTAACACAAAAACAACTAAAATCGATGTAAAATTACATCGGATTTACAACGATATCGAGATGATCTATTTCGCAAAAGTCAAATAAATTTATTGTAAATCGACGTAAAATCGTCGAATCGTCGAGGTAAAGTCGACGTAAAATATATCGACTAAACCCTAAACTCAAAGAAGGAAAAACAGCATGATCAAAGCAAAAACAACAACTCTGCGATGGTTTAACAATATTGACCACACTAAGAGTCATTAAACCGAAACGGTTAACATCCTTCAATTCATATGACATGCGAGGGACTATAAGCATATATAACATCAACCCACATGACCTTACCCCCAAACTTCACCTCCATAAGACCATAACCCTTGCATCTCGGTTCTAAAAAAATCTCGGCATACCAAATTTTGTATCTCCATTTGACAAAACATGTGTACGGTTCTCAAGTAATTCTTCCAAACCATTGATCACTTCCCACCCTCAGAGTCATACAGCATGCAATCTCCGGCATAATTGCAGTAGACAGTAGTAGATGACATTCTTTACCACACACCAAGCCTCTACCCTGACAGATAGAAAACATGATGGACCTTTTACAACTTCCCACGTACCTTGCGTTGGGCCGTTGGCTCATAAGTCCCTTGTTATCAGCAGCCAAAAGTTCCACAAAAAAGACCAGACAAAACAATTTCAATTTTATTTTACATAAAATAATAAAGCCGTTTTAGTTTCGACGCTAGTCAACCCTTATAGTTTGCAGTTGCCTTTACCGGCAAAGGACTATCACTAATGTAGAAAAAAAATATAAAAAAACAAAGAGTTCAACCCAATAAATCCGATTTGATATTTGTATTATTGTCTTCTTACCACCCAATTAACCAATCTTTATGTAATTCCAGTTTTGTGTCTCTCCTATGTACGTGTCATATTCCATACTGCTGGCAATGTACTCTCAGGGAATAAGATTCTGATATGCTTCTACAATGATCCAGCACACAGAATCTAACCAGTCTTCTTCAGTGTCTGAAATCAATCTGATGGAAGCAAAAATATACGGTGAGCTTTTAAGTTTGGAAAAGGCAGACCGTTCTTTGCTTTCATTCACCTTTGGGAATTTATTCCTTACAGCCTTTGTAATGGGACTTTACCTTTTTTTTGCTTGCTTTTACCTTCAGCAATTTCAAACTTTTATTTTACCTTTTTCTCATGTGTGCAATATTCTTCACAGATCTCATATAACCCCAGCTTATAGCTTGAGATCAGTGTTTCTTTCATCATTTCTCAGATTCCATAAATTTGTTTTTCTACATGGGAGCTAGATTTTCACGTATAGCAAAAAGGTTTCTTCCTAAGTATAAAGTAAGGATTTTGATGGTGGGTCTTGATGGTTCAGGGAAGACTACCATCCTTTACAAGCTGAAGCTCGGCGATGTTGTCACAACAGTGCCTACTATCGGTATGTCACATAAGCTATTCTTCTTCTTGATCATTTTTTTGTGCTTCTGATCAAAACCTCTCTTTGTCAGAGATTGATTATGAAGTTAGAGCAAAATGTGTTTGGCTCATATGTACTTTGAGCATTCTCTGTGGATCATAGCTTATGTATAGATAGTTGATTTGTTTTCCCATTGGTTGTGTACTTGTGTTTGCATCTGTGAGGAAGAAAATTCTTGATAGCTTGTTAAATTTCATGTTGATGTGGTGTTAAATTCTCCACCAGCCCAGATTTGAACCCATGCTTGCGGCCCTCATTTTAGCTGTTAAAATTTCACAACATCTCTTTGGTCTAGCGGCAAAATTACTAAAAACTCTCTTTCGAAATGGGTTTTCGAAAAGTCATGAGTTTAAAATTTAATATGGCAAAACGGCTCAACTCTTTTCTAGTATGTGGCCTTCCAAACTCAGGGCTGGGTTTCCATGTACATCGTTAGAATTGGCAATTGGGACTAACTTGTGCCTTAGCTTATGAGTGAGGGTGTTCATGTGATTTTAAAAAGCACTAGTTAGTCCCACTCATAACCAATGTGGGATATTCAACATTCGGTATCTGTATTGGGATAGTCAGGGTTAAAGCATTTGATTCTTTTACAATTTGCCAGGGTTCAACCTCGAGACAGTAGAATACAAAGGCATCAATTTTACTGTATGGGATATAGGAGGACAAGAGAAGGTAATATCCATGTCTATTTCATCTTGCACTCATCTCTCTGAGATTGGATGTGTACCAATCCACACATAAAAAACAGAGCCATGATATATTCTGTTCCATTTTTGAGCAGATTCGCAAATTGTGGAGACACTATTTTCAGAACTCGCAAGGGCTCATCTTTGTGGTGGACAGCAGTGACAGTACAAGGATATCAGAAGCTCGTAACGAGCTGCATCGCATACTAACCAATGTAAAATCATTTGAAAATGCTCTATTAAGAGTTACTCATTCTCTCCTCTTTGTAGTCTTACAACTTTTTTTGGTTTGAAAAAAAAAAATGAACAGAATGAACTAGAAGATGCGTGTGTACTCGTCTTTGCGAACAAACAAGATTCAAGAAATGCTTTACCGGTAGACGATGTTGCCAATAGACTTGGTCTGCACAGCCTATCCAAACGTTGTTGGTAATAAAAATGTCTTTTCTTATTCCATTTGGCTTGCAATACATTTAAAGATAGAGGATGACCAAAGGTGTGTAAATATGATTGGTACAGGTTTATACAGGGAACATCGGCCATTTCTGGCCAAGGCTTATATGAAGGACTTGAATGGCTCTCCAAAACTATCCCGAGCAAACCCGAACGGTCGACGTCGGTTGGTAGTTTCCGGAGTGATTCCTCTGAGAGGAAGCTAGTACGAGGTCTGAGGTATTAAAAGACTAATTTTCCCTTCATCACATAGTTGTCTTCTTCGTTTTAAGAATTTGTATAATTATAGCGTTTTGCTTTCCATGTTTCTCAATGAGAAACTGAGAAGCATTCTTCACTTCTACTCTCATATTATGGAATGAATAAGGTTTAGGGTAGCAATCTTTACTTATGCGGTGACACCCTTTATATGAATTTGTTTTCACGTTCATACTTTGGAACTCAGACATCTTTGAATTGATACACTGATGAGAGATTTTTTTCCATTGTCTTTTGACAAAGACTATGACGTAGCAGAAGCTAGATAAATGCAAAAGATAATCATGTTTTTTAAAGATCCCCGAATAAACCAAGTTTTTTAAGGCACTAATTTTTTTTTAAAAATTAAATCTAGTCGAAAACAAGAATTGAGAATAATGAGAACAATGACTGAAAATACTTTACAAGGCTATTTTATAAAATATTAATATCAGTAATAACCGAATAAAACCAAATGCGTAAGAGGCTATTTATAAGAAAAATCTAGAAACCACTTAAACATAATACTAATTAAATAGAAAACTGTTAATATATAGAAAAAATACCTATTTATCTTAATATTTTTAATTATGCACTGCATCAGACTATGAAAGAATATTGAGTAACATACAAGCTTTATACACTAATTGAATTTTTTAATAGGGGTTAGTTGGCTTAAAAAGGACATAATATAAATGTGACACCAAGTCCAGACTTCCCACTTGGGCAGAAGCTAAATATTGATAGCCGATCAGGTTCGGCCTTATAAACTAGGCCACATTATATCTATTATATTAAAACAGAAGAACATTTAATACTTGCTTCCAAATACTCCTAATTTGTTTTAAATGTTTAAAAATAATTTTAATAATTATTTATATTTAATTTTGAAAATTAGTTATTAATTTAAATATTTTTAGAGTTCCTTAAATATAGGTAATTTAGATTTGATTTAATTTGATTAAAAATAATAAATCAGATATTAATTTAGATTTGATTTAAAGATTCTAATTTAAATAATTTCTATACTATTAAACATTTTTATCAAAAATATCTAGAATTTTTGAAAAAAAAAATTCACATATGAAAAATAATGGTCATATTTGAAATATAAAATATTTATAATAATGTAAATGATATGATATTTATGTTGTTTATATAAAAAATCGAGTTAAAATATTTTGGTAACTAATATCACTAATTTTGAATTATACATGTATATCGAAAATATATTTTTCATACAAAATTAAAACATAAAAAAAAATTAAAAATTATTACACACACTATAATGTGGTTTGAAAAACCAGTTGTACACTCTCTTTGTTGATTAAATTTTAGAAAACTATAATGCTAAATAATACTGTTAATACATCTCAAACTTTTAACAAATATTTATATTATACAGTAATATGAACAAAAAAGTTAGAATTATGTTTTTATAATAGTTCATTTTGAATTAATATTAGCGGACGGGTTAAAATTATATTTTTATAATCATAATTAATTTTAATACTATAAAAATATATCTAAACACAAAAATCAATATTTTTGCTTATTAAAAAATATATTTATAAAAATAATTATATCTAAACTCAAAAACACAAATTATATTACAAAATTCGTTAAACAATAAAAAATATTCTCGTGCGGATGCACGGGTTAGAATCTAGTCTATTATATTAAAACAGAAGCACATTTAGTACTTGTTTCCAAACACTCCCAAAATTTTTTTAAAAATATTTTGAAAAACAGTTTTAAAATTATCCTAAATTATTATAATATTATTTAAAAACATATTTTCTTTTTTATATTAAAAAAATTCGAAAATTAGATATGAATTTAACTAAAGTTTTCCTTAAATATAGGTCATATTTAATTTAAAATTCAAACTGTTTTTTAATTAAATTTAATTCTAAAAATGATATTAATTTAAATTATTTTATATTTCTTTAATTATAGGTCAGATTTAATTTAACATTTAAAAATTTAAATAATATTTTTAGAAAAACAAATATGATTAAGAGAATACATTATTGTATTTTGTAATCATATTCAATCAGAATAAAATTTCACATATTGAAAACTAAGAAATATTAATATTATATGGTAATTTGATGAGGTGGATTATGTTTTTTTTATAATTACAGTCTTATATTCAAAACATGCAAGATATTAAAATAAATATTATTTCAAAATTAGTAAATAATTATATTATATAGTAATACGATGGACGGGTTAGAATTATGGTTTAGTAACTACAGAATTTTTGGATTAATAGAATGAGTGAGTTAAAATATATTTTTATAATAACGGTCTTTTTTCGATCAATAGAATAATCGGGTTAGAATTATGTTTTTATGATCATGGTCATAATATAATAGAAAAAATAAAAAAAAAAAAATTATATCTAAACACAAAAATAAATCTTTGTTATTTATTAAAAAATTATATCTATAAAGAAAACATAAATAATATTATAAATTTTGATTAAAAAAATTTCTTGTGCGGATGCACGAAGTAAAATCTAGTTAAGTATAAAACGAAACTACTTTTGGGAACGAATTTTAGTTTTTGACATAGGTCACATAGCAACTATCTTTTGCCACCATTTTTTCATATGTTCCTTCCCCCCTTTTTTTTATTTCTTACCCTTTTCTTTTACTTCTCCCAAAATATCAATTTTTTCGATGGTATTGGGGTCGATCTCGTCAATCTCCGTTATCCAACATTCGACAGTTGATAATACTATGACATGGCATAAAACATATCTTCAAAAAAAAGTTGAATTTACGGAACAGTGAATAAAAAACCAACTCCTTGCGCTAACTACTAAATCACTACAATATATTGGATTATTTCTCCATTTCTTTCTATATTTTATATATGTCTCGGTAATTAACTGGACCAAGCTATGTGTGATCTTTTTAGATCCAGATGAACTCAACTATTCTCATTAAACCTTAAACCGAATACGATCATTATCATTATTTGTTTATTCTTGATGTATAAATAATTCTATAATAATTAGATAATGGATCAGGCTCTTACCAACCTTGTTGGTGAGCATAAAACTATGTTATGGGTGGAATAAAACCATTGATTAAAGTTGATTTATCATTTAGTTATTATCAAGTTTGGCACACCAAAATGGGGTTGCCAAGAAACAGCTGTTACGGGGTTAAGCCGCTAATACTGATAGTGACAAAAGTTGGTTGGTACCAATACCACAAATAATTGTTTTGTTTGAACATATATAAATAACAGCTGCCTTCTCTCATGTGCATATCTTAAAAAATAGCATTGGTGTTTTCTGCTATTTCATAACTCTTTAATAATGCATTCCGTTCGTGCAATTTTCCCTTTTGGGTAACTTGTATAACGATTATTCTTCAAGGACTATTAACAAAAAATGGTAATAATCCTTTTTCGAGTACATTTTCATGTATACATGATACATGATTTTATTGTAACATAATAAATTTTTATTTGAACTTTCTTGTAACATGTTAAACTCGATTGGTATGTCAGCTGGAATATAGCAGAATTGCTGAATTATTAAATAGCAGAATGAGTAGAACGAGAAAACTTAAAACTAAAACTAACTTAAATGCCAAAATACAATTATTTATTAAATGAATAAATTTTTTGTATAAACTAGTATAAATTTAAAACAGGAAAAGATTAGAAAATAACTTGTTAAATTTTATCTTTTATCATTCTGTGCTTATTGTGAATGACATGTACTCGACAAAATTATTTCAAAATGTGAAAAAATACGTACATACCAATAAAGCTCATTAAATGTTATTTGGATGTGTAATTTATAAATAGAAGAAATTGTTCTGCACATAATTTATTCTATGCTATGTTATTTATTTCTGTGAGCATCTAATTATCTGATAAATTTCCTAACCTCTTAGCGTCCAACACTCTATTTAATTAACCATCCACATAAAATAATATGTTATATAACAAAATAGCGCGTTTTGTAACAGTTAAGCGAGAGATAAAATTGCTAAATATGGAGGGAAAAACCCTTATCTTATTGTTTCCATAAACAGTGTATATATACATTACATAACTAATGCATCAGAAACCCTAATGGGCTATGAGACATTAACCTAATGGTTAATGGGCCGGTTACTAGAAGTCCATTTGTTTATAACACTCCCCTTTGGACAAGATAACTGTGCCTGTCACAAAACCGGGATCTCTATAATGCGCTGGGGAACGTTGTCTCATTAAAACCTTACCAGGAAAACCCAGTGGGAAAAACCATGGTGAAGGAAAAAGAGTACAACACGCATTACTCCCCCTGGTTTAGGCATCACTGTAGATCTCTAAGTCTACGCATTCCTATCTGATGAATGAGCTTCCGGAGTGTAGAAGTCGGTAATGATTTAGTGAATAGATCGGCTGAATTTTCGCTTGATCGGACTTGCTGAACCTTGACCTGACCATCCTTCTGTAGCTCATGAGTGAAGAAGAATTTGGGCAGAATATGCTTCGTCCGGTCACCTTTGATGTAGCCGTCCTTGAGTTGAGCGATACAAGCTGCATTGTCTTCATACATCACCGTAGGCTCCTTATCTTCGTCCATACCACAATCTGATCGGATATGCTGAGTCATGGACCGCAACCAAACACACTCTCTACTAGCTTTGTGAATGGCCAAGATTTCCGCATGGTTGGATGAGGTAGCGGCAATAGTCTGCTTCATGGATCTCCAAGATATGGCTGTTCCTCCATGCGTGAAAACATAACCGGTTTGAGACCGGGCACAGTGCGGATCTGACAAATATCCTGCATCAGCAAAACCAACTAGACCATCCTTGTTATGGTTAGAATAAAATAATCCCAAGTCCTTAGTACCTTGAAGGTATCTAAGGATGTGCTTAATACCGTTCCAGTGCCTTTGAGTTGGACACGAACTAAAGCGAGCTAAGAGGCTCACGGCAAAGCAGATGTCTGGTCTAATGTGACTAGCCAAGTACATTAATGCTCCTATGGCACTGAGGTATGGCATTTCAGGACCGAGGATTTCTTCATCGTCCTTCTTTGGACCGAATGGATCACTATCCAATCCAAGGCTCCTCACAACCATTGGGCTGGTCAATGGGTGGGCCTGGTCCATATTGAATATCTTGAGTACCTTTTCAGTGTATGCCAATTGATGCACAAGGATTCCGTCATTGACGTACTCAAGTTGTAATCCCAAACAGAATTTATTTTTGCCTAGGTCTTTCATTTCAAACTCTGCTTTTAAGCATTCAACTGTTTGGGCGATTTCACCAGATGTTCCGAGGATGTTCAAGTCATCCACGTATACTGCTATGATTACAAATCCTTTGTTTTGATATTTTCTGATGAAGATGCATGGACTGATCGGATCGTTTTCGTAGCCTTCTCTGATGAGATATTCGCTTAACCGGTTATACCACATACGTCCGCTTTGTTTCAGTCCATATAAGGATTTGTTCAGCCTAATGCAGTGTTTATCACGAGATGCATGCTTATCTTTGAGCTCAATACCATCTGGTAATCTCATATAGATTTCACTGTCCAGTGGTCCATAAAGATATGCGGTTACAACATCCATTAACCGCAAATCTAAGTTTTCTCTTATGGCCAGACTTATGAGGAATCGAAATGTAGTTGCATCCACCACTGGAGAATAAGTCTCCTCATAATCGATTCCGGGTCTCTGTGAGAATCCTTGTGCTACAAGGCGTGCCTTGTATCTAACGACTTCGCCGAGTTCGTTTCTTTTACGCACAAAGACCCATTTGTTTCCCACTGGTTTAACATCGAATGGTGTCCTTAAGATCGGACCAAACACATTCCGTTTCTTTAAACTATTCAACTCCACGTTTATGGCTTCTTTCCATTTCAGCCAATCTGATCTACGAGTGCACTCAATTATAGACGTGGGTTCTAGATCCTCTTGCGTGTGCGCAATCTCAAGTGCTACCTTGTATGCAAAAGTTTCATTGATGTCGACATCTTTTCTGTTCCATAGAGAACCGAATATGATATAATTGATTGAGATCTCATTATTATCAATCCCTTCAGAACCTTGAGTTTTGGCGTCCCAAACCTCTTGAGATGGTTCGATAGGATAAGTATCAACTGAGGCTGTATCCGTGTTCTCTTGAATCCCGGTTTCAATCATTGCACCTTTCTTTGATTTCCGGGGATTCTTATCTTTGGAACCTGGTGGTCTGCCACGTTTCTTACGTGCGTCAGACTCTGTAGCAACTTGACTTTTCCCTGAGGGGACATCTATTCGTACTGGTGCATTACAAGCTGGTATGTACGATTTGGTAACTTTGTTCGGGTCAGCAAAGGAATCTGGCAATTGATTAGCTAGCTTTTGTAAATGTATAATTCTTTGGACCTCTGAATCACATTCTAGAGTCCGAGGATCTTGCCATTGTGTGGATGTTTGATTCCATGAAAGTTCTTTTACCAGCTTGTCTGTCTCACCACCTAATCTAGGATATACCGATTCATCAAATCTGCAATCTGCATATCTGGCTTTAAACAGATCTCCTGTAGTTGGCTCGAGATATTTTATGATGGTGGGAGAATCAAAACCAACATATATTCCCATCCTCCTTTGAAGTCCCATTTTAGTCCTCTGTGGTGGTGCAATGGGTACATAGACTGAACACCCAAATGTTTTAATATGGGAGACGTCTGGCTCATGACCCGTTAGCAATTGGGATGGTGAATATTTGTGCTCACTAGATGGTCGTATGCGTATTAGTTCAGCGGCATGTAAGACTGCGTGTCCCCAAGCTGAGACCGGGAGTTGTGACCTCATGAGTAATGGTCTAGCAACCCATTGAATTCGTTTAATGAAGGATTCAGCTAATCCATTTTGTGTATGGACATGTGGAACGGGATGTTCAACACTTACCCCGATGGACATACAATATTCATTAAACGCTTGGGAAGTGAATTCACCAGCATTATCAAGACCTATAGTCTTTAATGGGAAGTCTGGAAAATGGGCTCGTAATCTGATGATTTAGGCCAATAACCTAGCAAAAGCCTGGTTCCTAGAAGAGAGCAGACAGACATGCGACCAGCGGGTCGATGCGTCAATGAGGACCATGAAATATCTGAATGTCCCACAAGGTGGGTGAATTGGTCCACATATGTCTCCTTGGATTCTTTCCAGAAAGTTCAAGGTCTCTTTAGACACTTTGACTGGTGAAGGTCGGGTAATCAGTTTCCCTTGTGAGCAAGCTGTGCACTTGAGGTGCTGAGGGAAAATACCATTTGGTTTAAGGCTGTGCCCTTTAGAATTCTGGACTAATTTACGCATCATGTTCGCACCGGGATGACCCAGGCGATCATGCCAAATAGTGTAATCTAAAAACCGTGCTTTGATAGCAGCATTAGCCTCAATCATACTGACTTTAGCATGGTAAATGCCAGTAGATATGGCGGGTATAGTTTCAAAAACTTGTTTATGGCCATTTATCATTTTAGTGATAATTAAAAACTCTTTGTTCCCTTCATCCTGAGTTTCGATATGGAAACCATTCAATCTTATGTCTTTGAAACTCAATAGGTTTCTCTTAGAACTGGGTGAGTATAAGGCATCAGAGATGTCTAGATATGTGCCATTTGATAACAGCACATTAGCTTGGCCATGGCCCTCTATTAGGCTCGAACTACCCGCTATAGTGCTAATGTTTGCGGTTTTGATTACTAAATTTATGAAGTAATTCTTGTCTTTTAGAATGGTGTGGCTCGATCCACTATCCACAATGATATCCATATTGTCTTGCATATCTTTTCGCCAAATGGATTTCTGACCGGCTTATGATCTGGGAGCTAAAGACCACAGATATCTACTTGAAACTCCTGAGAATGATGGCCAGAAGGGAGGACGAACAGCTGCTACAATGGAGGAACCACCGCTTGGAAAGAATCACCCGCTAAGGTAGGACAGCGCCGATTGTTTTGAGTCTTGAGGGCGCGTCTGGTGTCGGATTGAGGAGCGTTTTTCACCACTAGATTCTTCTCTTCCAGGGCTTCAAAATGATATGTAGATCGCCTTCTAACTCCTTGTATTTTGAGAGATATGATCGTTTGAAGTTGAGCTTCGTGCTATAACGTATTAAGGGAAAAACCTTTATCTTATTGTTTCCATAAGCAGTGTATATATACATTACATAATTAATGCATCAGAAACCCTAATGGGCCATGAGACATTAACCTGATGGTTAATGGGCCGGTTACTAGAAGTCCATTTGTTTATAACACTAAAAAAATTGTTATCGCCTGATTGCTGTTTGTTAATTCTCTTCAAATTATTGCAAATTTGCGAATTAACACTTCTTTAAAACTGAACGTATAAAAACCGGTGCCATTTAAGTGTGATTCAGCATTAATATAATAGCTATGTTTCAACGGTGCAATCAAAATATACATAAAGAGAAATTAACCAAATTCAACAGTCTTGGAAGACTCTCACCCGCGACAAACAAATGTTTTACCTGCTCTAGAAAACTCTCACTCCTGGTAGACCTATGCCGATCCATAAGGCCCAACATCAAAGCCCATTTCGCCATTCCTCTTCAGAGAATCCCTAAATGAGACTTGAAAGACCTTAGGACCTATAAATATATATTTTAGCAGTCCTAAAACGGGTGTGTGCTCCTGTAATGAGATTTGGAGCCACCAAAATTTGTTTTTCTAGGGGGAATTCTTCTCTGGATCCATTGTTCCTTCTCCTTTTTTTTATCTAATTAGCTTTTCTGTTTCATCTTTTGCATTCTTTTATGCCTTTTATCATTCCTTGCATCATGTAGATTTCTCCAAGAGAGTCAAGTTTCTAAAGAGTCATCGATAGGTATACATGTTCGATTATGATTTCTAAGTTTCTGAACCATATTCTAGATCTCATCTCTTCTAAGTTGTTCATATTGCATGAGAGTAGATTCATGACCTATTCTCTGAGCCTAGGATCGATCAGAGCCACGAGAGTGTTGTATCAGATCATCCATACCTAGCTTCAAAAGAACATAGTCGTTACAGAAGTGGAGAACTACCTGTAGAGAAGATGTGAGCAAACGAATTCAATAGTTAATGCATGATCTTAATCCTGGCATGAGAGCGATATTTAATTGTCAAATTTAAGTGATTAGTTAATTAAGATGGCGAGAGTTGGTTAATCATACACATGTATATTCCAGTTCCATACAGATCCCAGAAGATAGATGAAGATAAATCGCCCGGAAGCTAATTGGAAATGCTTTGACATCGATTAGAGTAAACCGGAGAAGTCTAAATCGCCCACTATGAGTCTAGAGTCTATAGTTTGAGTCGAACACATAAGATATTCTTTTAGCAACTCATTTGCATTGCATCTTATTTCCTGTAAATATTATATTATGTTTAGTTTAGGATTCCGTAACCAAAAATCCCAAACCCCCATGAGTTTATGACTTTGCTTACTCTTCCAGTTTGTTGTTTCCTTGCAGATTAGACATCTTCCATGTGGATCGACACCATAAGTCCTATAACGTACATCTGTGCACTTTCAGACATTAGAGTTTTATAAATTTAAAAGCTCTAGACCAACGGGCTTGTAAAAGATGAGCAACCCTGAGGCCCATCAAAGTTTTTGGCGCCGTTGCCGGGGAAGATTTTAGTGGCTGGATGTCTAAACCGAGAAGGTTGAAGCCGCAGATGATTATATATATGTCGAGTTTCTGCCAAAACACCATATGAAGTAAACCAAACTCATAAACACCCTAACTTTTTCTTTTTCTGCTTATTCTTTCTTCTGTTTTCCATAGTTTTTGAATTCTTAAAGCATGGATCATCCAAGAAGAAACCCTAATCCCGAGCGAAGGTTTTGCAACCTGTGTGAAGCTTCCTGCGCATGTGAATCACCATTCAGGCGTGATTCCAACCACCTGGAACGGAACCCTCATCCGAACCATCACCTTAGATACTCGCGAACTCCAATCCACCAAGATGAGTCCTATTCGCCACACCCGATGAACCGACGACCATCTCATCCTCTACCTCATCAGATTCTATACCAGAATAATGAGACTGATCGATTTAGGCTCCAACTGAATCGGTTAGAACCTATGCTGAATTAATACCTTGACTTCCAAGTTGTTACCGAAGCCACCCTTTCCAAGAGGATCGATGATCTTACCAATCATGTGAAATCGCTGAAACAGCTGAACTCCAAGGATATTTCTGCCCTAAAAGAGAAGATAGAAGCCTTTGAGGAAGAACAACCAAGACAGAAGTATGATATCCTTCAAGGGTCCATTGATGCCAAAGCTGCCAAGCTGGAGATCAAAGAAGCCAATGAGTTTTCTTCGTGGTACAGAGGAAGAACAGATGGTGAACTTCAAGAGATTGAATATCGCCTAAGCAAGCTTGAGCACAAGAGCAAAGAAACCAGTTATGATATGAAGTATCTCTCTAAGTGCCAAGGAGACACAAGCCTTATGGTGAAGAAGATCTTTGAGAATCATAAGAGGAATTCTATTGTCCATAATCAACAAGAAGAAGAAGAATCAACCAACTCTGATGCAGGAGATCCTACAAGGGACACCCCAAATGGCCCTGAAGACATCCTGGTTGAGCAAGAGGAAGGAGCAGCTGAGAAGCTTTCGGAGCTCCCCACCGCGGTCGCGAGGATACCACCCGCGGGGGACGGGGATCTGGCTGCGGCTGCGACGTCTCCACCCGCGGGGGATCACGATTTCTTCCTGAGTTCACATCACCAAGTATCTGAAGACCCAGAAGAGCATAACCTTCACGTTCCATGCATGATGATCGTAGAAAGTGAACTGGATGTCATAGATGAGGAAGATGAATCACCTAAGAAGATTGAAATGTCTTACATAGATTCAATCATCTGTTTCGATGCAGCAAATTCTATTGTGACTCTTAATCTGCATTTGAAGCACCAGACCATCCACAGGAAAGACCAGTTCGAACTCTGCACAAAGTTCAAGATAAAAGTCAATTTCTTATCTCTTGTGATATTGGAGGTGAAAGATTCCTCAATATTCTTTGTGATTTTGGAGCTTGCATTAACATGATGTACAAAGCTACTGCTTTGAGACTTGGTATTAAGCACATTTCAAGTACCAGAACAAAGATTAGTTTAGCAGATGATTCGAGTGCAACTCCAAGAGGGATAGCCCGAGACATTCCTCTAAAGATTGGAGATTGCATAGCACATGTCGATCTCTACATAGTGAAGAGCAAAGATGACTCATATCCAGTTATCCTTGGATGACCTTTCTTAGCAACTATTGGAGCCATCATGGATTGGCCCAACCGGAGAATCTCTTTTGAAAATATCGACAAGGATATCTTCTATGAAGTTTACACCACTTAAAAGCAAAGGAGGAAAGCATAAAGCTCAGGCATTTGAACCAGAAGAACTCTGGAGTGATGAAGAACCTGCAAGAGAGAACAAGAGGATTTCAAAAAAGACTTGTCTTAGGACAAGATCTTATTTGATTTAAATATTTTTCTTTGCAAAGTCTAGCTAAGGATTATAAACCAAAGCATTTAATGGGAGGCAACCCATTTAGGCACTTATTTATCTAGTTTGATTTTTTTCTATTAAAGTTTTGTTTTTCATATTCTATTACAAGCCTTATTATGCATAAAAAGAAGAAAAAAAAAAAGAGCTGACTGCGGCTGAGAGAGGTTCAGCCGCGGCCAGGAAGAAATTTGCCATGGCCGCGACACCTTGGCCCGCGGCCAGGCTCAGTCCGGCCACCCTTGGCCACTTCCGCCTCTACCTTGATTCATTTCTTACATACTCTATTTTGATCAATCATCACTCCACATCAAGCACCATCCACCATTCACTATCCTACCACGTCCACAACCACCTCACAATCCATCACCCACACCATGTAAGTTTTTTTTTTCCTCTATCTTTTCAATTCTTACATACTCTATTTCTCATCCCTACCTGATTTATTTCACACTTGGGGCAGTGTGATTTAAGTCTGGGGGAGGATTTCATCCCTTACTGACCATTTTTTCTTGCATGAGCCCTTGCATTCTGCATTTTTCTTTAAAATTTTTCAAATTTTTTGGTTTTTTAAAAAAATTTCAAAAGTCTTTTGATTTTCAAAAAGTGTTTTCAAATGTCAAATACGTTTTGAGGGATAATGACAAAATTGATTATGACAACCAACCTGTTCACTTCTACACCATTCGTTCATAAAAAGGTCTTTCAAGGTTTAGTACTAGACTAGGCGGTAGCTAGAGTACTTAGACTACAAAATTCCACTAGAAGACTTCTATTCATGGAGATATTTTTTGATAGGATATACTAGCTCATTTTACTTGGACCTAATCTTAAAATCTAATTTTCTCATCAATGGTTTTAAGAAGGCATCATGATATACATCTAGGATATCTTTACCTTATTGTTACCACTTTTTGTTGTCCTAGATGGCCAGTTCAGCTTTAGCTGGTACCTTACCCTTAACTCAAACCTTTATGTTCAAACCTGATGCATTCTCTCTTAAGTTTATATCGACAGATATGTGCAAAAACACCAGAGAGGGAGGAACAACATAGTTTTCAGTCACTCAAGAGAAGGACTGAATGAAACCGGGAAGGAAGTGTACCATGCAATCTTATCAAGCCTCATGATGTTTCAGAAAGCTCATTCTTAAATGTAATTTTCATGCTCCCTAAGACTTTAAGTCAAAAGGCGGTTTCCCCTTTCAAAAAAAAAAACGAAAAGGAGAAAAAGAAAGAAAGGAAAGGGAACCAAAAGCTTAAAGAGTCTTAGAAGCCGAAATCATTTGAGCAAGGCAATACGTATTCACTTAAGGAGTTATGGATTCACAACCTGGACAAAAATCCAAGTCTGGGGAGTTATAAGGAGAGCTTGAAGAAAGGAGATCAGAAATCTTAAAGCAAGAAGAATATGACTGGAAACTGTGGACATCAACAGCTTCATCCTCTTTTGTTGTTTTGCATAATATCTTGTCTCTTCAGAAAAAGGTAACCCTAAACACATCAAGCTTCACCGCTAAAAAGCCTTTGATACCTAGCCTTGAATGCCTTGTTTAATATCCTTTTGATGAGAATCACTGAAACCTTTAATGAATGTTAAGAGCTAGTTGACTGGAAGTTAGTTCTAAGTGTGTGGATTTTAGCATGACGGATTAACGGATTAGTGATGTCTGTATATTGGTGAGAATTTTCTAGACTTAATCTGATTGATGCATTGTCCATAATTAAGGTCTAGAAGTATGGTTGCTGATATTTTTGAGTTTCCTATGATTTCAGTTGATGATATTTTTCCAGATTGGATCTTGTTTTGTTTGAGGACAAACAAAGTCTAAGTCTGGGGAAGTTGATAACACCATATTTGTACCCATTTTCACCATTGATTTCAAATTCTTTTTCGAAGGTTTTAATCAGTTTTAAGAACTGTTATTATGATTTCTCTATATTTATAGTTTCAAGGCTTTTTCAGGAAACTTAGGAAAAATATGGCAAAATGGAAGAAATCCACATTTTTAGCTCAAAATCAGATCGTCAGAAATTCAACCTCAAATGAAGACTTTTTCACTGTCTGATCCAACTTAAATTTGGAGACATTCAAGAGGAGACACCAGCTTTCCATAGCACTTTACATCAGGAAGATCCAACGGTGCAATCAAAAGATACATAAAGAGAAAGTTGACCAAATTCACCAGTCCCTGAAAACTCTCACCCGCGGCAAACAAGTGATTTACCTGCCCCAGAAAACTCTCACCCCTGGTAGACCTATTCCGAGCCACAAGGCCCAACATCAAAGCCCATTTCGCCATTCCTCTTCAGAGAAGCCCTAAATGAGACCTAGAGAAGATGTGAGCAAACGAATTCAATAGTTAATGTATGATCTTAATCCTGGCATGAGAGCGAGAGTTAATTGTTAGATTTAAGTGATTAGTTGATTAAGATGGCCAAAGTTGGTTAATCATACACATGTCTATTCCAGTTCCATGCAGGTCTCAGAAGATATATGAAAATAAATCGTCTGGAAGCTAATTGGAAATGCTTTGACATCGATTAGAGTAAACCAGAGAAGTCTAAATCGCCCACTATGAGTCTAGAGTCTATAATTTGAGTCGAACAACCTTGAGATATTCTCTTAGCAACTTATTTGGATTGCATATTATTTCTTGTAAATATTAGATTATGTTTAGTTTATGATTCCATAACCAAAAATCCTAAACCCCCCATGAGTTTATGACTTTACTTGCTCTCACAGTTTGGTGTTTCCTTGCAGATTAGACATTTTCTTTGTGGATCGACACCCTAAGTCCTACAACGTACATCTGTGCACTTTCAGACATTAGAGTTTTATAAATTTAAAACTCCGGACTAACGGGCTTGCAAAAGATGAGCAACCCTGAGGCCCATCATTAGCAAAGAGGTAAAACAGTAATTCAGATCGAAGTTCGGTTTTATTAATATCAGATCGGAGAAAATACAACTGAATTCGTTTATAAGCAGGTTACAAACGAACTAGGACTTAGGAATTAAGATGCTTAGAATATCTTTAACTTGTTGGAATAAGCTTGAGGAAAGCTTGAACATCAAGTTTCCCAAGGAGTTTAGGAAAAAGAAAAAGTTTTTGGAGTTATCTAGAATATTCTTATGAGCTATCTAAGAAAAGGAAAATTGTACCATCTAATAGGTTTTGGATTTATGAATACTCCTCATATATATCAATGTCGAGTTATGACATATGATAGGAGTTGAGAGAGATTAAGAGGCTTTAGTTTTTGAGTTAAGTTTTCTAAAGCTAATAAAAGAAGTGCTTTTATTCTTAATCAAAGTGTTCAATTCTATATGTTGTATCAGAGCCAAATCACAATAAGCAAATACAAAGATAATCGGAAGAATGGGTGATATCGTCGCTGCAACAAACAAACCTAAGGAAGGAGGTTCTGCGTCCATACAGTATCCAATGCTAAACACAACTAATTATACTGTCTGGGCTATGCGAGTTAAGGTAGCGCTTAAGGTTCACAAAGTGTGGGAAGTCATCAAACCAGGGTCGAACGACAAAATGAAAAATGACCTGGCTCGAGCTCTTTTGTTTCAATCTATACCGGAAGCACTAATCCTTCAACTAGGTGACCTAGATACTGCTAAAGCTGTCTGGGATTCGATCAAAACAAGACATGTTGGTGCTGACAGAGTAAAAGAAGCTAGATAACAAACATTGAAGGCTGAATTTGATAGATTGAAGATGGAAGAAACTGATACATTAATAGATGAGTTTGCTGGAAAACTCTCAGAGATATCTACCAAATCGACAGCCTTGGGAGTAAACATTGAAGAATCGAAGATTGTTAAAGTTTCCTCAAGAGCTTACCTAGGAAGGAATACATACATATTTTAGCTTCCCTGGAGCAGGTTCTCGATCTTAACATAACTAGCTACGAAGATATTATGGGAAGATTAAATGCCTATGAAGAAAGAACCTGCGAAGAAGAAGAGTCGCAGGAAGATCAGGCAACCTTATGTATGCCAATATGGACTCGCAGAACTCGCAATAGAACTTTCAAAACTCACAAAACTACCAAGAATCTCAAGGAGGAGGAATAGGTAGAGGAGGAGGACGTTTTGGACGAGGAAGAGGACGAGGACGGTTTGGTAATCAACAAAGGGATAAATCGAAAATTGTTTGTTATCGATGTGATAAGATGGGGCATTATGCGTCAGTATGTCCTGATAGACTTCTCAAACTTCAGGAAACACAGGAGGAAGAAGATGATGACTCGAAAAAGGCAGAAGATCTCATGATGCATGAAGTAGTATTTCTCAATGAGAGAAAAGTGAAATCAGACAATTTTGATGCTTGTTCTTACAAGGTATGGTATTTAGACAATGGGGCAAGCAACCACATGACTGGAAATCTCATTTGCTTCTCCAAAATCGATGAGACATTCACCGGGAAAGTAAGGTTTGGAGACAACTCACGCATCAATATAAAAGGGAAGTGTTCGATCGTTTTCTTGAGCAAGAATGGTGTAAGAAAAACTCTTAACAATGTCTACTTCATACCAGAGTTGAGAAGCAATATCATAATTCTTGGTCAAGCAACAGTGTCTGGTTGTGAGGTTAGGATGAAGGAGGATTATCTGATATTATACGACAAAGAAGGCAAACTAGTGGTAAAAGAAAATCGATCAAGGAATCGTCTATACAAAGTGAGTTTAAAAGTCTATGATACTAGATGCCTACAGCTATTAACAACAAAGGACTCGAAGTGGAACCTGCGATTAGGACATGTTAATTCAGAAACCATAAAAACAATGGTGAAGAAGGAACTAGTGGTTGGGATAACAAGCTTACCAAAAGGAAAAGAGACGTACCTCGTGTCTCCTTGGAAAACAAGCCGGACGAGTCTTTCCTCAAGCTACCACTTATCGTGTAACCAGAAAACTTTAACTATTACATGGAGATCTCTGCGGGTCAATCACACCTCCAACAGCAGCTCAAAACAGGTATATATTTGTGCTGATTGATGATTACTCCCGATACATGTGGTCGCTTCTTTTAAAGGAAAATAGTGAGGCGTTTGAAAGATTTAAGGCGTTCAAAGCAGTTGTGGAACAAGAGACAGGAACCACAATCAAGACACTTCGAACAGATAGGGGAGGAGAGTTTGTATCACTCGAGTTCCAGCCGTTTTGTGAAACTTCAGGCATCACTAGACATCTAACAGCTCCCTATACATCCCCAACAGAATGGTGTTGTGGAGAGAAGAAATCGAACTTTGATGGAGATGACCAGAAGTATCCTAAAACACATGAGTATACCAAACTATCTGTGGTTAGGAGTTATTTAAGAAAGTGAAAGTTGTATTATCTAATAGGTTTTAGATTTTTGAATACTCTTCATAGTATATATATATATATATATATATTAATGTCGAGTTATGACATATGATATGAGTTGAGAGAGATTAGAAGTTTTAGTTTTTGAGTTAAGTTTTCTAAAGCTAATAAAAGAAGTGCTTTTATTCTTAATCAAAGTGTTCAATTCTATATAGCTCTCAATTTCCAGGTCTTTCGGGATTTTTGTGTGTCCTTGTTGGTGGCAAATCCTCTCCCTTTAATATATGATCTAAGTTGGTTTTCTAGGAGGTCTCTTCTCGATATGGGATCCTAGAATGTTTCATTTTCTCTAAGTCGAAGATGAAATTTTTCCTTATTTTTTAAAAATATTCCACAACTTTATGTTAATGGGCTTAGGTCGGCCTGGGGGTTCGTTCGGCCCAGTTTTCTCGGTATTTCACAATCGTTAACTAAACTTAATTATGTCGATCTTAGTTTATACTGTGAAAACCGCAGGGTACAAACTGAAAGGCGGTTTTCACCTCCTAACAAATGGGAATCTCTTTCCTTTTGAAGTGATTAAAAAGAACTTAACAATAAATAAATAAGAAAGTAGCTTTTGTAAGTGCTCTCCAACGTCCAAGTTTTTCGGTCTTATCCAATTTTCTATTATTATTTTCCAAATACTATGAATTTTGAAGTAAGAGTTAATGAATAATAATGAGCAGATACTACTGCCATATGATAATAATAAGCCAAGGCATTTCAGAATTAGTCCAAAAAACAGTGCGTCTTTATTAGAGCATCTCCAACCATGATACTCAATGAAGGGTTCATAGGATTTTTTAATTAATATTTTTATTTTTTTTAATCCTGATGAACCCCAACCAAATTTTTAGCTCCAACCATAAACCCATGGGATTATCAGAATATGTTTTTAGCTCCAAATTTTTCGTATTGATTTTGAACTTGAATTTTCATGATCAGCTGTATTTAATAAATATTTTTCCAAATATCCTCACTTGGAAGCTAATAATATCGAGAACAGAGGTAGCGAAGTACTTATCACGTAGGAGAAGGATACTGAGAGAATTGAATAAAATCAAGGAATCAAAGATAAGCTTTTCCCAGGTTTAGAATCGTCTCTTGACACTCAGCTAACTTTTCAGAAGCAGCAGTGATCTCCAATTCCTGAATCATCAAACACATAAGAAATTCAACCTCTCATTTATCTTAACAATTCAAAATGTGATGGTTCTTACAGTTCGCATGTTTTGATTTTCTTCCAGCGTGAGCTCGTTCGCTGAGGCACTGCAACAAGAGAACCATTGGATTCATCAGAGATAAATCAATGATTGATCAAAGTCTTCAAGCATACACATTTACCTTGCTGTCTTGTCCTTTGCCTCTTCTTCAACCAAACATTTAAAGGCACATTTAATCCATAAATAGTGTAACTATCAATTTTTCTAACACCAGTTGGAACATCAAAGACATCACCTACTAAAACCATGAAACCCTTGTCTTCGTTCTGAAAATTTGTCACCGGAATGACCAAGTCTTGATATTGTCCAAAAGCTGCCAATGATCCAAAACTGCGAAAAATTCATCTTGAGACTGA
>NW_006256901.1:6102204-6110732 GCF_000478725.1 Eutrema salsugineum | reverse complement strand
CATATGCTTTTGAGTCAATCGAATATAAGTGATGCCGACAGAAGAAACCTAGCTGCTCATCTACAACACCAAATCCAATTTCTCAATACTCATAAGAGAAAGAAAAGGAAAAGATTCAGATCAATCCAATTTCTCAATACCCATAAAAGGCTAATTAGAGCGATTAAAGAAAAGAAGAAACCAAAAACTCAGTTTTACACATACATTTCCTTTTTAATGAGCACATCGATCCTAAGAGAAGAAGAAAAACTCACTGGTGTCGGTGTCGGTGTCGGCAATTTCCTCTAGGAGATTATCAGGACAAAGAGATGGAGAGAATGAATTTTGGTCGCGATATTTTTCGAAGGGAAGAAATGCCCGATAAAAATTTTCTCTTCCCACATAACCCAATAATATTTCGCCACCTGTCCGATGATACTCGGTGATACGGGTTCAATAAAATGAGTGCAGTCATACGGTATCATCAGAATTGGATTTATTTTTAAATTTTTAAACCCAAAAAAAAAGGAGATCCCACTTGTGATACCTAAGTGATACCCAGTTGGAAGTGCTCTTAGTATCCGTGTCTATTCATAGTCATACACAGACGATTCTTGTCCCATTCCAAATTTGTCGCTAACATCACATCTATAAGAAATAATCTTCTAAACATTTACAATCAAATATAGTAAACTCACTCACCATTTGTCCATTTCAACCAACAAAATAGAGTGGTTATATAACTTATGATTCTGCGAGAAATCAATCTTTAAATTAGACCTTATGAACAATTTCTACACAAACAGAAACCACTACGTCACTATCACTAAATTACAATCAAACTATTGCCATAGTAGAACACAAAACGTGGCTATAAAAATTTGATAGACCGTTAATTTCTAATAATTTGTTCAAAACATTTGATTTTGGTTTAAGCATTGAGTCATCATTATTCTTGTACGTATGAAGCGACCAAAAGGCAAACCCGACCTCCACCACGTAGACTTGCCTTTATATAAAAGTTGTAACACTTATAACTTCTTGACATCATCATTCACACAAAACACTTAAAACCAAAACTATGACACTGTCCATTTCCTTCCTCCTCCTCCTCCTCTTCATTTTCTCCGCCGACGCGCTAACGTCACAAGCCGACGTGTCAGCTTTAATAGCCTTCAAAGCCGCCGTGAAACCAAACTCAATCCCTCCATGGTCTTGTCTCGCAAGCTGGGACTTTGCTTCCTCCGACCCATGCGCATCACCGCGTCGAACACATTTCACGTGTGGCATCACTTGCTCGTCCGAATCCACACGTGTGACCCAACTCACACTTGACCCGGCCGGGTACTCGGGTCGTCTCACGCCGCTCATCTCTGGTCTCACTCAGCTCCTAACGCTCGATCTTGCCGACAACAAGTTTTACGGTCTAATCCCATCTTCCCTCTCCTCCCTCCTCAGCCTCAAGACACTGATCCTCCGGTCCAACTCGTTTTCCGGGTCCTTACCCGAATCGGTAACTCGGCTTAACTCGGTCGAGTCCATTGACATATCTCGCAACTCACTCACCGGTTCGCTTCCGAAATCAATGAACTCGCTGTCGAGTCTAAGACAACTCGATCTAAGCTACAACAAACTCACAGGATCCATCCCAAAGCTTCCGAGAAGCCTCATCGACCTTGCTTTAAAGTCGAATTCTTTATCAGGACCCATCTCAAAAGAATCGTTCACCGACTCAACTCAGCTTGAAATCGTCGAACTCGCTGAGAACTCGTTCACTGGAACACTTGGAGCTTGGTTCTTTCTTCTACAATCTATCCAACAAGTAGATCTAGCGAACAACAGTCTCACATCCATCGAAGTACTCCCTCCGAAAGTCGCCGGAGAAAGCGACCTCGTGGCGGTGGAGCTAGGGTTTAACCGGATCACCGGATACGCTCCGGCGAGTTTCGCGGCGTACCCGAGTCTTTCTTCGTTGTCTTTAAGATACAACATGCTTCACGGCGTGATTCCGTCGGAATACGAACGGAGCAAGACTCTGAGAAGGCTTTTCCTTGACGGGAATTTCTTGACGGGGAAACCGCCGGCGAGATTTGTTAGACCGGAATCGGAAGTGATGGGAAGTTTGGGGAATAATTGTCTACAGGGATGTCCAGGGAAAGTGAAGATGTGTGCTCCATCGCAGAAACCATTTTCCATTTGCAAGCAAGCTTATGGTGGAAAACCAAAGTCATAGTTTTGTCGGTGTCGGTGACTTTTTGTGTCAGTGATTTTGTAATATAATGTTTTTTATATTTTGGTTTAATCATTTTTCTGAGTTTACTCTACTATATAGTCTTGGAGAAATAGTAATTTAATAATATTCATCGAGATCTTCGTATGTTGTCACAAAGTAAAACTGCGTTCAAAGTACACAACCTAATTTAAAAATGTATAAAATGAAGAACGGGTTTTGTAGTCTAGTTGGTCGTCTTGGAAGCTTTTCCAACTTGGAGTTTCTTAGATAGGTTTAGATGGAGTTCATAGCCTAGTTTATTAGATAAAAACGATTTAAATAAATAAAAAACCTATTTTTGACAAACTAAAGAAGAATCTGAAGAATTTGTTTCTTAGGCCTAATATGATTGGCTAACTTGTATTTTGCGTAACTTTTTTTTTTGCGCACTCTTTTTCCTCTATCATTTTCTGTCGACCATTTTTTTTATTCTTCATTTTTGGTCGATGTTTTTGTGTAGATCGAGCTTTTCGTTTTCAAATTCCATTTCCCCTAAATCCACATTTGATTTCACGTTCAGCCTATTCAATTGTCTCCCTTGTCGACGGTTTCACGCCTGAGCCCTAATTGTTTCCATTCAGACAGGTTCAACGATCGGAGGGATTCTCATATTGGTCTGATCGAAGAATTCGTTTTTTTCTTGCATTTGAATTCAAAAGTACTCTTCCTTCTTTCTTTGAATTTACATTTTCCTGGTTTGATTTCTACTGCTCTATATCTCGATTAGTCGATTAGTCTCTGTTGGTGTTGGATTTAGCCCAAATCCGGCCCACCATCGATCACAAGCAAAATCACTATGGGGAAGATTCCGGGCCAGCAAGGCCCAAGCTAAGAGTCAAAGGAGGATGTCTTCCCAAAAGCATCTTCGGAGCATATGCCAACCTGGAAGAGAGGAAGATACGAGATAAGATGAAATCACGAAGATCTTGGAGAGAGGGACGTGGTATCGTTCCGAAGATCTCGCAACCAACCGGCATGCTCAAGTTAGTATAAGTAGAGAGGTCCTCACTTTGTAAAGGACACTCGATCTATTATTCAGTCCTAAAACTAGAAACACTTTGCCTGACCATTCTTTAATACAATCCAAATCGTCGATCTTTGTCTTTACTTTTACATCGCTCTTATCAAAATTCTTGCCCAAATTCTTCTATCACAAAATCAACACACTAAATCCTTGAGCGTGGATTTTAAGATCCACACTCTCTGTTGTTTGCTTTGTTCAATGGTTTTGGAGTCATTTGCGAGTCATTTGCGATTATTCTTAGGAACACTTCTGATTCGATTAATTGGATTAAGGGTATTAATTTACGGGTCATAGTTGTGAAAATGTGAATTTTTAGCTTAATTCAGGATATTCTCCGATGCTAAAGGTGTTGCTTTACTCTGTTTCTCGTTAAAGCTTGAGCTTTGAGTTGTGTTACTCTACTGTGGTTTTAGATTAGAACTAGATGAACACCCGCGTATACACGCGGGTCTTTTTTGCTATGCATTTTTCTAAATCTCACAACAAATTGATGGCCTTATTACTGTGTAAAAATCTATTATTTCTGTTATACATATTTAAAAACAGAGAGATTTTTTTGTTTTTATCTATTAAATTGTTCTAAAAATCTATAGTTTAACCTGAATGTACTGATGTATTTTAGACTATATCATGTTATGCTTACTTCTCTCCACTCCTATGAAAATTTCTTAGCTCTCTCTTAACCACAATGATATAGATTTCTTTGTTTCACATCGTTAAAAGTTATAGTTGCAATATTAAAATATTACTCTAAATCCACTTTGAAAACTCTTTTTGTATTTTGGATTTGTAATTTTCTTAAAAAACCTAATTAGACGATAACATTTGCCAATGAAATCACCAAAACACAATCCTAATCCAATCCTTCTAAACACTACAGACACACACACTCAAATAGATTCTTTAAACTGACAACATTTTACTACTCATTCCTTCATCTTTTGTTTTACTTAGTTCCTACATGATTTAGACCAAACTTTCAATAATCCTTCTTTTTTTAACATGGTAAAATATATTTACCTCCGTTTAGTAGGTCATAAGCATTTCTATGGAATGTATTAAAATAATTAGTAGATTTTTTATTTTAACCATTAATTAGCTAAACAAACTGTCATACGTATCCACAAACATTTACATAAACTTTATATTATAAAAAATAAATAAACTTTTGGTAAATTATAATCAAAGAACTCTTAAGCTATACAATAACACTGCTACTTACTGATCAGCTAGTATATCCTACACATAATCACAATTAGACTAATAAAATATAGACCCCCATTGGTGGTCTCCATGCAAAGGAAAATTGTATAGTGGCTGCTTAGCCTTCGTATGGATATTTTGATGTCTACTGAAATAAAGAAATCAAAAGCTTTTATAGGTCATCTATGATTCTCTGTTGAGTTAGTAATTGATATTATATCTAATAATCACTCTGATTTTTTTTATTCCTCTTTTCCTTACTTCCTCAAACAGATATACCTTTCTCAATATTCTCCTTTGCGATGGTGATGATCTATTCTTTCTCTGCAACGTCATCCATTCTGATTTCCGGACACTTGTTCTCCTTCCTCTTGTTTATGTGCTCTCTCTGCTTTTTTTTCTTTATCATTAATCTCCTCCTCTCTCTCACTCTCTTACTCACGGCTTGTCCTCTCTTCTCTTGTCTTCCTCTTTTCACGACTCTTTCTCCTCTTTTTTTAATTTCTTTCTTATTTCTCATCTTCTCTTTCTCGGCCTTTTATGACTGCTCCTATATTTTTCTTATTTTTGGTTCAGTAATCTAACTAAGATAACTTGTATATAAGGAGAGATACATTAGTTAATTTAAGGGAGATGAATCACACTTTTTAGGAGAGTTATCTTAATAAATGTATATTTATCACTAAATTCAATGATTTAAGTGATAAATTGATGCTTATTTACGAAGAGGTTTTTGAAAATGATTAAATAATAAAAATCTAATAATTTTTTAGAAGCTGATGTGTCAAAAGGATGGGTGCTTAGGTGTCAAGTTTGTGAGACACAACTCACTCTTTATATAATAGATTTGGGGTTTTAGTCTTTTCTTGAGATGGATAGGCCTCAGCATCAGTTAGGTGTGAACAAGATTGGGAAGAATTAATGGAAGAGCCCTTTACACCAACAGAAAACTAGACCAGTGGCTCTAACGCAGACAAACCGTCACAACATTCCTCCTCCTGCCATGGTTCAACCAACGCAGACAAAACCTTGTGTTGTGGTCTGGTCATCGTTGTGGGCAACGTAAAATTCCTACGGAGACTGTACAGGTAACAAGACTATGCACTGACCTCGTGATGATGTTGTTGAGTGTTGAAAACATTACGAGAGTCACATTACTTTTGCTAAAATCTTGTTTAAGTCAGAGTCTTTGAATATGTTCATGTTTCTTGTTATGGATTCAATGATTACTTATCAGGCTCGTTTTATTAGACTTTATGTGACTGTTTTTATACCTTTAATGATATTATGTGAATGGCTCAGATATTGGAGGAACATACCGATGACATCTTGTTCGTGAAATTCTCACATAATGGCAAACTCTTGGCTTCTTCTTCCAGTGATTACTCAGCAATTATATAGGAAGTATATAAACCGAATGTGGCTTGCTTTAAGTACTCTTTTTGATGCCTCACAAGAGCTATATACAGATGAATTCATTTTTCCCTGTGATAATCAAGCTCAAAATGATGCAAGCTGTTTAGCAGTATTACTTAGATGTGTTTTTTTTTCTTTTTCAAATCAAATAATGCCCTGTTCCATCTTTGTTCTTTTGAGTCCCAGCGTTTTCTAGTATTTGCATAGTCACATCTGTGATATTCTTTTGTTTATATTTTTCTTTTTTTGTTGATTGAAGATGCAACCATTATAGCACATAAGAAACTCGATTTTGAAGAGTTTTGTACGGCTGCGGTCAGTGTTTATCAACTTGAGGCTCTTGAAGAATGGGAACAGATCGCAACCATAGCATTTGACGACTTTGAAGGTGAAGGAAGCCGAGCCATTTCTGTCCAAGAACTCGCAGAAGATTGATCAAGAAGATGTTGTTGAATTACTTTTTCAAGAAGATGTTGAATTAAACAAATTGTTTTTTTTTTAGAATCTGTGAACCAAATTTACTAATGGAAACACAAAACTCACACAGGTTTTTCACTGTTCATATATCCCAAAAAAATTACTTTTATATTCTTATGAACCCCAATGAGGAGTTCTCCAATGTACATGCTCTAAGGTTTCTTGAGTTTATCTACTCAAGTGCTCAATATTTTTTTGGATTGGCCATGTTTGGAGTAGTTATTGTTTTGGTTCTTGTTTGGATCTCACGTTCTTTTTTGTCCGTGTTCCTGTTTATTGAGATCAATTTCGATAAATCTTCGTATGTTGGCACAAAGTGTAACTGCATTGAAGGTACAAAACCTAATGAAAAAACTTGTTTTTTAAGTCTAGTTGGTGAGGTAATGATTTATGGGACAATTATATTTATAAGACAAAAAAACTGTAGTATTGTCCCCTTAATACTTTTTCAAACTTTATAACTTTTGGACTAATATACCCTTTATTTATAATTATGAAATTTTGAAAAATAATTTTTATAATCTAAAATTTTTTTGGAAAATTCAGAAAAAAAGACAAAGACATTTTGTACTATTTTTTTGCAAAGAAAAATTTTACAACAAATTTTTTACAAATGTTCTATGAATTAATAGAAAACGCATTTTAAAAATCTATAAATTTATAAAATATGTTATCTACCATTTCATTAGTTTTCTACGAAATATATAGAATTAGTTATTTACAGTTTTTCTATTTTCTACAAAGTTATGAAACCGTATTCTACAACATTTTCATTGTTCTACAGTTTAGTAGAATTATTTTTCTATAGTTACCTCTTGGTTCTACAGCTTAGTAGAATTTCATTTCTACATAAACTTTTTGTTCTACACTTATAGAATACTTATTTTACAAATCGGTTAACTAAATCTCTAAGAATCAAGAAAAAATCTAGATAATATATTTCTTTTCTTTTCGAATTATTTGTTTTCCTAATTAATTTTAATAAAAAAATTTGAAAAACTAAATTCTAGCGACATTTGTTTGCTTCTTCTCCACAACTAAACGTGGAGAAGCTTGTCTTCACCAAATTGAACATTATGCACCGATATCAAAGCTTGTCTTCATACTAAAAAGATACCAACTTTCTTTTTGAGACTTGATCAACGAGAGTGGAAACTCTAAATTTTAACTTTCTCTCTTTTAAAATTAAAAAAAAAAAGATCTTGCAAACAGATTATTAAGACTCGGCTTCAAGTCAAGTTTAAACATTTTATCATGGAATAACAAACTTTAACATGCCCAAACTAATAGAGAAGAAGTTCCGGCGGAGGCTACACCGGAGAATAGAATACCGATATTGACCTTTTTTGTCGCGATGAAGAAAATGATGGTAGTAGGAGGCAGGTTCTACAAAGTAAGGGTAAACGTAATTTTTTTGTTTTTTTTAACTTTTTGTCAATTTTAATTTAATATGTTTAAATCTTGTATCATAAATTTAATTTTAATTACTATGGGTAAATTCGAAATAAAATGGTAGAAGAGATTAAATTATTTGTAGAAGTATTAAGAGAACAAAATTTACTACATAAGTAGTAAGGGGACAATAGTTAGGTTTATTTGTCTCCAGAATTTAGTTTCTCCACGTTTAGTTGTGGAGAAGACGCAAACAAATGTCGCCAGAATTTAGTTTCTCAAAAAAAAAATTTTAAATTAATTAAGAAAATAAATAATTCGAAAAGGAAAGAAATATATTCTCTAGATTTTTTTTTGATTCTTGGAGATTTAGTTAACCGATGAGAATAAGTATTCTATAAGTGTAGAATAAATAGTTTATGTAGAAATGAAATTCTACAAAGCTGTAAAACCAAGAGGTAACTATAGAAAGATAATTTTACTAAACTGTAACAATGAAAAGGTTTTAGAATACGGTTTCATAACTTTGTAGAATATAGAAGAACTATAGATAACTAATTCTATATATTTCGTAGAAAACTAATGAAATGGTAGATAGTATATTCTATAAATTTATAGATTTATAGAATGCGCTTCCTATTAATTCGTAGAACATTTGTAAAAAAAATTGGTTTTAAATTTTTTTTTGCAAAAAATAGTACAAATGTCATGTCTTCTTCTGAATTTCCCAAAATTTTTAGATATAAAATATTTTTTTCAAATTTC
>NW_006256901.1:6068292-6102104 GCF_000478725.1 Eutrema salsugineum | reverse complement strand
AAGGGGATAATACTACAGTTTTTTGTCCTATAATACAATGCCCCTGTTTTAGTAGCATATTATGGGTTTGATTAGTGCGGAGTTAGGACTTGAAGGGAGCCGGATATCCGGACTTTTCAAGATATCCGAATCCGAATCCAGTTCGCAGGATAATCAATTTACTATCCGGATTCGGATCCAAAAACCCCAGATATCCAGTTAGAACCGAATATTTACGGATATCCGATTGGATATCCGGTTTCGTTGATCCAAAAAGAAAATTTCAATTTTTAAAAATTATAATGAGATAACATATATAATTAAAATGTATCAACATAGCAAAAATTACTAATACCAAAAATTAAAAAGTATTCAAGTAGCATTCAAATAGCACAAAGTTTAAAAGTTTACATCGCAAAAGAGAAAATAATAATAGAGAAGTTAATTTATCTTCATATCCATGTGTTATCCATTTCATGTTCTTCTTTCACAATCTGAAATAGAAAATTATCATGCATTATGAATTTCAATAAATATTATCAAAATAAATAAATACTTAATAAACGGATAACGGATATCCAATTTCAAAATTTTCTATTATCCAGATCCGTATCCGAAATAACCAAATACTTAATTTCACTATATTGATCCGGATCCGAACTATGCAAATATTCAGTTTTTACGAATCGGATAGGATCAGATACCGGATCAGAGACCGGATACCGGATAATAATTCCAGCCCTAGGCGAATCACACATATTAATTGGGGTCATTAGCCTTCACTGAATTTTTTAAAAATTAGTGTAATTTATTAAAGTCTAATATTAATGTTCTTCACTCATAAAATCATATATACTCTCATTCATTTATTTATGCCTCTAATGAAAAAGATTTCTAGCTCCGCAACTACGTCTATAGTTTTCTGCAGCCATCGGGCTGTATTTAGTTACTTCTTTGGATTAGTTCTTTATTCTAACGTCAAACAGTTACAAAATTATTCTAACGTCAAACACTTCTATCTTTGAGAGAGAGAAAGCTTTCTTTCGTTTTTGGTTGTAAATTCCGAATAATCGATGTTAGTTGCCGATTTTCGGACTCAGTTTTTCCGGTGATATCTGGATTTAATTTCTTGTTTTGGTTCTCTTTTTCTCCTTTTGCAAGATCTATATCTATTCTTCGAAGAGACAAATCCCGAGTCCTATGTTCATCAACGCTTGATTACTTGGATACAAGTATAAATCTTTATACCACCTTATGGGCTGTTAAACCAGTTCAGATTGAAGTTTCTCTGTATTCTGTCAATCGAGATATGTGAAAACCTTCGATCGATTTAGTTTTAGACTTAGAAGAGTGTGTTTGCATCTGTGTCTTGTTTGCTAGATCTAACAAGGTGTTTGGCGGCGCTTCACTAATTCGATGGATTAGAGTCTCTGTTATCAATTGCTCGGCGAGCTCTGCAGGTGTGATACGCTTTGAAGCCCTGATTTGGCGAAGAAGATTGTTGTGGAGGTGAAAATCGGCAACAAATCGGTGACGGCGATGGAGTAAACCGGCGGAATTTCCGAACTTCATCTTCTAATGCCACATGAGTCAGGTTTTTTTTTTCTCTTGAACACGTGTTCTTAAACGTGTAATGTTGTAATATGTTCAATTTTGTTTTGGACCTGCTTATATGGGCTTAATTTGTATCAATTATATTGCCCTTTAGGTTTTTGTTTGATAAAAAACGAGTTGACAAAAAAAAGGCATATAATATATAATTATATACTTACCTTTAACATATTTTTTTTTTATTTGGTGGATATATGCATATAATATATAGTTATATACTTACGTTTAACATATTATTGTTTTAATAAAATTACTAATTAATTTACAAGTTTGCAGCCAAGTAGTCGATAGTAAATATCTGTATATCAACAAACATATGCGTAATTCATACTTTCCATTTCAAGTAAACCGTAACCGATTGAGAATATCTAGAAAAGTTTATTATTCACTGCTGCATGGCTATACAAACGAAGTGATTTTCTTAACATAAATGCGCATCAACCAAAGTCTTCCACTGCCCTTGACCCACTAAAGATTATCTGTATCTCTCTATAAACTAATGTGGTTTGTATCATAATTTATCGTAATTTATTTCTTCACACGCATTATAGACCGCCGTTCCAAAACTTAATTTAGATAAGCATAATCATGAAACTGATGTAAAGTGTCATGGAAAGCTGGTTGTCTTCTCTTGAATATCTCCAAATTTGAGTTGGATCAGACGGTGAAAAAGTCTTCATTTGAGGTTGAACTTCTGACTGTCTGACTTTGAGCTAAAAATATGGATTTCTTCTATTTTATCATATTTTTCCTTAAGTTTTCTGAAAAGAGCTTTGAAACTACAAATATAGAGAAATCATAATATAAGTTACTAAAACTGATTAAAACTTTTAAAAAAGCATTTGAAATCAATAGTAAAAATGGGTACAAATAAGGTGTTATCACATATCACTACCATTTATAACAAAAGTGTTACTTTGAAATTGTTACCACTTCAGATTTGGCGCAGCCTAATCATAACAAAGTCTGATGTTTATTGAAGATCGTTGGTTCCAATGAATAGCCGAAATTCATAAAACAAAACAAGTTAAAGGCTCTGACTCTTATTGAATAAAAACTGAAGATTCTTTAACACAAGGGTCAAACATTGTTGTTAATACTCTCCAACTCTTCAATCGGACAATCTAATAGAACTTAATAAGAATTTATTTTCATAATTTCTTTGGCCCAAGATTGTGAATATATATGCACGAAACTATAGGAAGTAAGTAAGACTTACCAGAATTCATCTTATAAAAAACTAATTGGTCGATAATTTGTTAGTTCTATATATCCAAATTATTCTTCTACCAAAAAGATATGGGAATTTTTGTAGAAAATATAGAGATGTATGCTTTAAGAGAAAAAGAGTTTTTGTAAACCGAAATTGACAAAAAAAAAGCTTTTGTTTCTCTTCTCTCCACTTTATATACTTTTCCGTTTTATATATTAAACTAAATTTATATATACCCTTAATCGTACATGAGATAAGGATCATAACTAAACCAGAAAACTTTCACTTAACCTGTTTTATATTTTTTTACTAGATTTTACCCTGTACATTCACACAGAAATTTTATCAAATTACATAATATAATTTATGTTTTCTTTATAGATATATTTTTTTTAATAATTGAAAGATATTTATTTTTTTTGTTTATATATAATTTGTATTTGAATTTTTTTTTAACTATTATTATGTCTACAATCATAAAAACATAATTATAACCCGGTCATTTTATTAATTGAAAAAGAACAGTTATTATAAAAACATAATCTAACTCGTTTATGTTATTAATCTGAAAAAGACTGTGGTCATCAAAACATAATTCTAACACGTCCGTTCATACTACTATATAATATAAATATTTATTAATTTTGAATTATTTTTTTAACTTAATATCTTGCATATTTTGATAACTTAACCCGCATAAGACCAAAATTATAAAAAACCTAACATGTCCCATGAAATTACCATATAATATAAATATTTATCAGTTTTAATATGTAACATTTTATACTGATTGATTATGATTAAAAAATACAATAACTATATTTAAATTTCAAATTTTAAATTAAATATAAACTATATTTAAAGAAGTCTAAAGTAATTTAAATTAATATCTAACTTTTAGACTTAAATTTAATTGCAAATTTTTTAAAAATTTAAATTTTAAATTAAATATAACCTATATTAAGAAAATTTTTAGTTATCTAAATTGATATCTAATTTTTGGAATTAGTTTTATATATCAAAAAATGTATTTTAAAAAAATAATATTGCAACAAAATAGGATAATTTTAAAATAGTTTTAAAATATATATTTTTTTTTAAAAACTTTAGGAGTGTTTGGATGCAAACACTAAAAGTGCTTCTGTCATAAACACCAAACTGGAAGAGTAAGCAAAGTCATAAACTCATGGGGGGATTGGGATATTTTTTGGTTACGGAATCCTAAACTAAACATAATATAATATTTACAGAAAATAAGATGCAATGCAAATGAGTTGCTAAAAGAATATCTTAAGGGTGTTCGACTCAAACTATAGACTCTAGACTCATAGTGGGCGATTTAGACTTCTCCGGTTTACTCTAATCGATGTCAAAGCATTTCCAATTAGCTTCCGGGCAATTTATCTTCATCTATCTTCTAGGATCTGTATGGAACTGGAATATACATGTGTATGATTGATAACACCGGATTTTGACCATTTTTATGGATCACTTTAATATATTTTACAGGTGTTTTTACTCTATTTTCAAAGGTTTTCAAAGGATTTCTATATTTCCGGATTTTAAAAGACTTTTCAGGTAATTTGGGATAAAGAGGCACAAATTGGAACAAAAAGACTCTTTTGGATAAATGCAGACCGTCAGAACTCTCATGGAGAGACGAAGACCTTCTCACTGTCTGATCACCCTCAAAATTGGACAACTTATAGAAGAATCAACCAGCTTTCAAATGCACTTGGTTTGGAGACATTCCAACGGTTGGATCTCAAGATATTCCATTAGCCCCGGAGCCACTCGAAGACGGCCAGCAAGTCACGCGACCGCGGCCAACAGCCTATTTCCCGCGGTCAGAAGCCTCCCAACCGCGGCCAACCACCAAATCCCTGCGGTCACGTTACTCCCGACCGTGGCCATCAAGTTCCGAATTAAAGCCCATATATCTGAAGCCCAAAGTCATTCTCAGCCTCAATTCCGGAACCCTAGAGACCATGGAGTATTGAAGACTATAAATACTTGTCATTTAGGTCGTTTTTAGGGAGAACCATTCATACTTTACAGAAACCCTTTTTTTTTCAGCCGTTTTTATGCGATTTTTGTACAAGATTGTTTCAAGTCCGAGTTCTTCAATAGAGAAGCTTTCTTTATCTCTTTTCTTTACTGTTTTTCATTACTTTTATTAAAACCAATGATGATGTCGACCTCAGCCATGTCTGAGTAGATCCCGAGTTGGACTTAGGGTTCCCGAAAGGGGCTCTCATAATCGATTAAGACATATAAGTTTATAGATTTGGGATTTCGACCTGTTCTCTGTTTATTCTTGTTCTTATTGCATGTATGCTTGATTGATCACCTAGTATCTGATCTAGATAGTTAGTGTTGCGAAAGTTTTCATTAAGTATCAGCCCTAGAATGAAACAGGCGATTTTTCCGTAGGAGTGGAAACCTACCTGCGGCGAGATCGTGACTATTGACGAGTCTTGTGCAGCTCTTGCGTTCTCTCCCTTCCAGGGCCAAATGGAAACCTACTGGTCAGGGTTGCGAGAAACAATTTGTTATGATCACGACAGTGACGTACTCATACCGCCGTACTCTAGCTCTAGAACCACCTATATATTGATATCCGTCAATCCCAATCTATCTACCCTAGTGTTAAAACCGATTATGATCCCTTAGAGTTCCCAAAAGCTCAGCGTTTTTAGCCATAATTTACAAACCAATCGATTTTTACTTGCTCATTTAGATCTGCTTTTCAATTGCCTTAGTTCGATATTTACTTGCTTTACTTGCTTTCTATTCGATTTTTCTACTTGCTTTTTAGGATAGATTTATTTGCTTTCTTTTGTTTTAGTTTAATTCGTGACAAACAACCAACCTTTAAAACCAATCTAGTCTAGACATAAAGTTAAAAACCGTAGAAGAATACCAGGCACACAAATCTCTGTGGATTCGATCCCTAAATACTACAACTGATCAGCTGTGCACTTGCGGCTTTCATTTGTTTTGTTAAGGGTAAAACTTGTTCCCTCACGCAGTTGACACGACATCAAGTTTTTGGCGCCGTTGCCAGGGATTTGTTTCGCTGCCTTTTGCTATTTTTCTTGTTTTAACTTCTGTTCTAGACACCTGATCTCTAGTTCTTTCTTAAAGTTTTGCTGAATTATATTTCCCTTCTTTTGTTTTTCTCTGAATTGCATGAATACCAGGCGCAGACCTGTAGAAAACATTCCAATTCTAGACGAGATAGACAGACACGAAAGACAACTTCGAAGACTTAGATGAACGCAAGGAATGGCCAACGACGACCAGCCTGGAGATCCTATTAATCAAACTATGAATATGGACCAAGACGGGTCCGAACATGGAGAAAATGAAGAGAATGATCACAGAGGAGGTGATCATGCTCGACAAGATGGAGAGGAGGATGAGGTTCCTCCGAGAAACCACCAGAACCGCGAGAGAGAAGAACGTGAAGACCTTGAAGCACCCATCAATGCAGCCGATGGTGACCACCAAGGAGTGCAGCCGAATGGACGCATTAATCGCCCTATTCAGCCAGCAAATCAACACCGAAGACAAGCTAGAAACCATCGCATAGCTGATTTTGATGCACCTACTCAAAATTTTCAGAACCGATCTGCAATTCAAGTTCCATTTTCGAACCGGAATGAGTTTGAAGTCAAGCCTCAAATCATCTCATTGGTGAAACAAAACCAATTCCATGGAGTTCCTTCTGAATACCCAATGGACCATATCGAGCTCTTTGAAGAAATCTGCAGCATGATGAGAACAAACCAAGTTCCACCAGACTATTTAAAATGTAAGTTGTTCCCTTTTTCAGTAGCAGATAAAGCTCACCGTTGGTTGAAATCTTTGCCTGCAGGATCGATTACTAATTGGAAAGAATGTAAAACTGCTTTCTTGAACCACTTCTATACTAACTCAAGGTCGAATCAGTTGAGAACAAAGATCTCAAACTTTCAACAAGGGCCAACTGAATCTTTCTATGAAGCCTGAGAATTTTTTAAGAAGTATGAACGTGATTGCCCTCACCATGGATTTCATGGATCAAGCCTGCTGAACACATTTTACCGAGGTTTGCAACCAAAATACAAACTTTCACTTGATACAGCTAGCAATGGAGATTTTGGGACAAAAGACGATAGCCCAAGGAAGAGCCCTCATCGAAATTTGGCTCAAGCCAATAGCAATGATTGTCTTGAATACGATCGATCGACGAAGCAAACCGGTACAGACAACAAGGAGATAACCGAGTTGAAGAACATGACGAACCAGCTTCTGAAGAGCAACAATCGCCCAATCCATGCTTGTGAGACCAACAATGGCGCAGAAGATGAAGGACCTAGTGATATTGATCACATTAATCAGGCCTTTCAAGAAGAAGATGTGAACTATGTAGGAGCACTGGTGCCATATCAAAATCGCTCCAACAATGGTAACAACAACAACTTCCGGAATGCAAATTACAACAATCTCTCTTACCGCAATCCAAATGTGGAGAATCCTCAAGATCAGTACTACCCACCTCAGCAAAAATCCTTCCAAAACAAGTTTCAAGGTTGAAACTTCGGAGGAATAATACCATATCAACCGCGACAACCATATAACTACCAAGGTACGGGTTTTAACAATCAATTTGTACAACAGCAGGGAGTCACGACGAACCAGCTAGCTTCGAAAATCGGTAGACTTGAACAGTCCATCCAGCAGCTCGTTATGACGAACGAAAAAGCATCTAAAGACGTGAACGTGAAAGTCGACTGCATGTACAATGATCTGAACGGTAAGTTCGAATCTTTATCTTCGCACGTTAAAAAGCTAGACGTGCAAGTCGCCCAAACAGCCGGCTCTATGAAGATGCAAAGTGGAGTTCTTCCAGGAAGAGTTGAAGATAACCCTAAGAAGTTTTGCAACGCCATAACCACATTGCCCGAAGAAGAGGCCATAACCGATGGAAAGAAAGAAGAAACCCCAATCTTTGTACCACTGTACAAAGATGTCGATGCTAAGCAGCCACCATTTAAGGTATCTGAACGATCACCGTTTCAAAGGCTTACAAAAGTCGATGATCCGGGACGTTTTGTTTTCCAATGTTTCATTTCAGGAATCAAGTTTACAGACTGCCTGTGCGATTCCGGAGCCAATGTCAACATCATGTCAAAGGCATTTGCCGAGAAATTGGGCATAAAAACCTTAAGGACATCGACGGTTAAGGTTATCTTTGGAGATTCATCTCAAAAAGATACTGAAGGGGCGATTCATGATCTACAAGTTCTAGTGGGAGATAAGATTGTTCCAGCTGATTTCCAAGTCCTGGAGATGGATAAAGATAAGGAGAGGCCACTCATTTTCGGGAGACCATTCCTAACTACCGTAGGAGCAGTAATCGATCATGCAAACCGGCATGCTGTTTTCCTCAATGTGGATCGCAGAAGGTACTACCCGACTATCTTAGATGATTTTCCAAGCAAAGGAAACAGGCCCAAAGAGAAAGAAAAGGAGAAGCCGAAGGCTTTTGCGAAGATCAAGATCATCATTCCACCAGATGCAACAGAAACTAGTGAGGACCAAATCCAAGAGCTGATTGAATACACAAAAAGGGTTTTAAACAATGTTAAAGTCCGGAAGAAGAATAAAGGGAAGAAGACGGCTCCTCAAGGAGAAGAAGTAAAACCTCCAACTACCGGAAGTGATAAGGGCACATCAAGTGGAGTGCCATTCAAATCAGCCTGATTCTTCTTGCCTACGTCGAGCTAAACGACTTAAAACAAAAACGCTTAATGGGAGGCAACCCATTTAGGTACTATTTCTTTTAGTTTTCTTTTCCTTTTTTTTACAATCTATGCTTTCTTTGTCTTTTAAGTTTCAGGTATTTTATAAAACAAAAACACAAAAAAATCAGAAAATTAGAAAAACCAAGAAGAAAAGGATAGGTTTTTAGCTGCTCGGCCCGGCAAAGACCTGAAAGTTGGACGAAGGCCGCAGGAGGAAGAGCCGCGGTCGCAAACAACCGACCCGCGGCCAAGGAAGCATCGACCGCGGCACCGTGAACGTGACTGCGGCCGAGCCCTCAATCACCGCGGTCGCGCGTATCCTGACCGCAGCCGTTGGTCGTTGAGGTGACGACGCGGATTTCCGCCACTTTTCGAAGTTTCCCGGTGTTACCTGGTGTTTCCCGGTGTTACCTGGTGTTTCCCGGTGAATCCCGGTGATTCCCAGTGATTCCCGGAGCATTCCCGGTAAAGCATGTAAAGATTCTCCGTAAGTTTTAAACTTTCCTTATGTGCAAGACAAGAAAGGTAAGTTCCCGTAAACTTAAAAATTTCCCGGAAATTTTCCATTTTTGCCACAAAAACGCCTTTTAAAGAAAAGAAACACAATTTTTGGATCAAAACTCCTTTTTCTCTTCTCTTCCAAAGACTTGGAGATTTAGGAGATAGAACACTTTTTCAATTCTTAAGCTTTTTAAGAGGTTCTTGGCTCAAACCTCACTCTTTTTCAAAGCTGATTTCAGTTCTGCCATCAAATCTCTCTTTCCAGCAAGGTATGAACCTCAAACTCGCCATTTTTAATTGATTTCAGAACTTAGGGTTTTCTTAAAAAGCCCAAATCTCTGTTTATTAATGGTGGAATTAGCTTAAGAACAATAGATTATCCTTTTAGGTTATCTAAAAATAGTTTTTTAACACCTAGCTTAAGAGGAACTGAGATTTTTGAAACTTGGATTCTACATGCTTTATAAAAATCGAATTTAGAACAGCAAAATTGATGAATCTGATTAAGTCTAGTGTGATTAGTGATTAGTATTGGGTAATCTTTAGATTTTACATGGAAATTGCTCATAAAAACCGATTTTTAAAAGATTTCTATGTTAAGAACATCAAAAATCCGAATCTAGTCATGAACTACTTGATTTCTCTGATTTAATGTCAATTCTGCTTGCTCATGGTTTTAATTAATCTCTTTATACTAATGTTAGTATAACTGATCTTAATGTGTTAAAATCAGCATCCATATTCACTCTTTTTCCTAGAATAATTTCGTTTTGCAGAAAGATGGAACAACCAGATCCCGAAGAAGCCGTCGCACTGGTGACAGCTCTGAGGACATTCCCGATGATGCTACTCTAGGAGAGTACATGCTTCACCAAGCCAGACCAAGGAGAAGAAACTATGTGATGAGATTGCTCCAGCACTCAAGAGAAACACGAGTAGCTCCTGAGCCACCACAGATTCGATACATTGGATGGGAGACAAACCCGAGAGTGGACTATGCAAGACGTTTCAAGAAGCTGAACATCAAACCCACACCTTGCATTGATTATCATACACTTGAGATGCTTGGAATCAGAGAGGATGTGATCTGGTACATCGATGCACTTAAGCTGAGACCCTACATGGAGCTGAACCTTCCGACTTATCCTGAGCTAGTCCGCGAGTTCTTAGCAACTATTACACTCCACCACACGAAGAGGAGGAACCCCAGAGCATCAGATGGCATCCTGTCATTCTCTATCCGCGGATAGCCTTACTCGCTCACCATTTCTGAGCTTTGCAAAGCTCTTAAGCTTCCATACACCGATGGCATTTACCTTGAACATGAACCTGATCTTAACTTGTGGAGAGAGATGGGTCATGGAGTCTATGATAGCGGGAGATCCAAGTCAGCCCTTCTTACTCATCCAACAGTGAGAGTTGTGCACAAACTCTTAGCACACACGATTTTCTCTAGAGCCAACATGGGATGTGTTTTCAAGACCGAGCTCATTACACTTCAGATTCCGTTTATGGACGACCCACGACTTGCTTGCTTTGCCTGGATCATAGCTCAGAACATGGTCAAGGTGAAGCATGATTTACATGGTTGCGAGGACGCTACTCCAGCTTACGGGAGTGCTATTACAGCGATACTACAGGCTGTAGGATTCGATTTCTCATCTGATGATCCACTTCCTGATGTCTGGTATGACCTACTTTATCTCTCTCGCGATCACACTATCTCTCGTGCCGCTTTCGATCCAGACAGGTTTGGTTACAAGTATTGCACTGGCACTGAGGAGCACCGAGTCAGCTTGCCTTCACCATCAGTTCCGAGATTGTGTAACAGAGGACATCCGCGATGGACTCCGGAATCCGATGATTTTCTGCCATCAGTACCTCGTCTACCATTCACCATTGGACAATACATAGTGGCCAAGGCGAGGCGTGATGCAGCTGCGGCCCGTGCTCACTTTCAGCCATCTGTTTCGACCGGCCACACCTCATCATCTACATCATCGCACACACATTCAGATCTGGAGCGCAGAGTTGAGAGACAGGGACGACGCTTTGAGCGCCTTGTCACCTTCCTACAGGAGCAGCACCAGTTCGCAGCAGACACATCGGAGGATGAGTGATTGATCAGCACTTCACTACCATCACGGTTCTATCATCATTTTCTTTTCTTCTATCTTATTTTATTTCGATTTTATTGACCATCTTCTCACCAACTTTTTTACACTGGAGACAGTGTGATTTAAGTCTAGGGGAGGATGTCTATCCGTACTAATCATTTTCTTGCTTTTGCTTTTAAATTTCAAGCACTTTTTAAATTTTAATATGTAACCTATTCGACATTAAGTATTTTTTAGGAATGTTTAACGCAAAACTATGATGATTTAGACCTGCACACTTCTACACTATGCATGATAGCTCATTTGTGGTTAGCACTAGACTAGGCGGTAGCTAGAGTACTTGCACTACGAACTCTTACCAGAGGACTTCTATTCATGGAGATTCTTTCTGACAGGATATACTAGCTCATTTTATTTAACCTTAATATTGACATCTAATTTTCTCATCATTGATTTTAGGCAGGCATCGACATACACATCTAGGACGTCTTTTACCTTCACTTTTACCACCCTTTGTCGTCCTATATGACCAGTTTATCTTTATCTGGTACCATACCCTAAACCCAAAACCCTTGTTTTCAATCCTCATGCATTCTCTCTTTAGTTTATATAAGCAGATATGTGCAAAAACGTCGGAGAGAAGAGGAGCGACGCAGTTTTCAGTCACTCACAAAGGAGACTGAATGGAATTGGGAAGGAAGAGTATCAGAAACCTCATAAAGCTTTACAAGACAGATATTAACTGGTAACTTCGCGCTCTCTAAGACTCTATATCTACAGGTGTTCCCTTTCTTCAAAAAAAAAAAAAAAAAAAAAAACGAATGAAAAGAGAGAGGGAAACAAAAAACCTAATGAGTCTTAGAGTGTCCAAATTTGTGGAGCAACAAGCAACCACTATTCGTTTAAGGAGCTATGGTTTTGAAAGATTCACAAAAATCTAAGTCTGGGGGAGTTAGGAGAGAACCTGAGGAAGAAGACCAGGAATCTATGGCAAGAAGAAAGTGACTGAAAACTGTGGATACCTACAGCTTCACTCTCTCTTGCGGTTTTGCATAATATCCTGCATCCTCCAGATTTTCAGGTAACCCGTAAACACTTTAAGCCTTACCCCTAGAATAATCCTTTTTGACACCTAGCCTTGATTGCCTTGCCTAGGCTTTTTTTGATGAGAACCACCGAGATTTTTAATGAATGTTAAGAGCTAGTTGACTAGAAGTTAGATCTTAGTGCATAGATTTCCGCATGACGGATTAACAGACTAGTTATGCCTGTATTGCTAGTGATAATTTTCTATGCTATTCCCGATTGATGCATACTGATTGATATTGGTCTAGAAGTTTGGTCTCTGAGATTTTTTTTATTTCCTGCTTTTTCAAACCTCTCACCGAGATTTAGCCTTTGTTTTGTTTGAGGACAAACAAAAGACTAAGTCTGGGGGAGTTGATAACACCAGATTTTGACCATTTTTATGGATCACTTTAATATCTTTTACAGGTGTTTTTACTCCATTTTCAAAGGCTTTCAAATGATTTCTATGTTTCCGGATTTTAAAAGACTTTTCAGGTAATTTGGGATAAAGAGGCACAAATTGGAACAAAAAGACTCTTTTGGATAAATGCAGACCGTCAGAACTCTCATGGAGAGACGAAGACCTTTTCACCGTCTGATCACCCTCAAAATTGGACAACTTATAGAAGAGTCAACCAGCTTTCAAATGCACTTGGTTTGGAGACATTCCAACGGTTGGATCTCAAGATATTCCATTAGCCCCGGAGCCACTCGAAGACGGCCAGCAAGTCACGCGACCGCGGCCAACAGCCTATTTCCCGCGGTCAGAAGCCTCCCGACCGCGGCCAACCACCAAATCCTGCAGTTACGTCACTCCCGACCGCGACCATCAAGTTCCGAATTAAAGCCCATATTTCTGAAGCCCAAAGTCATTCTCAACCTCAATTCTGGAACCCTAGAGACCATGGAGTATTGAAGACTATAAATACTTGTCATTTAAGTCGTTTTTAGGGAGAACCATTCATACTTTACAGAAACCCTTTTTCTTCAGCCGTTTTTATGAGATTTTTGTAGAAGATTGTTTCAAGTCCGAGTTCTTCAATAGAGAAGCTTTCTTCATCTCTTTTCTTTACTGTTTTTCATTACTTTTATTAAAACCAATGATGATGTCGACCTCAGCCATGTCTGAGTAGATCCCGAGTTGGGCATAGGGTTCCCGAAAGGGGCTCTCATAATCGATTACATCTAGGTTTATAGATCTGGGATTTCGACCTGTTCTCTGTTTATTCTTGTTCTTATTGCATGTATGCTTGATTGATCACCTAGTATCTGATCTAGATAGTGTTGCAAAAGTTTTCATTAAGTATCAGCCCTAGAATGAAACAAACGATTTTTCCGTAGGAGTGGAAACCTACCTGCGGCGAGATCGTGAGTATTGACAATTCTTGTGCATCTCTTGCGTTCTCTCCCTTCCAGGACCAGAGTAGAAACCTACTGGTCAGGGTTGCGAGAAACAGTTGGTTATGATCACGACAGTGACGTAGTCATACCGCTGTACTCTAGCTCTAGAACCACCTATATATTGATATCCGTCAATCCCAATCTATCTACCCTAGTGTTAAAACCGATTATGATCCCTTAGAGTTCCCAAAAGCTCAGCGTTTTTAGCCATAATTTACAAACCAATCGATTTTTACTTGCTCATTTAGATCTGCTTTTCAATTGCCTTAGTTCGATATTTACTTGCTTTCTATTCGATTTTTCTACTTGCTTTTTAGGATAGATTTATTTGCTTTCTTTTGTTTTAGTTTAATTCGTGACAAACAACCAACCTTTAAAACCAATCTAGTCTAGACATAAAGTTAAAAACCATAGAAGAATACCAGGCACACAAATCTTTGTGGATTCGATCCCTAAATACTACAACTGATCAGCTGTGCACTTGCGGCTTTCATTTGTTTTGTTAAGGGTAAAACTTGTTCCTTCACGCAGTTGACACAACATCAATGATTAACCAACTCTCGCCATCTTAATTAACTAATCACTTAAATCTGACAATTAAATCTCGCTCTCATGCCAGGATTAAGATCATGCATTAACTATTGAATTCGTTTGCTCACATCTTCTCTACAGGTAGCTCTCCACTTCTGTAACGACTATGTTCATTTGAAGCTAGGTATGGATGATCTGATACAGCACTCTCGTGGCTCTGATCGATCCTAGGCTCAGAGAATAGGTCATGAATCTACTCTCATGCAATATGAACAACTTAGAAGAGATGAGATCTAGAATATGCATGGTTTAGAAACTTAGAAATCCTAATCGAACATGTATACCTATCGATGACTCTTTAGAAACTTGACTCTCTGGGAGAAATCTACATGATGCAAGGAATGATAAACGACATAAAAGAATGCAAAAGATGAAACAGAAAAGCTAATTAGATAAAAAGGAGAAAGAACAATGGATCCAGGGAAGAATTCTCTCTAGAAAAACAAATTTTGGTGGCTCCAAATCTCATTTACAGGAGCACACACCCGTTTTAGGACTGCTAAAATATATATTTATAGGTCCTAAGGTCTTCCAGGTCTCATTTAGGACTTCTCTGAAGAGGAATGGCGAAATGGGCTTTGATGTTGGGCTTTGTAGATCGGCATAGGTCTACCAGGAGTGAGAGTTTTCTGGGGCAGGTAAAACATTTGTTTGCCGCGGGTGAGAGTCTTCCAAGACTGGTGAATTTGGTCAATTTCTCTTTATGTATCTTTTGATTGCACCGTTGGATCTTCATGATGTAAAGTGTTATGGAAAGCTGGTTGTCTTCTCTTGAATATCACCAAATTTGAGCTGGATCAGACGGTGAAAAAGTCTTCATTTGAGGTTGAACTTCTGACGGTCTGACTCTGAGCTAAAAATATGGATTTCTTCCATTTTGTCATCTTTTTCCCGAAGTTTTCTGAAAAGAGCCTTGAAACTACAAATATAGAGAAATCATAATATAAGTTACTAAAACTCATTAAAACTTTTGAAAAATCATTTGAAATCAATAGTGAAAATGGGTACAAATACGGTGTTATCACATATCACTACCATTTATAACAAAAGTGTTACTTTGAAGTTGTTACCACTTCAGATTTGGCGCAGCCTAATCATAACAAAGTCTGATGTTTATTGAAGATCGTTGGTTCCAATGAATAGCCGAAATTCATAAAACAAAACAAGTTAAAGGCTCTGACTCTTATTGAATAAAAACTGAAGATTCTTTAACACAAGGGTCAAACATTGTTGTTAATACTCTCCAACTCTTCAATCGGACAATCTAATAGAACTTAATAAGAATTTATCTTCATATTTTCTTTGGCCCAAGATTGTGAATATATATGCACGAAACTATAGGAAGTAAGTAAGACTTACCAGAATTCATCTTATAAAAAAATAATTGGTCGATAATTTTTTAGTTCTATATATCCAAATTATTCTTCTACCAAAAAGATATGGGAGTTTTTGTAGAAAATATAGAGATGTATGCTTTAAGAGAAAAAGAGTTTTTGTAAACCGAAATTGACAAAAAAAAGCTTTTGTTTCTCTTTTCTCCACTTTATATACTTTTTCGCTTTATATATTAAACTAAATTTATTTATACCCTTAATCGTACATGAGATAAGGATCATAACTAAACCAGAAAACTTTCACTTAACCTGTTTTGTATTTTTTTACTAGATTTTACCCCATACATTCACACAGAAATTTTATCAAATTTTATAATATAATTTATGTTTTCTTTATAGATATATATATTTTTTTAATAATTGAAAAATATTTATTTTTGTTGTTTATATATAATTTGTATTTGATTTTTTTTTTAACTATTATTATGTCCACGATCATAAAACATAATTATAACCCGGTCATTCTATTAATCGAAAAAGAACAGTTATTATAAAAACATAATCTAATTCGTTTATGTTATTAATCTGAAAAAGACTGTGGTCATAAAAACATAATTCTAACACGTCCGTTCATACTACTATATAATATAAATATTTATTAATTTTGAAATATTTTTTAACTTAATATCTTGCATATTTTGATAACTTAACCCGCATAAGACCAAAATTATAAAAAACCTAACATGTCCCATGAAATTACCATATAATATAAATATTTATCAGTTTTAATATGTAACATTTTATACTGATTGATTATGATTAAAAAATACAATAACAAATATGTTATTATGAAAATATTATTTAAATTTCAAATTTTAAATTAAATATAAACTATATTTAAAGAAGTCTAAAGTAATTTAAATTAATATCTAACTTTAAGAATTAAATTTAATTGCAAATTTTTTAAAAATTTAAATTTTAAATTAAATATAACCTATATTAAAAAAAATTTAGTTATCTAAATTGATATCTAATTTTTGGAATTAGTTTTTTATATCAAAATGTATTTTTAAAAAAATAATATCGCAACAAAATAAGATAATTTTAAAATAGTTTTCAAATATTTTTTTTTAAAAAAAAACTTTAGAAGTGTTTGGATGCAAACACTAAAAGTGCTTCTGTTTTAATATAATAGATTTAATTCAGCCCATCATAAAATATAAATAACATCTGAATTTGTATTTATCTATACAACCTCAATGTTCATAATTTGTAAACTAATACTGAAGTTCAATTACCAAAACCGATCACACCTTATGGACTTAACTGAAATGATAATCTTTAATATATGAATTTCACATTTAATTTACACATCTCCAACACAACGTCTTAGAACAAATCTTGTTATACTAATGCAAAGTGATATAACCTCGGAATCCAAACTTATAACACATAATGATCAAATAGTTTAAGGCTGGTGGAATGGATGGATGATGATAGTGATGGCAAATATACTCGAATTATGAATATTCTTAATATATCAAAGGACAAAAATTAAACTCGTTCTAAGGGTTTTGTCCTCGCAAAGAACTTAGTTTCACATGAAAACCAGAAAGACTATTTAAATCAATAATATATCTAAAACTCACTAATTAATCAAAAGCACAAGAGTATTTTAAAGTGTTGTGAATCAAACTAGACGAAAGCAAATAATCTAAGAGAGAAATCGCAAATTAAAGCAAATACTCGTTTAGAGTTTTCTTATAATAATTAATTACAATCTCTAAGCCCTATATTTATACTCTAAAAAAACATGACTCCTAAACCCACTCGATAAAGGAAATCCTTTATCGAGCCCTTAAGGAAACCGTACTATTGGGGGCGAAGCCCCCCCCCCTCCCCCCAACACCCTTTAAGTGAATCCGCGTATGTCCATGACCCAATAAAGCTTTCGGCTCGTTATATTCCTCAATTTGCTCTAAAAGGATCTTTTTAAAATATTTTGTCACCAGAAAAAACTTTTATAGGTTCAAAACAAAACCAATAATGGTCAAAAGAACTTAAGGTAAATATTCAATCAAAATAACTAAGAAATATGTGATAGATTGCTTAAAGATGATAAACTAACCGTTAGGCTTTAATGGAGGAGTGCCTTTGCGTTGCTTGGGGCTTATTGGAGATATCTTAGGTCTTCTGAGGTGATTGACGCCAAAGATCTTGAAGAATGGGTGGATCGTCGAGATTAAATGGTTATGATCTAATCTTGGTAAAGAAAGTAAATTTGACATTTCCGAAGAAAAAAATATGCTTGAAATTTTGATATTTATTTTCCATCTTATGTCTAGGATGACTATGGATGTCTCAAAGACTTCTAAGTGGGGGTTATTGGTTTATGTATTTTAATGGATTTGGAAATCCAAACCTAAATAAAGTGGATACTTTCCCTTGTCCAAAATACTCTTAAAATTTTGTGAGATACGCTGGTTTCCATAAATGGTAGCGTTGTCAACATAGAAGGCATGATTGATTCTTCCCAGACGAAAGTGGAATATCCCCGGAAAAGTTTTTTCATTTCATGTTGAAGGATGATTAGTAGCTTTGTCTTGGTCTGGTTTGCTACTGGTTGGTTTGTCTTAGGCTTGGTGATCTCTGAATGGCTTTCTTCCAGTTTTAGCATCACTTTAGGTTTTGTTGCTCATTTCATGACCATATCACAAAGACATACAATCTTTATTAAAAAAACCCAAAGCATCTCTTCTAGCTAAAAAATCAACTTACACATCTTACAATCAGCTCAAGTTTTGTACTTATGAGCTGACACCTCAAGTTGATGATGCATTTGCTGGGACGTTGCTCGTAAGGACTAGAGAAGCTCCACAGCTTTCCCATGCATTCATCGGGTATCAGGAACAACTCTTAGATCAAGTGGGCCATGCGTAAGTAAGTTGTAAACCATTTGTAATGGACTGAAAGTCTAAAACCATAACTCATATTTGTCGCATGAGTGTGGGCACCTCCGCCTGACGCAACTGAGCTTCCCATGAACAAATGTTCTCACCAACCATGCATTTCAACATATTTCCCAGAGAACGATGAGTTATCTCGATGATGCGTCGAGCTCATATCAAGGCCTCTTTGTAACATTTTTCATATAGAGCGCTAAAATAGCTTTTAACATAGAACTAGCTAAGAGATCTGCACTGTGTGCAGGCTATAAATACTTAATAATCAAGACGTTAAAATAAAAAAGAAACTTTTATATAATATATTAATTTATACTAAATCAAAAATTTGATTGGATCTATCATAAAAAAAATATAAAATCGATATCCGTTCACAGATAATATGTGTGATTCATTTATCAATATAATTTTCCACCATAATTAGATTTGAATTGAATTCGATTATCATTGTTTAAAAAATCCATCAATGCTTTTCGATTTCTAAATTTTTGATTGATTTTTTTATGAAAATCCAGACCATATTTCCATCCGAAGTACTTCTTATACAATTACAAAAAGAATGTATTCGCTCCCCGTGACTCGTGTATCATGTGTATCAAGTAATGAATACATATTTTGTACAATTATAAAAAATGTATAGTTACGCAAGCATAAACTTAATATCAAACACAAATTATATGTGCACTAAAAAATAAAAAAATAGTTAAAGTTTTCATATGTATGTTTAGGCATGTTCATTTCGAGAATAAGATGGGATATCACAGAAAAAAAGATTGGTAAATGTAATTCGGGTATTAAAACCATTACCCAGTTTTTAGGTAACTTTAAAAACCAAAACGTAAAATTTTCCATGAGAGAAGACCGGTCTTGGTCCTATAATCCAACATTCTCTTGAACATGATTAACAACCTAAGTTAGTACAAATCGTGTGTCATTACATAATCACCCTTCAGATCAATGTTCCTAAGAAGCATAATTGGAGCACCAAGTTTTAAAACCAAATTATGGTTAAGCAAACCAAAAATCTTAACTCTATTCAAGAAATATTGGGTGTACATGTCATCTGCATAACATGTATCCAAATTCTTGATACTATCCTCTACGTCTGTCCATTTCGGGATAGGAAACTCATCCCGAATGAGACATATCTCGAATTTCTCCTCCCATTCCCCATCTCTTTTAAATAATTTTCTGTCGGAGACTATTTATGATTCAAATGGGTATAGAAAGGGTAACAGAAGAAGCAAAAATGAGATAGAGTATCTGAATTTTGCCGTTAAAGGATTAAATAAGATAACATAGAAACACATATAAATAAGATAATATGGAAACACATATAAATGTTTATAGCAACACACATATCTGAAGGAAAAAAATAATTGATATTAGGATCTAAATGAGTTTTTTTTGGACTCAATACAAATATTTTTTTAAAGAACTTATGGTTAGTTTTTGTGGCTAAGAATTTCCCGTAAATTTCATCGTTCTCAACAAATATTTGGGAATATCAATTTCAGTCTCACCAGTATTAGGATCGAAATGAGTTAGTCTCACCAGTATTAGCAATTACCTTTTATTATTTCTAGCTTTTTATTAATAATTCAGTGTGTATCATCCAATCGATTATATTGCTAGCCCATGGATTTTTACCTTTATTGGTAATTGTATAGTGAAGAAACATTGAAGTACTTTACCCGATAAATTGAATAGATACTGGGCCAAAAATCTGTAAAATACAAGAATAAAATCAGTAAGAATAGTAAATTAGTTTCGAAAATGTTTGATGAATCGATTCTGTAGTGAATCTTTTGAGTGAAGGTAGTGGATAGGTTTATTTTGCCTCGGGTTGCAAATATAAGAGATAAGCTTATTTTACGTATGCATATGTTGAAGAGGAAGTTTAGATTCTCCATAAAATATATGTATTTCGTTCGTATGTACGTATAATCATGTTACTTTTTTGAAATTACAAAGAAAAACGTTTGAACAAAAAGAAGAAAAAGATCCATCAATATTCAAAAGGGTTTAAAAATACACAATTTCTATGGCTTGTATGGTATATTGGAAAGCACGTAATGAGAAAGTATATTCAAAAATTGATATAGATCCACAAATTACATTAAAAATAGCAGAAAACAGAGACGGCCTTATGGGAGGAGGCTCAAAGGTGTGAACATGATTCAACCCCCATAGACATGTGTAATCTTTCAGAATGCACAATATTTATGCCTTATGCAGGTTGGTGGTGTTATATTGATGGATATAGGAAAGATACAGAGTTATCAGTCGGATTAGGATGGTACTTGTTCCAAGAAGGTTCTACAAACAAGGTAACGGGAGCAGAAAAGGTAAGACGAAGTCTTACACCTCTACATGCGGAGATGGAAACACTTATATGGGCTATGCATTATATATTGGAGAATCAAAAGACTGCAGTAATTTTTGCAACAGACTGTTTGGAGTTGGTGAAGATGGTGTCTACACCTGAAGAATGGCCGGCATTTGCTTTACAATTAGAGGAGATTGGGAAGATGATGGATAGATTTTAACTACTTTTCTATATCTCAGATCCTTCACGCGAATAACTCGAAAGCAGAGAATTTGGCAAGAAGTGCATGTGTCTACCATCAGAATGTAATTTCTCGGTACCCCTGTTTTGGTTAATCGAACCGTTTTAGGCCATTTTCAAATAATCGTTAGCAGGTAGGCGGGCGGACAAGCTCCGACTAGCGCCTAGACCAAAAATCAGTGATTAATCGATGATTAGTTTTTTGATTAAATTATATTATTTTTAATTTTTAATTACTTTTATTAGGTTTGTTAAGATGATTTTAGAGTTTGAACTCGCTTATGCTTGATTTTGATTTTATTTCATCATAATTTAGTTGAATTAAAATCATTAAATATAGATTAAGTCATTGAAATCGTTAATTGGTTAATTGTTGAATATGTTGTCGTTATCAATTGGAGAAGAAAAAAAGTGGGCTGATTTTGGACCGATTTCAAAAAAAAAAGTGGAAATTTTATTAATAAAGAAGATATTTTTTTTGAAAATTTTGGATCAATTTTCAAAAACTAGGCGGCGATTTTTTATTTAATCGGTACTAGGCAGTCTTAGGCGGTAAAAAACGAAAAACCGCCTAGAGACACTGCCTAACACCAAATCGGGATGTTCACCCATCGCCTAGCGCCTAATCGGTCGCCTAAGCGGCTAGGCGGCCGAGTTTTTGAACATGGATTCTAGGTATCTAGGTTGTCGACAAAAAAAAAAGAATTTTTACTTATTTTCATTATATAGTAGAAATTTTATAAACTAATATTCGATCAATTAATAAGTCAATAAATTAATAATTTTTATTGGTCTCAAATTTAAATTTTGACCAAATTAATCTCTTTATAAATTAATATCTCTTTAAATTAATAAAATTTAAGAATCCCAACATTATTAATTTATAAAAATTTTACTGTATCTAATATATAATAGATGGAGGAGACTTTCTAGGAGTTGACACATAAGTCTCTCTTTATTGGTTCATTTCTATTTATTTTTTCACATCAGCATTTACTAAAAAATAAAATATTTTTTTAAAAAAATCATTAAAAAACTCAAATATATAAAAACTATTTAATTTACATTTAACTATGTTAAATTAAAAATATTAAAGCATAAAATTAGAAGAAATGAAATTAAAATTTATTAAAATATAGTGATTGTTATCTCAATTTATTTTTCGTGTCATTTAGTGATCATCTTTGAACTAACAAAGATAATTCAACCAATAAAATGAAGAAAGAAAAATAAGTTTTGAGACCAAAAATAAAAATAATAGTTCAAAAAATTTTAAGCAATTGAAGAACAAAAAACAAGAACTATAAACCACAACACACAAAAATAATTTAATTAATAATCGAGAAATAAGAGAATATTTAATTAGAGAGAAAAATGATAGAAAAGAAAACAAAAGAAAAGAATATGACAACAAATAAAGATACAAAATTATGGAAAGATGGATTCAATAAAATATATATAATAAAAAATATAAAAATGATAAATTGAGAAAGTTCAAAATAAATGTTCTGTGAAGTTTTAAATGAAAATTTTGAAAAAAATGGATGAAAGAGATTACTAAGATGATGGACCATATGCAAAAGCTAAAGAATAACAAATAAAAACAATAAAACTATAAATTTATAACACAAAAAATTCAATAAAGAATCGAAAAAATATTAAGATATCAAAAACAAAGAGAAGTTAAAAAACAAGAAAAGGAAAGAAAATAATTTATATGGCACAAAATTGAAAGTATCGGTTGGAATGATGAATTGAATGAAATATATGTAATAAGAAAATATAAACATGATAAATTGAGAAAATTAAAATTGTTGTTAGTCAGGATATCGATAAAAAAAACAAAAAGATTACAGATAAAAGAGATTACAAAAATCACATATTTACATATAATGAGAAAGTTAAAAATTATCTCTAGGTCAAAATTTAGATCAGAAAATTCAAAATTTGGACGAAAGAACTATAAAAACAATAATAGAAGAGATTACTAGAGTTATCCAAAATAAATCTATACAAAAAGTTAAAAATAAAATACATTGTTTAACTAAAAATCTAAAACATATTTAGCATGGGTTCTCTCCTAGTTATTATAAAGAATAAAGCTTATGGGTATATATACAATAAAGCATCCATGGATTCTAGACAATATTGTGGTTTCTCTGGAATTTCAGCAAGTCATGTTCATATTGTGTGAGAATGAAGGAGATTTTGCAACAATTGGGAGCTGAATTCGAAAGCCATTGCGTAGACAATGAAAGTAATAATTTCATTTCATTTACTTGTTTTTAATGTTTTGTTCAGTAACCTGCCATAGAAATGTTCTCTGTTTTCCTGGAGTTTTGAGTTTGGGTTTTTAATTCAAGCATAGTTTTTCATGAACCTGCCATAGAAATGTTTTCTGCTCTCTCCGGGATATTCGAGTTTCGTTTTTTTATCCAAGTAAATGTCTTATTCATGAACCCACGATCACCATCAAAATTTTATCTATTTTCTCTTAATTATTGAGTTTTGTTTGTTTGATCCAATCATCCAAATGTAGCTTTTTTTATGAATCCACCATGGAAAGTTTCTCTGCTTTCTCTTAAGATTCATGTTTAGGTTTTTGGTCCAAGTATATGTTTTGTTCAAGAGCCTACACGACACAAATTAAGGAATAAACAAAAAGTTCAGCGCAAGAGGCAAAATCCTATAGACATCTGCATCATTCACGTTAAATAGGTTTACGCTCTATAACGATACCAAAATCTTATGGTTAATAGAGGATGTGAAAAGCTTATAATATGTGAGACAATGCTTTCCCCTATAGAACATTCACGTTAATTTGTTTAAGCCAATATTAGTTGGATTATCAAACCCACTAAGCCAAAAACGATGATAACGTAAAACATCAGAGAAGGAAGAAGCATTGTCTTATATTGATAATAGGGTTTGCAGAGATTGTTTTTGGTTTCTTTGGAAAATAAGAGATTCAAGAAATTTTTGTACACTATGTTGTCACCAAGGCAAGGCAAGGAAGATTTTTTTTTTTTTTTTTTACACTATATTTTTACATCATATGATCTAATCACCGATTTACACAATGTTGTCACTGAATTGAATATGTTTGATTTATTCAAACTTATTCGGAACTGAAACGAATATCTTTGATTTGTAGCTTGGAACAGATATCGGTGATAGAAGAAGAAGATAACGTAAAACAAAGCAACATCTAAAGCAAGTATGAATCATAGAAAAAGAAGATCATTGCTCAATCAAACAACATCAGACTAATAAGTATGAATTGTTAGGGATTAGAGACTGACGTTTGGTATTAGGTTTTGCAGGGATTGTCTTTTTTTTTTCTTTCTCTAAGCATCTTTTTTTCTCATTGTTATTCAAAGGGATTGACAAAGGTAGAAAATTAAATCGAGATCGAAAAAGTATAAAATTAACTCTAGTCTTGTGGAAAAGTTTCTTCCAATCTCGTAGTCATGAATTGTAACCAAATTCCTTTCAATATTTTTTTTTTTTAATAAAAACTGGAATTAGGTTTATTAAAAACAATTTTGGTTGTTAGGTTTATTAAAGTAAATGGGAAGGCGGTGCACACCTTTTTTGAACGCCACTGAGTCTCTGATCTCTTTCTCTCCTTTCTTAATCTTCTATAGCTCTCTTTGGAACTCAAAGTAACGGAAGTAGATAAGTATATACTCACTCCAATAGTTGATTTTTTGAATATTGCACATGGATTAAGAAACAATAAATACTCAATTATTTTTTGTTTTATTTCTTTGATTAGTTTATTTTTGTAATTAATTTATTATTTTTATTAATATTACTTTCTCTTTTCCACCAATAGAGAATGGAAACATGCATTAATTACAAACAACATGTATTAATTACATACAAAAAAACAAATATTATAAAACAAGAAATAAAACTCAGAAAATCAACTATTATGAAACAGAGGGAATAGATATTATAGACAAAAAGCCAAAAATCTCATGGAAAAATAGTTGAGATACGTTTAACAAGAATAGATACGCCTCGGGCTTCTATAGGGACAAGAGCTCGTTGACCATAGCAGAGACGACGGGCCAAGTCAGTGGGGACCCTGTCGGGCTCTTGCCCCCCTCCCACCCCAAAAAAAAAAAGAAAAAAACAAGACATCTAGATTGGCTTGGCAGGGTAAGAGCTGCCCTTGCCATAGGGAAAGTCTTTTTTTGTCTCGAACTTCGTGAAGAACGTTTACCACATTTGTCGTTCGCTTACATGGCGAAAATTTGCCATCTTCGAAAAACGATCTATGACTACACGCAGTGGCGGAGCTAGGTAAGGAAGAGGGGGTCAACTGACTTCTGTGAATTTTATAAAATTTCATCTGCATGTGTATATAGTTAGTAGTCTGTAGAAAATATTAGTATTGATCGTGGTAGAAAATATATAATGTATTAGTATTGATGCTGGTAGAAAATATTTTTGGTTCCGCCACTGACCACACGAGCGCTATCACGACCACCATTACCTTCCACCAGAATATGATTCTCCAAAAAACTGAACCAATTGTTAAGGAACTTTCCTTATTTAGGTCCGAAATATTAAATTAGAGGCATGATTGGATCTGCGTGATCCAATTGTTGTTAATACACTTGGGTAGGCTGTGGAGAGTCTCTCTTTGGAGTACAAGCTCCCATGGGTGCCGAATGAAGCTCTGTTAAGTTCCAAATCGGGTAAGTTTTCTATTTATCGATTTGAAAGCACAATTTTGGTTTGCTCCGAACCGTTATGAGACCAAATTTGGTTTCTTGTGTGTCTCTAATAGATGGACCAAGTTGGGTTTTAGCTGGACTCTTCTGATTGCCTACATGATGTTATTATTCTTTTTTCGAAACCAAAACAAGATGAAGTTTTTTTTTCTTTTTTCAAGATTGCAGTTTATATCTAGAAGATTCTATTGACTCAGTTGTATCTATCGATATGTTGTTCACGACATAGGTGTTTTGTTTTTTGATAGATTTTGCGTCTCACCTTTATTATGCGGTAGAGTATTGGAGATAACTTGGAAAACAAAAGGTTTTTCCAGTAGCAGAGCCATAAATATTGAGTCTGCATTATTCGTCCCCATTGAATTTTTAAAAATTAGTATAAGTTATTAAAGCTTAATATTAATACCTCCATACATAAAATCATATACGTCTCTATTCATTTTTTTTTTCTAAATTCTCTATTCATTTATGTATGCCTTCAATGAAAAAAAAATTCTAACTCTGCCACTGTGTTTTGACTTCAAACCAAGTCCAACCATCAAATCTGCACCCGTGAAAACCAAATAAGAAATTTCTCTGGATTTCAATATTATTCTTAACATGCTTTCTTTATGTTTAAATTATGAAAATTACATTATGTCGGTATTAGTAATATATATATATATATGCTAAATTCTCATATCACAATAACTAATTATACTTTAAGATATATCATATACAATCATATATTGTACCTAACCAACGAGCTTTCCCCAAACAAAAACCATCATATAATGATTGTATTGTTATTATGAGATATAAATTCACGATCGTATACCTTTTACAGCTTACAAGAATTTGATTTTGTTTTTGTCTTACCAAAAGTACAAATATATTATGATGGATATGATTGAAATATAGGTAAATTTAACATAAGCATGTACAGCCTGTTGGAATTGCTAGGCCGCATGTCCACTCGCATCCAACTGGGCATGTTGGATGGTTTTGTGGGTGTACGACATGCATAAAGGCTTCCTGATGGATCACATGCGATTTGAATTCTTGCAGCAACAAACTTCGACTTGCTGCCGCTCCAATATTTGTTCTTTCTACAAAATTTAGAGTACAAATTAATTGATATTATTCTATAGTGGAAGTAGCTTATACACCTCAATATATTCTTAAATCGAAAAATTGTTTGATTATAATTTTTTTTTTTTAAAGACGATCAATATAAATAATAACTTACCAGAAGATATTGCGAGCATAGAAAGGAAAATGAGAATGGTTAAAATTTTCTTCATTCGTATGCGAGGCTTTGTTCGCGGGCAGAGAGAGAGAGAGAGAGAGAGAGAGAGAGAGAGAGAGAGAGAGAGAGAGAGAGAGAGAGAGAGAGAGAGAGAGAGAGAGAGAGAGAGAGAGAGAGAGAGAGAGAGAGAGAGAGAGAGAGAGAGAGAGAGAGAGAGAGAGAGAGAGAGAGAGAGAGAGAGAGAGAGAGAGAGAGAGAGAGAGAGAGAGAGAGAGAGAGAGAGAGAGAGAGAGAGAGAGAGAGAGAGAGAGAGAGAGAGAGAGAGAGAGAGAGAGAGAGAGAGAGAGAGAGAGAGAGAGAGAGAGAGAGAGAGAGAGAGAGAGAGAGAGAGAGAGAGAGTTAAAAAAAACAGGTTCAATCTATATATATTGGAAAAGTGCTATTCTTATAGTCAATCAGTCAATTTGGTGTTTTTTTTTTATGAAAAACTATCTTTTAGGATAAAATGCATACGATACTAAAGTATCATTTATGGATTGAATATTTTTTTTAACAATATGCATTATTTGAATTTGAATTCGGATATCGAGACACATGTAGATATACTACCACAATTGCCACAAACCAGTATGCTCTATTAATATATATCTTTGTCATAATGCGTAATTTTGAAATCATCTGTTAAATAGATACATTTTTTATGTTTTGTACCATAATTATTCTCAAATTAGATTTATTTCCAAAAAAAAAAATGAAGTATCAAATCTTATTATATAAAAGAGAATGATTTGAAGTTAGTAATTAACTCGCCTGATCGTGACACATATCAAGATAAAACGATCAAATTTTGATACGTGTTATATATATTCTGTGTATTTTTTTAGTTTTTTCTATTTAGATTTAGAAAATTAAATAAAAATTATAAATAAAACTAAGAAAATTGAAAGAAAAGGAAAAAAATATATTTTAGATTAGAATAAAGAAATTAAATGAAAAAATAAAAATCTTCAAGAAAAAAGAATAAAAGACAAACAAAAAATTAAGAAAGAAAATACCATACAAAGTTGAATGTTTCCAAGTTGTTAACTCACGTGATCACAACGCATGTTAAAGTTGTTTTTTTTAAAATAATTAATAAAAAATTAAAAATTCTGAAATTTTAATAATTTATTCATAATAAGTAAAATTATTAAAATAATAAATATATCACCACATGCAAAATTAATATTAAAACAAAAGAAAAAAATATTTTTAGTTTTTCCATTTTAATTAAGGAGATTAATCCTAAAAAAGAAACAAAAAAATAATTTATCATCTTTATATATATATATATATTTCATCTAACTTTGTTTCTAAATTATATAATAATATATTTTCACGGATAATCTATTATTTTCATGGTCTATAATATATCAAATTACAAATCCGCATATATACAAGTACTTATCTAATCAATTTAATTTGACAATAAAAACAGATTAAAAATGTATTAACTCAATATAGATTCACCATAAAAACAATTAGGATATACGTTATTTGGATGATATAAAATAAAAATTCGACAAAGGAACATATTTTTCCCACTTTGGAGTACTCTTATATGTAAAATATATTCATTCCCTACATATAAAACAAATTTGAGAAACAAGTTAGAATAAGAAAAACATGTGGATCGCTTCGGATCCTGGTATATGTGGATGACTTAATTATTTCGGAAAATTCTTCCACCGAAATCCAATCCTTCAAAAGATTACTTATCCACATGTTTCTACATGAAAATCTTGGTTTTCTTAAGTACTTCTTGACTACTGAAGTTGCTCGCAGTCGAGAATGCATTTATCTTTGTCAGCGGAAATACACCACCAATATTATCACTGTGGCTGGTCTTCTCGGTTGTAAGCCGGCTGGTTCTCCGATCGACTAGAAACCATCGTCCTTGTCTTGCTCTGGGTGCGTGCATCGCTGATTCAGAACGTTATCGCAGGCTTGTTTGTCATCTGATCTATCTTGAGCTACCAGGCCTGATCTCACCTATGGGGTATACATTTTTACACAATTTATGCATGCCCCGAAGGAGGAACATTGGCTTGCCGCAGTGAAGGTTGTTCGATATCTTAAAGGTACAGTCGGCCAAGGCGTTCTTCTGCGAGCTGATTCTCCATCTCATTTAACAGGCTGATGTGATTCAGATTGGGCCGAGTGTCCTTTAACATGACGCTCTCTCACAGGTTACATCATACAGCTGGGTTCCTCTCCTTTCTTGGCAGACCAAGAAGCAAGAAACCGTGTCTTTGTCTTCCACATAAGCCTAATACCAAGCGATGGGTGCAGTTATCAAGGAACTTTTGTGGCTTAAATCTTTTCTCGTGAAATGAGTATTGATCATTCTGACCCAATGACGCTTTGGTGTGATAGTCAACCAGCTCTTCATATTAGCGCTAATCCGGTGTTCCATAAGCGGACGAAATACATTGAGGCGGACTGCCAATTCACTTGTGATGAAATTGTTAAAGGAGTTCTTCGACCTTCTCATGTTTCAACAAATGATCAGTTAGCTGATATACTTACTAAAGTGTTGGGACGTAAGGAGTTTAATACATTTCTTTTCAAGTTAGGCTTCAAAACTTACATGCTCCAACTGGGGTTATTAGAATATATTCTTTATACTTACTTTATAAATATATTTCCTTGTAGATATTACCAATCTCGAGTTTTCTATTTGTATAATCTATACTATTATTTACGAAGTCAAAAATTATGATGTGTCATCACCACAGCAATTGTCCTATGTGTCATTAATAAAAAAACGTGGTGTTTTAATTAGTTATGATAGGTGAATTATTAATCCTACGTGTAAAAATATCTGACGTGGCTTTTTCCTTCGATAATAGGCCAGCGAGTTTGTTCATGGATCAGCGATTTTGTTCTCGGTCATAGCCACTAATTCTGGTAATGGGGCACCAACGTCGAAATCCTAAAACCTAAATCATCTATCCTACTATATATACACGTATCACCTACATATTTTTTACATACAACAACAGTCTTCTAAGGTCTAGCAACTTTTACAAAACTTGTCCACCTCTTTTTCACGAATACATCTTTTGTATATCCTGATCTGGTTTAAATTATATCATTTGTTGAGTTGGTTGATCTTCCATGCTAACCTTTTAATCGCTTTGTTCTGATCGAGATCCTTTTATGCTAATCGGTCAAATATCTGTGTTTTTTCTCTATCATGTTCTATATTATTATGCATCACAGCTATCTTAATTTTTAACTCCTGTTTTACTCTATATGCTATTGGTCATTAAGGTATCATATTTGTGTTCTTTGTTTTGCTTTGTAATTATATATTTAAAATTCGTCGCTTCCATATTAGATATGTGTGTTCCTCTTTATTAAGTTTTTCTTATGGATATTGATAACACTGTATTTTGACTACTTTTGTGGATCGATTTTAAATGCTTTTCAAATAGTTTTTATTTATTTTAACTGTTTTAACTATTATTTTCTAGTATTTGTAGTTCCAAGACTCTTTTCAGGTAATTAAGGAAAAATGTGTGCATTTTGGAGCAAAAGATCGTTTTTGATAAATTCAGGCCGTCAAAAGTTTCACATCCGATGAAGATCTTCTCACCGTCTGATAATCCCCAAAATTGGAGTTAATATAAAGGAGACAATCAGACACTAGCTTTCAAATGCAATTTTTTGGAGACAATCCAATGGTTAGATCTCCAAATATCCTTGATGCACTGAAGACATGTTCTGCAGTCTCGCGAAGGAAGTAAGCACAGAATGAAGATTCAACCTCACAAGCCAATCTCCGCGGATCCAAGGGCCAGAACCGCGGAGAACACACTCTTGGCCACGGTTAGGACTCTCTGGCTGTGGCCAAAACCCAATTCACTGTGGGTAGAAGCCTTGCAACCAAGACCGACTAAAAGGCTGGCTCAAGACACCGTTTCAAGCCCAATTCGTCTTCTCTTCACAGAAATCCCTAAGGACGACTGGAGAGAGTTGAAGACCTATAAATATGTATCTTAGCAGACCTATTTTCGGGTGCCTCAGAAGAATCCCTTTTGGGAGCCACCAAATTTAGTTTTCTAGGGTTTTTATGTTCTTATGTTCTTAGTTCTTAGTTTAGGGAGATAGAGATTTCTCTTGAACCCTCTTTATGTTCTAGTTTTATTTTAATTCAGTATTTACCTTTATGCATCTTTTAATTTTGGTTTTACCTTCTTCATATTAGATTAGTTGTTTAAAGGATTTGAAGAGAAGTTTTCCCCGAGCCTAGATCTCGAAATCGAGATGCTTCTTCTTCACCTCCTTGTCTCTTTTTCTCTACTTCTTTCTTTTAAATACTTTATGCACGTTTAAGAATAATGAGGTATGAGTTTAAAGGCTCAATCGAAGGGAACCAAATATGCTCGGTAGGGATCTTCGTGAGATAAACCAAGATGAATTTTAGAAATCTTTCTTCAAAACTTATACTTAAAGCATGGATCTAGCATCGCGAACTAGAGACTGATCTTGGTCCTTGGTGTTGCGAAAGTATTCATCCGGGGCCAGATCTAGCTTGAGAAGAGCAGATCAACTATAGGAGTGGAAACCTACCTATGGGCGAACTATGAATGTTGACGAGTCTTAAGCAAGCTTGCATCTTTTTCCTTCCAGTGCCAGAGTGGAAACCTACTAGTCAGGATTGCTAGAGATAGTTGGTTATGATTACGACAGTGGCGTATTCATACATTCGTGGCTCGAGTTCTAAGAATTTACTAGGATCAGTATTAAGAGCTTTGTTTTGCACGATTTGAATCGATCATATCCTGTAGACATTCTTTAGGCTTATTATCGATTTATTTACTTTTAGTTTAGTTTTAAAACCCTTTTTAAATCCCATTTCAAAATACATATATAAAAAATCGTGACAATCTATCCAAAACCCCGTTTTTCGTCTTAGACTTTGTTTACTAATTCTGGTTCTAAGGTTCTGCAGGTAAAGCTTGGATTTTTTTGTGGATCGAGACCCTAAGTACTACAACACACTGCTGTGCACTTGCAGATATCTAACATCATAAATTTAAAACATGAAGCCGCAAAGTATAAACCCTAGGCAGCATCAGATATATTTGAGTTATTGTTCGTAAATATATATTGACCTGAGCTTCTTTATTGTTTTCCTTGAACCTATAGTTCATCCCGCAAACTATAGGTGATTGGTTCAAACTTTTGTAATCATATCTTCAAATGAATCTAACAGGTAATTGCAGATAAATCATTAGTACTTATTTTTTGACAACAAATCAATAAAACTTCTAATTTTCTTAATTGATATTCGTAAACTCTCTAATTTCTTATTTTGATCTTCTTAAAAGGATCAAAACCATAGAAAGGAGTTTTTTGTGTATAATTCATGTTTTAGTTGAGGTTTGTATTAATTTTTTCTGGTAACATATTTGTGAATATATGTTATTTATTGTTTGATTATTGTTTGTTTCTCCTTGGGTTCTACTATATATTTTCTTTATATTGTTGTTTATGTTTATTTTTATTTCTAAATATAGTTTTATGATTTATTTTCGTGGTAGCTTGTGTGGACATGAATCTTTAAGCAAAAAAGAGTAACCAGTTCGGATTAGTTTTGGTTTCATAGTTTACTAAATATATATAACATGAACAAAACAAGGTCTATTGTTTTAAAATTTTCCCATTGTTTTCTACCCAAAGGCAATTATCTTGTTTCTGGAAAAAAAAACATTAATAGTTTTGTTTTTTACCCAACACATTATGTTATCAGAAAAACATTTAATTACTCTCAAGACTAAACCTATCAGGCATTAAAGCAATGTCTTTGTTGGTAAGTTGATGAACGGGAATATGATGTCTCATAACTTCAAAGAGCAAAGGAAAAGCAGGTGACAACGAGACTAGATTCGGTGTGACTAGAATCTTTACGCATGTCAAGTTTTTGTGTTGATATACAACAATTCTGTTGAGAACAAAGTGCAAAACAATTGCTAATGGCACCATCCAATTGGTGTTGAATAATATTATGGTTAATTCCTGACCCACTTCTTAGTTTCATCGTTTGTTAATGAACTCATCGATTTTTTTTTTACCCCTGATGAGAGATAAAACCAGTTGATGGAAGGAGAGACACCAAAATACAGAGGAAAAAGAATGTTTGCTAAAAAATATTTATTAATTTAAACAGAAGAAGAAGAAGAAAAATAAGGGAAAACCTAAAGAGATCTAAGTTATGAATATGGAGAGGGAGGGATGGAAAAAGAGAGAGAGAGAGAGAGAGAGAGAGAGAGAGAGAGAGAGAGAGAGAGAGAGAGAGATGGAGAGAGAGAGAGGGGGAGAGAAAGGTATTAAAAAGAGGGGGAGAGGGAAGGAGAGAGAGACAGAGAGAGAGATGAAACTGTAGGAAGTAAATTTAGAGGAGACAAATATTGCAATGTAAGAAAACGATTTGAGATACAGAAAAACGTTTTGTAAAAGCGGATTAAGGAAAAACGAGAAGTGAAGGCGATATTCGTATAATCGCAACACCCGATTATAGAATGTGACGAACTAAAATTCTATGATATACTCTCGGACGCTCTACTTTTGAAAAACGAATTATACGCGAGAGATTGAAGGATGTGTGAAAAATTTTACAGAGAGCGATTGAGAAAATGACAGAGAAATGGTC
>NW_006256901.1:6015228-6068192 GCF_000478725.1 Eutrema salsugineum | reverse complement strand
AAAAAACGAGGAGACTCTGGGAATTTGAACCGAAATTTTAACAATTTGGGCCTGAAATATTGACCAATACGTGGCCCAAAAAAACATCTTTTGTGGGCCGAAAGCCTACATTCACCAAGACCCAAGACCCAAGATCCAAGACCCAAGACCCAAGTCCCAAGTCCCAAGTCCCAAGTCCCAAGTCCCAAGTCCCAAGTCCCAAGTCCCAAGTCCCAAGTCCCAAGTCCCAAGTCCCAAGACCCAAGTCCCAAGACCCAAGTCCCAAGACCCAAGTCCCAAGCCCCAAGTCCCAAGCCCGAGCACGGCTCGGCGGCGGCGGCGGCGCGCGAGGAGTCCTTGGTTCTCCTTCAACACTTTGAACAATATCATGTGTGTGTCTATATTTATACGACTCTGAATTTTTCCAATCCATGGATGTGGGACAAAATGAAGTTCCTCACATTTTAAGTTGCCTTGAAGGGCTTAATTTTTATTCACACTTAACCAAATTTTAAAGCTTTTGGGCTTTGTAATAATTTGGTCCAACAATCCCCCACATGAATAGAAATAACTCTAAACATACGATCGGACTGACTTGAAAACTTGACTAGACTAGACTAAACGGACTTTTGAGAGTATAAACAAAAATTTCACTGTGTTTGAGATAGTTGTGTGTTTCAACCTTGAACCACTCAATGTTGATATCTGTCAGGCTTACTCAACCAAGAGGTGAACATGATGTCTTGAACCACCCGGATTTTGATGTAAACCGAGACAACAAATACAACTCAGTTTCATTTTCTCGTAGAATTAAGTTCTCTATTGTGTTCATTTTGGCCTTGAACTTGCCTGGTGAATCATGAGTGAAGTTGAAGAATATAGCCTTTTGTTTTTTCATTCTCCTAGAAACGGCCCCATTTCACACTCACTAGGTGACTTTGCCAATAGTCTTTGTTTTAAGAAGTGTTGTACTCCACTGATATATCAAAGCTATGGACTTATCATTAAAAGCTATGCTTATCCTTTGTAGATATACAATGAAAATTGTATGTAAGCACTGTCAATCATCTTGGGACCTAGGTTAAGACTATATGTCTTTCAGTGCGTTAGATTTTGTTTGATTTAGTTTTCCCTTTTGAATCTTACATCTTGGGATCTCCAGTCATGTAGGTGGGGTGTCCATCAAACAACCTCTTTAGTCATAGGCTTTAAACCCATTCCCGTTGATGATTTGAGAACTTGATCACGAGCTAGACCCTTAGTGAATGGATCTGCTAGATTATCAGCTGATTTTATGTAATCTAGTGAGATTACTCCGATTGTGATCAAGCCTCTAATGGTTTTATGTCGCCTTCTTATGTGACGAGATTTACCATTATAGAGATTATTCAGTGCCCGGGCGATAGATGATTGACTATCACAGTGTACACGTATTGCCGGGACTGGTTTCTCCGACATTGGAATATCTTCCAAAAAATTTTGAAGCCATTCAGCTTCCTCTGCAGCTTTATCTAAAGCTATAATTTCAGACTCCATGGTTGATCGGGCTAGTAGAGTTTGTTTGGAAGACTTCCAAGAGACTGCTGCACCACCAAGGGTAAAAACATATACACTTGTGGATTTCGAGTTTTTGGTGTCAGATATCCAGTTTGCATCATTGTATCCTTCCAAAACTGCTGGTTCTCTTCCATAGTGCAGCCCATAACGTTTAGTGTATCGGATGTAATTTAATACCCTAGTTATGGCTTTCCAGTGTTTGTGTCCTGGATTACTTCTATAGAGATTTAGTACATTTACTGCGTGTGCTAGATCAGGTCTAGTACAATTAGTTAAGTACATAAGGCTACCAATTATCCTTGCATACTCTACTTGTGACACTGCTTCACCTGAGTTTTTGGTCAAGTGAAGTTGAGAGTCAACAGGAGTTTTTGCAGTTCCATTTGAATAGGTTTTGAACCGTTCAAGTATCTTTTCAGCATAATGAGCTTGAGACAAGGTAATCCCATCAGAAATTCTTGTGATTTGTACTCCGAAAATGACATCTGCTAGACCCATGTCTTTCATGTCAAACTGTGCACTAAGCATGTTCTTAGTTTGTTGGATTATGTCATTATTGCTGCCAATAATTAACATGTCATTTACATATAAACATAGTAAGATATATCCATTAGGGGTTGTTTTTATGTAAATACATTTATCACATTCGTTTATGCTGAAGCCATCTGACATCATTGCATTGTTAAATTTTTCATGCCATTGTTTTGGTGCTTGTTTAAGTCCATACAATGACTTCACAAGTCTACAGACTTTGTGTTCTTGTCCCCGGACTACAAATCCTTCGGGTTGTTTTATATAGATTTTTTCGTCTAATTCACCGTTTAGAAAGGCTGTTTTGACGTCCATCTGGTGGATTTCCAAATTTCTTAAGGCTACAATTCCAATCAACATTCTGATGGAAGTTATTCTCGTTACTGGAGAATAAGTGTCAAAGAAATCCAGACCTTCTTTTTGTCGGAATCCTTGCACTACAAGTTTAGTCTTATATTTATCAACTGAGCCATTGGTCTTCAATTTTGTTTTGAAGATCCATTTGCACCCTAGAGCTTTAAACCCTTCAGGTAACTCAGTGGTTTCATAAGTATGATTTTGTCTAATGGAATCCATCTCACTATTGACTGCTTCCTCCCAAAGGGGTGCATCAGGAGTGGACATAGCTTCAGTAAATGTTTTTGGTTCGTTCTCGGTGAGAAAGGGCATCAAGAATTCAGGACCGAAGGATTTTTCTTTACGAGCTCTTTTTCTGCGTCTAGGTTCAATCTCTTCGTCTTCTGAAGCTGGAACCCCAGATGTGGTTGCCTCATCTTCCGGAGGACGTTTTTAGAGTTTGTCTATCCTTGCACGGGAAAATGTGTTCAAAAAATGAAACATTTCTTAATTTCATTATTGTATTCACCTGAATATCCGGTACATCTGATTTGTGAACCAGAAACCGATAAGCATTACTGTTGCGTGCATATCCAATGAAAATACAATCAACAGATTTTGGTCCTATGGTGACCTTTTTAGGAGGTGGCACCGCGACCTTTGCTAGGCACCCCTACACTTTCAGGTATTTGTACAAAGGTACTCTACCTGTCCATAGTTCATATGGCGTTTGGCCAGTTACTTTGTGCAGTATTTTGTTGAGGATATAATTTGTAGTGAGAATTGCTTCCCCCCCCCCACAGATTCTGGGGTAGCCCAGATTCCTGCAACATTGCATTCATCATCTCTTTAAGACTTCGATTTTTGCGTTCCGCAACTCTATTAGATTCTGGTGAGTAGGGAGCGGTGGTCTGATGTATAATGCCTTTTTCTAGACAGAAAACATTGAATGGACCATCATATTCGCCTCCTCTATCACTCCTAACAATTTTAATAGTTTTACCGAGTTGATTTTCAACTTCGGTTTTATATTCTTTGAATTTCTCCAAGACTTCATCTTTACTTCTTAGTAAATAGATGTAACAGTATCTTGTACAATCATCAATAAAAGTTACAAAATACTTTTTAACTCCTCTAGATTGAACTAACTTTAAGTCGCACAAATCTGTGTGTATGAGGCCTAAAGGTTCGGTAATTCGATCGACATGAGGAGATGGAGTTTTTGTGAGTTTTGCTTGTACACATGTCTCACATTTATTTTTGCTTATTTTGCATTTGGGGATTAAGTTCGAATTTATTAATCTTTGTATAGATTTGTAATTCACATGTCCTAATCGTTCATGCCATAAATCAAAAGACTCAGCCAAGTAAGAATATTCATTCTTATTAATTGAACTGGTAGAAGGTACATCATTTTTTAGGACAATCATTACACACATTTTGATTAAGTCCTCTTTAACATAACCCTTCCCAATAAACACCCCATGTTTCCTTAAAATCAGCTGGTTAGATCCAATGCGGACGTCGAATCCGTGCTTGTTGATCATGGTTCCGGAGATAGGGTTTTTCCTCATTTTTGGCACATGCTTCACATTGGTGAGAGTTACTTCTTTGCCCGAAGTCATCTTTAAGACCACATTGCCTATGCTTTCAATCTTAGAGTATGAATCATTTCCCATCAACAAGTGTGCATTGTTCTTGCATTTCTTGTAGGTTGAGAACTGGTCTTTGTCCATGCAGATTTGAGTGGTTGCACCAGTGTCATACCACCACGTTTTTGGGTTTGGCTCAACCATGTTGACTTCTGTGACCATTGCACACAGATCAGCTTGAGTCAAGTTGGCTTGGCCTTTTTTGTCCTTCAGCCTGCTTCAACATTCATTGGAGGTGTGTCCCTTCTTGTTGCAATAGGTGCACTTCCCAACAAATTTGGTTTTGGGAGTTTCCTTTTTGAAGGAAGTGGATGATGATGGAGCAAACTTGTTTTGCCTTCCTTTAGGAGGAAATTTCCTATTGCCTTTGACTTTCCCTTTTTCCTTGTTCTTGAACTCGGCTACATTTGCATTGTAGGAGTGAAATGGTTCAGGGTTGACAGACGTGGCAGATTTTACCTCGCGTTTCAAAGACTCATTTTGCAGCCTGAAAATCAGATTTGACAAGGTCATCGACTTCTGCTTATGATCCAGATAGTTTCTGAAGTCTACCCAGCTAGGAGGTAGCTTGTCGACGAAGCAATTCATTATGAAGGTTTCAAAGATCTTCATTCCTTCATCAGCGATTTCTTGAAAAATCATCTGAAGTTCATGGACTTGTTCCATGATGGGCGTTGAGTCCACCATCATGTACCTCATAAATTTGGAGGTTGCATACCTTCCAGAGGATACATTGAAAGTCTTGTACTTCTTATCCAAAGCTTCCCAGAGATCCTTGGATGACTTGATTTCGTAATACACGTTGAACAGTTGGTCAACCAAGCGGCTCTGAATGTAGCATTTGCAAAGGAAGTCCCCATGGACCCATGCTTTAACGCTTGCAACAGCGTGCACATCAGTATTCCCAGCGGGCAAAGCAGGTTTGTCCTCGGTGAGATACATATGCAGATGCAAAGTGCACTGGAAAAAGTGCATCTTTTGCTGCCACTGTTTGAAGTTGGTACCATCAAACTTATCCGGTGATATACCTGCAGCGATAGCGCTGGGTAAAGTCGGAATGTTTGTGGGCAGGATCCGAGTGCTGCATCTCCAACCACTATGGGTGTTGATTCAGTGACATCCTCTTGTCTTCCATCCACGGATTTCTCCACATTTTTCGACATCTGTTCCATAAAAGAGATAGAAAAAATGTCAGATTCGTTGAATAGAATCGATAGAATAGCGATTAACAATACAAGTTGCTAATTTTTGTGTTCAGCGGAAACGCTATAGAGCGGTCATAGAATCGCGTTTGAATTTTGAACTCGAAAAAACGTTCACGGATGTAACCGAGACGATTTACAGACGCGGAAAGGAAGTTATGAAAAATGTCCTTGTGTGGTCCAAAAACGTTTCGCGTAACTTGCCAAAGGCCTTCGCGGAAACTGTTTGTGTTTGTAAAAAACAAATCATTTTTTCATGAAAACATTTTCCAAAAATCGTTTGTAAGGCAATATAGGATCCGATTCAAGCGATAAGCATGATCGTATTATTTTGAATTAAGAATGTCGGAAGTAAATTTAGAGGAGACAAATATTGCAATGTAAGAAAACGATTTGAGATACAGAAAAACGTTTTGTAAAAGCGGATTAAGGAAAAACGAGAAGTGGAGGCGAGATGATCTCTTTCCTTAATTTAAAATATCTCCCGCAGTGTGGCGGTTAGATGAGATAATAAATCCCAGGATACAACCACTGATATTCGTATAATCGCAACACCCGATTATAGAATGTGACGAACTAAAATTCTACGATATACTCTTGGACGGTTACTTTTGAAAGAAGAAATTAGACGCGAGAGATAGAAGGATGTGTGAAGAAATTTTACAGAGAGCAATTGAGAAATGAGAGAGGAAAGGTCGATATATATAGCGAATGAGAGAGGAGCGTCGCACTTAATCAGCGTGATAATGACGTGATTAATTTTGCGTTAAAGACGCGATTTCGGTTTTAATCTTATCGTAATTTTCGGGTGTATATTTGACTGCAGTTTCAATGTCAAGATTCTCTGGGAATTTGAACCGAAATTTTAACAATTTGGGCCAGAAATGTTGACTAAAACGTGGCCCAAAAAGAACATCTTTTATGGGCCGAAGGCCCACATTCACCAAGACTCAAGACTCAATACTCAAGACCCGAGCCCGAGCCTGAGCCCGAGCCCGAGCCCGAGCCTGAGCCCGAGCCCGAGCCTGGCTCGGCTCGGCGGCGGCGGCGGCGCGCAAAGGGTCCTTGGTTCTCCTTCAACACTTTGAACAATGTCATTTGTGTGTCTATATTTATATGACTCTGAATTTTTCCAATCCATGGATGTGGGACAAAATGAAGTTTCTCACATTTTAAGTTGCCTTGAAGGGCTTTATTTTTATTCATACTTAACCAAATTTTTAAGCCTTTGGGCTTTGTAATAATTTGGTCCAACAGAAATCATTGTCCTTGCAAGTAAACGAATCAGATTATGGAGACGAGAGAAAGTATGAATCAGAACAATAATTATTCTGAAAAGATGAATACAATGACGACTGAGAGGTAAAGAAGAGTCGAAGAAAAATCAAAATAAAAAGTTAGAGAGACATAGACGATGATGAAAAAAAGGATAAAGGGATTAGAAGATTGAAAAGAGGAAGAAGAAGAAGTAGAAGTCAAAGACGATGAAGAAAAAGGAAAAACGAGAAAGAAGAAAGTCCAAAAGATGAATAAAAGGAAGAAGAGAAAAATGAATTCGATGGAAAAGAGAAAGAAGAAAAATTCAAAGAGAAAGAAGAAAAATGCATTGAAATGGAATAAGGAAGAAGATTACAAGTAAAGCCGGGAAAAAGAAGAAAAAAGTCGAAAGAAGAATTGATCAAACACAATGAAAAAGAATTAGGAAAATATCAAGAAGAAAAAACTGAAAGATAAAGAATATGAAGAAGAATTGAACAAAGAAGGAGAAAACGAAGAAGAAGACAAAGAATATGAAGAAGAATTGTCTAAGCTTTTAGCTATAACTGGTTATTGTTTTTGTTGTCTTACAGTGCATAGGTGCTTCCTTTCTTCCTTTGTATATTTTGAACATGATTATTTTATCATCTCTACGTAGGTGTTAGAGTATTGATACTTACGATCTACCTACTGTGATATTGGATGGTTGGAAGACAATGAAGAAGAATAAGAAAAAAATGATAAAGAACAACCAAAAGATAAACATGAGGAAAAAAAAGAAAACGAATAACCATTACGTGGAAATGAAGAATTCGTGTTTGTCTTAGTTCAGTTTTGTTTCATATAATATAAACTTTTGTTTTACAATTTTATATTTTTCGGGGGGCTGCGCAAAGCGTGGACAAGACACCTAGTATTCTTTTATGCATTAGGTTTAGGAGTTAGTTTAAGCTTTGTATAAATACTTTTTTTTAACATTAGCTTTGTATAAATACGTCAACCTTATGGTCTAAATAATAGAAGTTGATAATCAGCAATTCCTAGTTTGTCAGACACAGCAGACGATTGTGCGTGTTAACGAACATATGCAACAACTTAGCAAGACGGTGCAGGCTCTTGCTCTGCATATGCGACCCCCTACAAAAAATTATATCAAAGTAACTGTAAACTTATGAAAGCTTTAAAATATACAAGCTATATCAAAATAATCTTATACTTTTCAAAAACAAAACTAACTAGCTATGCTACTGTGAAACTATATAAACTTCAATTTAGCTTGGAAATGCACCTATTTAAGCTTTCGCTCAACTAATTCAATTGAATTTAAATGAATAAAAAGAAATTTTGTTGTGTCCTAACCGGAAAACATAATTATGGTCGGATGATTCTTCAACAATCACCTTTGTCTTTCACATCTCACTCAATATAAGTTTATAACTTAAAGTTTTTCAAATTCTCTCCCGTTCAATCTCGACCAATACTCCTTTTTTTCTTTTCTTCCATAAAAAACTTTTAACAAATAAAAAAATAAATTATAAATCTATAATTTAAAATTTGATAATCAATAAATTTGATCAGTTTTATCAACCAAATAATATCTCGATACATTAATATTTACATATAAATAGTGTCACTCTTAATTTATAAAAATTTGATTTTACATTTTGATAAAAAAAAAAAAACAGAATAGATGAATCGGCCCCAGTTAGAATGTGAGAATATTATATTCAAAGACACTTTTGCTACGGAAAAAGACATTCTCCTATTTAGTAGTTAGCATATATTTAGTGTATATTCTCGGTATTTGCTTTACAAGTCTTGTGTAACTATAAATATTTTTTATATGTTAATAAAAAACACACACATTCACCTAAGATTTACATTGTATCAGAGTTAAAGGCAAAATTCTAAAAACCTTAAGCTCCTAAAAAATCATAAGTCATTTTTTTCTCTTTTTTTCTACCTCGCTAAAACTCTGATTTTCTACTCGATGGGTGATACAACCATAGTTACTACAGAGACGATTTTATCGTCTCTCTATTACCTATCGTCGTCCGACCATCCTCATCATGTGTTAACTCCGATGCTTCTCAATAGAGATAACTATGAGAAGTGGGCAAAACTCGCTCAAAATAATCTTGTGGCTAATAGATATCAAATATTGTGTTTACATATTTAGGTCCATTTGACCGTTATCAAATCCCTACAATCTCTCCCTGTAATCATTCTGTATATTCTCTGTAATTTCCCTGTAATCTCTTGGCTATATATGCCAGTATAATGCATTCATTCCCCTCACGGGAATACATTCACTTTCATGGTATCAGAACCTTCTCTGCTCTTGATCTCCTTCTCTTTTCTTCTTCTTCTTCTTTCTTCTTCCTTTTCTCTGTTTCTTCTCTCTCTCTCATCTCTCCAATGGCAGCACCTGCAACTAATGATCATGCATTGGTGTTACCAACATCAAGTCCCACATTCCTCTGATTCTCGTTCAGGATGACCATAATTACAACGCCTGGAGAGAACTCTTCCTCACCCATTGCCTCACCTTTGACGTTCTCGATCATCTTGACTGTACGTATCTTCCCACTGATGCCAACGACATCGCCTGGAAGAAACGAGATGGCCTTGTCAAACTCTGGATCTATGGCACCCTCGTTCAGCCGCTGTTCCGCAAAGCATTCAAAACTGGCGGATCCTCGCGCGACATCTGGCTCCGGATCGAAAACCTCTTCAGAAACAACAAAGAAGCTCGTGCAATTCAACTTGATAATGAGCTGCGGACCACCAAAATTGGCGACCAATCCGTCGGGGACTACTGTTAACGACTCAAAGGACTTTCAGATCTTCTGGAAAACGTTGATGCTCCGGTCTCTGATCGTACTCTTGTAATGTACCTTCTGAATGGGCTGAACATCATCAATGTTATCAAATATCGCGAACCGTTTCCCAGTTTTGAGGATCCTCGCCAAATGCTCGAGTCGGAGGAAGCACGGCTGAAGAAATTGCACAAAGCTGTAGCACATCACTGTGATCACGCCTCCTCCTCATCCGCCCTCACCGTCGTCACCGATCAACCCAGATCTGCACCACCGCAACAACAAACCAGCAACTTCAGATGGAATCGGCGCAAAAACGGAAACAAATCCAAAGGTCGCAACAATAATTTTCCTCTGCCCACTTTCCCTCAGCCCAATTTCCCACATTTTCCCAATCGGGGTCCAAATTACGGGTCAGGCCCATTCCCGCAATGGCCCAATCCTTACATGATGTGGGCTTCCTACCCACAATAACAACAAAATCGTGGCCTGCTGGGACCTAGACCGACTTCACCCTATCGTCAGCAAGCTCATCTCACCAAGATTCAGCCAACGACGGACTTTGCTCAAGCATTCAACACGATTCAATTGGCTGACCCGTCTGCTGCCGACTGTTACATGAACACCGGTGCAACCGCCCACTTAGCAGCATCGGCATGTATGATTCAATCTAATATTAATCATAGCATTTCTCAGTCTGTCATTGTCGGTAATGGATTCTCCATCCCTGTCACCTCCTCTGGCTCATCCTCTATTCCTTCTCACTCTCGTCCTCTCTCCCTAAATCAAATTCTTGTTACCCCTCAAATTGTCAAAAATCTCATATCTGTTTGCAAATTCACCAAAGATAATTGCTGCTCTGTTGAGTTTGATCCGTTTGGCTTTTCTGTGAAGGACCTTCAGACCCAGCAAACTCTTCTTCGCAGCAACAGCTCCAGTGATCTTTACCCTCTCTGGTTCCTTTCCTCAAGCTCCCTCGTATTCCCTTGCTCTTCTTGGTCCTCCAAATCTCTGGCACCGCCGTCTCGGTCACACCAATAATGCTACGCTTCGTTATGTTCTTTCTTCTAGTTCAATTCATTGTAATAAAGACAGACTCTTAGAATCTTGAACGGCCTGTCAAACTGGAAAAGCAATAAAACTTCTATTTTCTCAATCTGATTCTCTTGTTCTAAACTCATTCGATCTGATTCACTCCGACGTCTGGACATCCCCGATTCCCAGCATTAGTAACATTCGCTACTATGTTCTCTTTCTCGATCACCACTCCCACTTTCTTTGGGTTTTTCCCTTCGCCGCAAAAGCGAAGTCTTCTCCAAATTTCTTCACTTCATGGAATTTATCAAAACCCAATTCAACACTTCTATTAAATCCTTCCAATGTGACAATGGTGGTGAATACAATAACTCTAATTTTCACCATTACTTTGACACTCATGGCATTCAAGTTCGTTTTTCCAGTCCCCACACTTCTCAACAAAACGGTAAATCCGAACGTATGATCCACACTATAAACAACACCATTCGTGCTCTTCTTTTTCAGGCGCATCTTTCTCCTACCTATTGGGTGGAAGCTCTTCACATTGCTGTTCATATCATAAACATCCTCATCCTCTGCCATTGCCAACAAAATCTCATTTACTGTTCTTTTCAAAAAAAACGCCTAAGTACGACCACCTTCGTGTTTTTGGGTGTCTCTGCTTTCCTAATCTGAACTACTCCAATCTGTGTCTTTTCCTTGGTTATCCATCTCACCATCATGGTTATCAATGTCTAGATCTCAAGACAAACAAAATAATCATCTCTCGACATGTCTTATTCGATAAATCTGTGTTTCCTGCTGCTGAAATACAATCCCATGATCATCATTATCACTTACTTCAACCCACGGACGAACCATCGGCTCTGTTTTGAGAAATTCTTCAATCTCCTTCATCTCCTCCCACACCTCCGACTCTTTCTCAAGTCGATATTCTTGTCACAAGCACAATTTCAAACCTAAACCCTGCTCCTGCTCCCACCGGTCACTCTATGACCACGCGTAGCAAACATGGCATTCGAAAACCCAAATCTATCCTCTCTCTCCATGTCTCTGTCTCTCCTGTCCAAAACAGCTACCTCAAAGCTCTTTCGGATCTTAACTGGAATCCGGCAATGAATGATGAGCATAGTGCTATGATTAAGACGAGAACATGGGATCTTGTTCCTTGCCCTAAAGACACTAACATTGTTCGATCCATGTGGCTGTTTAAGCATAAGTATGCTGCAGATGGATCTCTAAGTCGTCACAAAGCTCGGTTGGTGGCAAACGGAAAATCTCAAGAAGCAGGCATCGATTTTAATGAGACGTTCAGTCCTGTTGTAAAACCTGCAACCATCAGAACGGTACTTGATTTGAGTCTTGCATGCGATTGGCCCATTCATCAACTTGATGTCCAGAACGCGTTTCTCCACGGCGAACTAGTCGAAACTATCTACATGCATCAGCCCCCTGGTTTTGTGAGCACACAGTTTCCAGATCATGTTTGCAAACTTCGTAAAGCAATTTACGGCCTCAAGCAGGCCCCTCGGGCATGGAACGCACGGTTTAAAAAATTTATCCTATCTCTTGGTTTTAAGTCTTGCAAAACAGATGTTTTACTTTTTGTATGCAGGAAAGATACTCAGATGGCGTACATTCTCCTCAACGTCGATGACATAGTCCTTACAGCCTCCGATCACAAGTTTCTGCAATGGATCATTGAGTTTCTCAAGACAGAATTTCCAATGACGGACATGGGAAAACTAAGCTACTTCCTCGGTATTAAAGCAGATTTCAACGACAAGGGCCTCTTCCTCAGTCAAGAAACATATGCTCAAGATATCATAACAAGGGCGGGTATGAACGACTGCAAATCCTGCTCTACACCTGTTGACTTGAACTCAAAACTCTCCCCTGACGCTGGTGAACCTGTCGCTGATCCCACTCAATATCGAAGCTTAGCTGGTGCACTGCAGTACCTGACCTTCACAAGATCCGAAATCTCATATGCAGTTCATCAGATTTGTGTCTTTATGCACTCCCCACGTCAACCTCACCTTCAAGCTCTCAAGAGGATAATACAGTATAATCAAGGAACCAAAAGCCACGGCCTTCAGCTTGTCAAGGGAGCGATCAACATGTTGAACGGTATACTCCGACGCTGATTAGGCAGGTTGTCCCGACACACGCCGATCAACTTCTGGTTACTGTTCTTATCTTGGTCCCAGCCTCATCTCCTGGTCATCTAAACGTCAGCAAATCGTCTCTCGTTCTAGCGCCGAGGAAGAGTGTCGCAAACACGGTTGCTGAACTCTGCAGGATCCAGAATCTTCATCTCGAACTTGGTTGCAACATCACCAAGACTTCCGTTGTGTACTGTGATAACATCAGCTCGGTTTACCTCACCAGCAACCCCGTCAAACATCAATGCACCAAACATGTAGAAATCGACATCCACTTCGTTCTAGAAAAGGTCGCATTGGGTCAAGTGAAAGTCTTTCATGTTCCCACATCTCTGCAATTTGCAGATATCTTCACAAAAAGCCTTCCTACATCTCTGTTCAATGATTTCAAATCCAGTTTAACCATCACTGGTCCGGACGCTTCAACTGCGGTAGGGTAATAGATATCAAATATTGTGTTTACATATTTAGGTCCATTTGACCGTTGTCAAATCCCTGCAATCTCTCCTTGTAATCATTCTGTATATTCTCTGTAATTTCCCTGTAATTTCTTGGCTATATATGCCTGTATAATGCATTCATTCCCCTCACGGGAATATATTCACTTTCTGTGGCCAAGCATAAACTTGGATTTATTGATGGATCGCTGGTCAAACCGGCATCTGATTCACTGAACCATTGACGATGGATTCAAACGAATTCTATGTTGATTGGCTGGCTTTATTCGAGTCTTAATCCCAAAATTCAGAAGGTGATTTCCTTTGCTGATAATGCCAAAGTCTTATGGGATAGTTGAAAGCTCGCTACTCTATCGGTAATGCATCTCTGGTGCATCAAATCAAGACGTCGATTGCGAGCTGTACTCAAAACGGCCAAGACGTTGCTGATTAATTTGGCAAACTAAAAGTGATGTGGGATGATCTTGATGATTTCGAGCCCTTTATTGATTGCTGCTGCAGCAACCCTATGTGTCCTCAACGTGTGAAACAGCTGCAACATCGTGATCTTGAACGCATCCATCTGTTTTTTATGGAATTGGACGGATCGTGTTTTGGAACTACTCGGAATAATATTCTTAGTCATCTAAATCAAGACACAGACCTAAGTCTCGATCATATCTACTCTGAGGTCATTGCTGAAGAAAGACACCAAACTGTGACTCGAAACAAGGAGGAACGGATTGAAGCCATTGGTTTTGCGGTCAAAGCTGGTGTTAATGCCATAACATCAGTTACCCGATCTAATCAAGGACCCTATACTCACTGTGGAAGAAACAACCACTCCGCTTACACTTGTTTCCAACTTCATAGCGTCCCTGAATGATATGTTGAAAAGTATAGCAACACTGGCAGCTCTTCTCAATCGAATTCAACTCGCGGTAATGGCAGAGGTTCCCAACACGGCAGAGGTCGCGGTTATTCTTCATTCCGAGCAAGCAATACTCAAGCTTCTACGGAAGAAACCAATACTGTTTCTGATATCCCTGGTGTGAGTAAGGATACATGGTCTGCCATACTTAATCTTTTAAAATCAGACACTTCCAAGAACAACGATAAACTCTCTGGTAAGCCATCTTGTGTTGAGTTTTTGCTGGACTCAGGAGCATCTCATCATATGACAGGAGATGATAATTTACTTGGTGAAGTTCGTGAGATACCTTGCAGTATTATTGTTCTCGCGAATGGGAAACATACGTTTGCTACTAAAGAGGGTACTATGGTCTTTGGAGATCATATCCGCCTCACTCATGTTATTTTTGTTCATGAACTGTATTGCACTCTCATCTATTTGGCACAGCTGCTCCGAGAACTGTCTTGATTTGCTATGTTTACTGATAAATTTTGTGTTATACAATACCGCACTTCGAAGATGTTGATTGGAGCCGGTGAAGAGAGAGAGAGAGAGGGGGTTTATCACTTTTGTGGCATTGTATCTGCTCAAGCTAATAGTGCTCAGAAATCCAGCAATGCGTTATGGCATGAGCGTTTAGAACATCCGTCATCAAAGATTTTATCTAGTTTTCTATCTACATTATCGAACTTTAGTGACACAAATATTGATAGCAATGATTTTTGTGAAGTTTGTATTCAAGCAAAACAGACTAGGAATGTTTTTTCCGAAAGCAATAATAAAGCATCAGCATATTTTTCTTTGATTCAATGTGATGTTTGGGGACCCTACAAAATTGCTTCCTCCATTGGAGTACACTAATTTCTCACAATACTCGATGACCACTATCCTGCTGTGTGGACTTATTTGCTTCTTTCAAAAAATGAAGTTGCCACTCATCTTAAAAACTTCATCGCTATGGCTTCCACACAGTTCGGGAAAATCAGTGTAAATTGTTTGGAGCGATAATGGGAGTGAGTTTGTTAGTCTTCTTCGATCATTCATTAATGACTCCGGCATTCAGCATCAGACCTCTTGCGTCTACACTCCTCAACAGAATGGTCGAGTGGAGCGCAAGCATAGACATATCCTTAATGTGGCGAGATCTCTTTTATTTCAAGCTAAACTACCAGTTAATTTTTGGGGAGAAAGTGTTCTTACCGCTGCTTACCTCAACCAAACTCAGACTCCTTTGCTGAATGGTCTCACACCTTATGAAATTCTTTACTTTTCTCTTCCACCGTATAATCACCTTAAAGTGTTTGGATGTTTGTGCTTTGCTAAAAGACACTCTGGTCAAAACAAAAAGTTTAGAGAAAAGGGACGTCGATGTTTATGGGCTATCCTTATAATCAAAAAGGATGGTGTGTCTATGACATTGAACGACAAGATTTTTTTGTTTCTAGAGATGTTGTTTTCTAAGAAAACATTTTCCCTTCCTCAGACAATATTGACGTGTCTTCTGCACTACTAATGTTACTTCTCCACTAGTTATGCTTCCTACTGATGAGATTATTCAAGTTCGGGTTGCACCGACGACTGAAGACCTCTCCAGCGATGTTGCTTACATCATCGTTTGAAGCTGCCTTGGATGTGTCCAATACTGTTTCTGATCTTGCTGAGACTCACGCATTTGATCTTGGTACCGAACCGCTTGGACACAGACTCAAAGAACGCAAACGATTAGTTCTTATCGAGCCATATCATACTTACTTAACGCGCTATGATAAAACATCATCTCTCTTTGCAACGAATCCTAACAGGTATCTTCAGGTACCTGTTTTTATCCTATAGCAAATTATGTTTCTTGTGACAAGTTCAGCTCTGCGCACCAACATTTTCTTGCAGCAGTAATTCTTGTTGATGAACATGTCACTTACAAACAAGCTGTTCAAATTCTTGAATGGCGCGAACCTATAAGAAAGGAGATTGATGCTTTGGAACTAAACAATACATGGAATCTTAAACATTTACCACCAGACGTTAAGGCTCTCGGCTGCAAATGGGTATATCGTCTAAAATTTAATTCAAATGGTACTCTTGAACATTACAAAGATCAGCTCGTTACTTGGTAATCATCAAAAGGAAGGTGTGGACTTCTCTGAAACTTTTGCACCTATTGCTAAGATGCAGATAGTTCGAGTTCTTCTAGTGTGACTGCGATTAAAAACAGGGAACTGCATCAAATGGATGTTTATAATGCCTTTCTCCGTGTTGATCTTGACGAAGATATTTATATAAAACCTCCTCCGGGTTTTCTACCAGATGATCCATCTCTTGTTTGCAAATTGAAGAAGTCTATTTATGGCCTGCGACGAAGGCTCCTTGATGCTGGTTTTCTAAACTATCTACGGATCTGGAGGAATATGGCTTTGTTCGCTCGCATAAAGATCACTCTTTATTTGCCTATACTAGTCGTGGTTCAATGGTGCTACACGTCTTGGTATATGTTGACGATTTGATAATCTCTTGCAATGATTCCGCTGTCATCACTTCTTTCAACGCTTATCTCAGTCGATGTTTGAAGATGAAAGATCTCAGTTGCTTGTGGTCCTGATGGTATATTCCTTTCTCAACGGAAATATTGCCTCGATATTATTGATGAATGTGGTCTTTCTGGTGCTCGGCCTGTTAATCCTCCTCTTGAACAACAACATAAACTTCTCTCATCTACAAGTAAGCCATATTCCACTCCGGATCAGTACCGTCGTCTGTTTGGTCAAATTGTTTATCTTACGCACACTCGGCCCAAACTGAGCTACGCAGTCAATATCCTAGCTCAATTTATGAAAACTCCTCTTGAGGATCATTGGAAGGCTGCTCAACGGTTAGTTCGCTATTTAAAGAATGCACCTGGTCAAGGAATTGTTCTCTCCTCAAAGTCTTCTCTTGAAGTTAATGCTTTTTTGCGATTCTGACTACAATTCTTGTCCTGTCACTCGTCGTTCGCTTACTCGCTACATGGTTATGATTGGTGATTCACCTGTTATTTGGAAGATAAAGAAACAAGAACGGGTTTCTCTTTCTTTGACGGAGGCAGAATATCGTGCTATGGCTATGACGTGCAAAGAACTACTTTGGTTAAAGGAGGTTCTTAAGTTTCTCGGTGTCTCTCTTTCCTCACCTATGCGTCTTTCAGTCGGCAATGAATATTTCAGCAAATTCGTGTTTTACGAGCATACAAAGCATATTGAAGGAGATTGCCATTTTATTCGGGATGAAATTACAGCTGGGACAACTTCTTAAATTTCTTCTACTGAGAAATCAGCGGATATCTTCACAAAAGCACTTGGACGTGACCAGTTCCAGTATGTACGGTCCAAGCTGGGTGTTATTAACTTACACACTCCATCTTGAGGGGGAGTGTTACGAAAAATAATATTCTCCTATTTAGTAGTTAGCATATTTTCTGTGTATATTCTCTGTACTTGCTCTACAAATCTTGTGTAACTATAAATACTCTTCATATGTTAATAAGAAACACACACATTCACCTAAGATTGACAACTTTTCAAACTCAAATTACAAAGAAAGGCACTTCTAGCTATTCTTGAAAAGACTCTTATATATATAATTATATACCTTTTAAACCAACTTGTCACTCATGATTTCAATAGATGCAACGTTGTGGACACGGATGAAAAATTATAAATTTAAGTAAATAATTATTATCTCTACATATTTTTTTTTTTACTTTTTAATATTTTTGAAAGACATTATATATTTTTTTAATCTATCATGGATTATAATTTTTTATATATATTTTAATACTCATTTTACTATAGTTTAGATGTGAAACAAAAAATGTTATTAAAAAAAATCAGAGTCTATTCATAACAAAACAAAAACAACTTTGGATGTGGAAAATATAAAATTTATATCCACATATAATATATATCAATGAAAAACTATCCACACAATCATGTTCACGTTGTTAAGAATGTAAAACGTATATATATTCACGTCGAATATATCAATAAAAACTTATCCACGCAATTATGTCCACGTTGTGAACGATATAAAATAGATATCCACATCAAATATCATGCAATCTGTCCATATTGCACCATCTATATCTCATTTTTTAAATGAATATCTAACAAGATTTCTGATTTTTTTTAATTATTTATATATTTTTTTGAAATTTTTTTTATTTAATACATAAACTATAGTAAAATGTGCTTTAAAAATGAAAAAATAAAATTATAATTCATTCTAACCAATTTTTTTATACAATATAGAAAAATACAAAACAAAACAGACTGATAAAAATATTTGTTATTTCTTAAATATTTAATTAATCATGTATCCACGATACTGCATTCATGATTCATGAAAGAGGAGTAATTTCTGATTTAATTGAGATGAAATAATTGAAAGTGGGGGACGAAGGAGAGCAGAGAGCACTTTTATTCCTTTTTGCATTATGCTTGACAATTGTGGTATGATCGAACTTTCATATAAAGGAAATTATTTTTCGTGGGTGGAAAAAAGGCGATCTGAAAAAGTCAAATGCAAACTCGATAAAGCGGTTGCAAATGGAGAATGGTAATTTCTCTTTGCTAATACTATGACCGGATACTTAAAACTTTGGGGTTCTAATCACAGACCTGTCATAGCTCGTATCCAGTCGAGTTCACGACAACCAAGACGAAGATTCAGATTCGATAAGAAATGGATGGGAAAATCTGGTTTTAAAGAAGCAATGATCTCGGGGTGGGGTTCTTTTGATGGCACCCAAGGCCGGGATTTCCATCAAAAAATAACCTCATGCCATAGCAATATTGCAAATTGGAAGAGATCGAACCCATCGAATTCAGCTAAGATAATTGAGGAACTCAAAAACCAAATTGATATAGCTGAAGATAATGACAATACCACTCTTGAAGAAATTGAGAACTTGAGACGACGACTTATTTTGCCATTTAGAGAGGAAAATCTTTTTTAGCAGCAAAAGAGCCGAACTTTATGGCACCAGGAAGGAGACCGAAATACAAAATTCCATCACGCGATAACTAAACAAAGACGAGCCCGTAATCGGATCATCAGCCTAAAGGATCACAACGGGATGTTGGTGGAAAGTGCATGTGGAATAGAAAGAATCACTGTTCACTATTTCCAGGAGCTCTTTTCCACCTCTTCTCCATCTATCTTGGATGCTCAGTCCGGTATATTACCGAAAAAGTCTCTTCTTCTACTAATCGCTCTTTACTCAAGGAACCAATGGAAGAAGAGATATAAAAGGCACTTTTTGATATTAATCCAGATAAAGCTCCGGGTCCGGATGATATGAGTAGTAGGTTTTTTCAGAGATTCTGGCAAGTAATGCGACAAGACATAATTAAACTCGTGAGAGAGTTCTTCGAGACGGGAAGTTTTGATCCAAGACTAAACCAAACTAATATCTGTCTTATCCCCAAAAAGGATAGACCAAGATAGTTGGCTGAATTCAGACCAATTAGCCTTTGCAACGTGAGTTACAAGATTATCTCAAAGCTGCTATGCAAGAGACTCAAGGGAACTCTCCCAAACTTAATTTCAGAAACCCAATCAGCTTTTATGGCTAAACGTCTGATAACCGATAATATTTTGCTTGCGCAAGAAAATTTTCATGCCCTACGTACGAATATTAGTTGCACACATGATTTTATGGCCATTAAAATGGATATGAGCAAGGCGTATGATAGAGTAGAATGGAGCTTCATTGAAGCCTTAATGCTAAAGATGGGGTTTGCAGAGAGATGGGTGATGTGTACTGTCGTGTCGGTGTGTCGCGGGTTGTCAAGTTTTACCCTAAATGAAATCAATAGCCGCAAGTGCACAGCTGATCGATTGTAGTACTTAGGGATCGAATCCACAGGGAAGGAGGATCTTTTCCTGCAAAAGCCTTTGAAAGAAATATAAAGTAAGGAGGTCTAGAACCAAACGGTTTTGTGGGGGTTTTGGTGGTGTGTTTAAAATGTAAAAACGAATCTAAAACTACGAGAATTAAAATGACCTAATAACTAAACTTAACGAAAATGAATAAAAACGAGAAAAACGGATATTCTAATTGCTTAAATGAAAATGAACTAAAAAGGAATGAGAATATTGAACTAAAGCTTGCAATAAAAACGGTGTGAATCTATAGGAAAGAAGGCGTTGGGCTTCAGGGAAGTTTTCTCAGGGGTACGAACGATTCAAAACATTGCTAGAGAGTAAAATTGATAAGATCTTAGCTTAAACTTTTCGAACTGGAGTCACGGACGTATGAATACGCCACTGTTGTGATCATAGACGACTATCTCTCTCAACCCTGACCAGTAGGTTTCCACTCTGGCCCTGGAAAAGAAGAGATGCATTATGTTTAAGACTCGTCAGCATTCACAAATCGTCCATAGGTAGGTTTCCACTCCTATGTTTGTTTTGCTCTCCCAAACTAGATCTAACACCGGATGAACACTTTCGTGTCACCAAGCATCTGGATCAGATTGTAGTTGATGACGCTACTCTCATGCAGTAAAAACGAATTCAGAAGAAAAAGTTCTAAGATTCGGCTCAAAAGCTCATGGAATCCTCATCGAACATATAGATCCCCATCGAAAATCCCTTAATCCCAACAATAAAACTACTTAGACATGATGAACGAAATCAAAAACATAGTATTAATAAGTAGAATATAAACCGAAATTGAAAAAGAAAGAACAAGGGTTCAAGAGACAAATCTCTCTCTCCCTAAAAGCTAAAGTAAAAACAATAAGAAAAATATGAGGTAATGATTCAGTTCTCCCTTTTAGGGTTCATAAAACATGTATTTATAGTGCTCGAGACATCTCTGGACGTCACTTAGGGTTTCTCCAAATGAGAGAATCATTGTGGGCTTCAGAAATGGACCTTCGGGCTCGGAGTTGGCTGGCCGCGGTCGGGATGGCTGTGACCGCGGGGAATGACTTTGATGTGATCCTCCCAAGGATCGGCACTCAGAAGCTTGGTAAGAGATAGATCAGGGACAGAAGTTTGCGGAATAGACTTCTGTTTGAAGAGATTAATAGATCAGGTTGCTGTTCAGAGTTTAATTTGATCACAAGAGATAGAAGAGAAATGAAAAAAGATGCTGCAGAAGCAGCGATTCACTCTCAGGAGAAAACAAAGAGAATAGAGATGATAAAGATGCTGCACAAGCAGCGAATCACTCTCAAAGAGACAAAGGATTTCGTCCAGGTTTGATAAGAGAAAGAGAGAGTTTTATTTGATAAAAGTTTGATGATCCAATCCAGGATGAGTTCTCATAAGAGATTACAAGATTATTTAAAGAGAAGAAATGTAGAAAAATAAGGCAAACTCGAAAATGACAAGGAAATAAATGCAAAGTTTGAATAACTCTTCAAGTCACTTCTCCAGCCTCTTGAAATTCCCTTGGACGAAATTTGTCTTGGGCTTAAGTCCTTGAATCAACAATTGGGCCTTGAGAGAAGTAGACACCATTGCCTCCTTAAATACCTTCCTTTGGAAAACCCATTGGGACAAAACCAAAGGTAAGGGAAAAAGAGTACAACTGGGCCACTTACCCAATTGTTGATCTACTTGAGCCTGAATCAAAACCAGTGTGGTTTGTAATCCATCTTCTCCAGCCTGGCTCAAGCGATCTTCTTTGTTCCATAGATAAGTAGGTATCTCGCCAATGCCTTCCTTGAGCTTATTAGCCTTAGCTCCTTTGTTTTTAGACCAATATCTCTCGGCTACAAGCTGATCCTTAGCTCCATGCTCTGGTTCAAGCTCTCCTTTCTTGATGCTGCTCAGTATCACATCATCCTCCCCCAGTTGAAAAGGATTTGTCCTCAAATCAGGACCATCTGCCAAGAACAAAGCTAAGTTAGAACCATTAGAACTTGAATTCGGATAATGCTTACCTTGCAAGTATGTTTCGGCAGTGATCTGTATTGGAGTTTGAGGTGTTCCATGCTTCCTAGGATCCTTGAGGTCAGAGTGTTCAAGTTCCACACGTCCTCCAGCCCTCATCCCTTTTCCTTGTTCGTTTTGAGCTCCTTTTTCAGTGGTGGTTTGATCGTTTACAAGCTCCTTTTGCTTAAGGCTCTTTTTGGTGAAGATAAGGCCTTCGGATGGGTTCTTCATAGGAAAGATGCAATCTATTTGTCCAAACTGAATTCTGTTCCAGTATTTATCTTCTAAAGGTTCAGTTGGCCTAAGAAAATTATCCTTAGAGTCCTGCAAAACAAAAGATCTTACTCGGCAGCTCCGGTGCAACATTAGATAAACTCAAAAGAGTTTCTTTATAAGCAGACTTACGACTAGATGATTGAGAGATTAGAGTTCTTTGGATATTACCAGATTTGGCAAGGAAGTTTGATTGCTTGTAGGTGTTGTTCTCAGCCTGTTTTCCTTTCTTCTTTTGATCTTGATAAATCTCGAAAGGTGTCATTGGAACAAGAATGTGCTTCCCGCCTTTGAACTCAAAAGAATACTTGTTGGTGGAGCCATCATGAGTCACTTGTCTATCATACTTCCATGGCCTTCCCAACAGGATGTGACTTGCCTCCATAGGTAGAACATCACACAGAATTTCGTCCTCATACTTTCCAAGGGTTAGAGAAACCGATACTTGGCTGTTAACTCTCATTTCACCTTGATCATTGAGCCAATGCAGATTGTATGGCTTAGGATGCTTCCTCACGGTCAAGCCAAGCTTATTAACCATGTATTCACTTGCTATATTGGTGCAGCTTCCTCCATCGATGATGAGATTGCACACCTTGTCTTGCACATGACATCTTGTGTGAAATAGGTTCTGTCTTTGTGCTTCCTCTTCTGCCTTAGCTTGCACGTTTAGAATCTTTTTCATCATCAAAAGATCTCCTGTAGCAGCATACTCCTCTTGCTCTTCCACTGAATCTGAGATATATTTTTTATCTGCTGATTCGTACTCACCATTGTCCAAGAGAATCAGAACTCTCTTGTTAGGACATTCACTAGCAATGTGTCCTCTTCCTTGACACTTGAAGCAGACTATCTCACGAGCTCTAGTAGTTGATGATTCGGTTTTGACCTTGAACTCTGGTTTAGTAGAGAACAATTTAGAAGACACCACAGGCTCAGCACTTGGTTTTTCTTCTTTTGTAAAGCCTGGTCTAGCCGTAGATGAACCAACCCCAAAACTTGATCGAGATCCTCTCCTCTTGAGCTGTTGTTCGACTAGAATGGCTTTGTGATATATCTCCTCTAGATCAGCATAGCTTTGCATCTCCAGTCTGTCTTGAAATTCTCGGTTTAACCCACTCAAGAACCTAGCGATGGTTGCTTCTTCATCTTCTTCAATACCAGCCTTGATCATCAGAGATTCCATTTCTTGAAAATAATCTTCCACACTGCTGTTTCCTTGAGTCAAGCGTCTAAGTCTCTGGTGTAGCTCCCGATGATAATGACTAGGGACAAAGCGTTTCCTCATGAGTGCTTTCAACTCATCCCAAGTATCAACAGGCGGCTCTCAATTTCGTTTGCGGCTTGTTGTGATCTGATCCCACCAGTTTATGGCATAACCATAAAACTCTGTAGTAGCTAGCTTCACCATCTTGAGATCTGAATACTCTTGACAATCATAGATCATCTCGACCTTCTTCTCCCATTCCAGATAAGCGTCTGGATCATTCTTGCCATGAAAAGGAGGAACTTTCAGCTTCATGCCTCTCATGTCATCATCAACACGTTCCCTTGCTCCTCTTCCACGTCTTGGACTGCCTTGTGAAGAATTATCATCACCAACATTATTTCTAGGCTGTCTCTGCTGGACATGAACTCCATTGGTATATCTGTCTTGAATCCCCCTCGGATTAGGTTCTCCTTGTAGCTGATCAATTCGCTGATGTAGTTCTTCTGCTTGAGTTTTCATCAGTTGCTCAAACCGAGCCATCATAGCTTCCATAAAGAGTTTGTTGCTATTGTGGCTGTTGTCTCCTTGCTCTTCACTCATTGTGACCTGAAAAACAAAACAGAAAACAAGACCAGTAACTAGTTCTCACAATAGATTAAAATGCAAAAGTGATTCTTCGTGTACCACAAGAAATCAAAAGCCCTAGAATATGATCGGTTTATTTTTAAACAAACACAGATATGGCCGATGATGAGATCTGATGATAGAAGCTGAAGAGACAAACTAATATGAGCAGATCTTATGCAGAGAAGATGAAAAGACAAAACAAAACCAGGGATAAAAAACGTGATGCAGGGGCAAACAAACACTAGATTTAGAGGCTTATGATGCAAACTAAACAGATCTAAAATGATTTTTATGGGTTTTCTTTTTCTGAAGAGAACTAAAACGAAAATAGAAGATGAACAGATGCAGACACGAAATTAAGAAGATGAAAAGATGAGAAAGGATAGAGACTACCAAAGAAACTTCTAAGTGTGCTCTGATACCACTTGATGTGATCCTCCCAAGGATCGGCACTCAGAAGCTTGGTAAGATATATATCAGGGACAGAAGTTTGCGGAATAGACTTCTGTTTGAAGAGATTAATAGATCAGGTTGCTGTTCAGAGTTTAATTTGATCACAAGAGATAGAAGAGAAATGAAAAAAGATGCTGCAGAAGATTCACTCTCAGGAGAAAACAAAGAGAATAGAGATGATAAAGATGCTGCACAAGCAGCGAATCACTCTCAAAGAGACAAAAGATTTCGTCCAGGTTTGATAAGAGAAAGAGAGAGTTTTATTTGATAAAAGTTTGATGATCCAATCCAGGATGAGTTCTCATAAGAGATTACAAGATTATTTAAAGAGAAGAAATGTAGAAAAATAAGGCAAACTCGAAAATGACAAGGAAATAAATGCAAAGTTTGAATAACTCTTCAAGTCACTTCTCCAGCCTCTTGAACTTCCCTTGGACAAAATTTGTCTTGGGCTTAAGTCCTTGAATCAACAATTAGGCCTTGAGAGAAGTAGACACCATTGCCTCCTTAAAAACCTTCTTTTGGAAAACCCATTGGGACAAAACCAAAGGTAAGGGAAAAAGAGTACAACTGGGCCACTTACCCAATTGTTGATCTACTTGAGCCTGAATCAAAACCAGTGTGGTTTGTAATCCATCTTCTCCAGCCTGGCTCAAGCGATCTTCTTTGTTCCATAGATAAGTAGGTATCTCGCCAATGCCTTCCTTGAGCTTATTAGCCTTAGCTCCTTTGTTTTTAGACCAATATCTCTCGGCTACAAGCTGATCCTTAGCTCCATTCTCTGGTTCAAGCTCTCCTTTCTTGATGCTGTTCAGTATCACATCAGGCTTTCTGGCCGCGGTCGCGGTGCTTCTGACCGCGGGAAATTGCTTGTTGGCCGCGGGTGGAAATGCTTGCCGGCTGGTTTACGGGACATCTTGCTCTTCGCGTATCTTTTGATTGAACCGTTGGATTGCCAAGCTGTAAAGTGTGTTGGAAAGCTGATACTTCCATATTTAAGATCTCCAAATTTGAGCTGGATCAGACGGTGAGAAGGCCTTCAATCAGGGGTGAACTTCTGATGGTTTGACTATGAGCTGAAATCTGGTTTTCTATCCATTTTGTTAAGCTTTTCCCTAAGTTACCTGAAAAGAGTCTTGGAACTACAAATACTAGAAAAATGTAATAAAAGTACTTGAAAGCAATTAAAAACATAGAAAAAATATTTCAAAACGATCCATAAAAGTGGTCAAAATACGGTGTTATCAATGGGTTAACTTACTGATGTGTTGCATTACCTCGGTCTCATACCAGGTTATATTAAATGGAGAACCGAGAGGCAAGATCAAACCCACAAGAGGTTTACGACAAGGAGAACCTCTTTCACTATTCCTGTTCATTATTTGTACAGAGGCGCTAATCTCCCTCCTTAATTGAGTGGAAGAAGAGAAATGTATCATGGGCTTGCGTGTCGCTCGAGCAAGCCCCCAGATTTCTCACTTATTGTTCGCGGATGATAGCTTTCTTCTGTAAAGCAGAGGTTAGGCAATGTACAGAGATTCTGAAAATTCTAAACATGTATGGCAACGCCTCGGGACAGCGACCAAACGCAGCAAAATCTTCTATAGTCTTTGGAAATAAGGTTGACCAGAATAAAAGACAAGATATAAAAACAATTACTGGTATTACAACAGAAGGTGGCATGGGGATGTATCTGGGAACCCCTGAATAGATTTGCGGCTCAAAGAAAAAGGTTTTCTCCTTTGTTCGAGAACGTCTCAATAATCGCGTGAACTCTTGGTCAGCACGACTTCTTTCGAAGGGAGGAAAAGAGATCCAAATAAAATCTGTGGCCCAAGCACTTCCGATATATGTTATGTCGTGTTTTCTGCTACCAAAAGGAATTATTAATCAATTAAAAAGCGCAATATCAAACTTCTGGTGGAGTTCCAAGCAAAATAGCGGGAGTATACATTAGATTGCATGGAATAAAATATGTATTTTCCAAGATAGAGGTGGATTGGGATTTAGAGACCTCCATGATTTTAATATTGCTCTACTTGCTAAACAATTGTGGAGACTCATTCAGTTTCCCTCGTCCTTACTTGCTAGAGTCTTACATGGCAGATATTATAATCGATCATGTCCTCTTGAAGATAGGACAGTCTACTCACCATCATATGGGTCGCGTAGTATTCTTGCTGAAAAACCCTTTGTAAATCTTGGTTTAAGGAAGACTATTGGAGCGAGTTTTGATACAAGAGTCTGTTGTGAACCTTGGATCCCAGATATGCCTGCTCGACCCGCGAGAGCTTCTGCCGGGGTCAGCCATCGACACCCTCAGCTCATGGTACATTCATTCATTAGACGAGATACAAAAGAGTGGAACGTCCCCCTTCTTTGTGAATACTTCCAACCTGAGGATGTCCCACTTATCCTTGGGTTGAGACCTAGTCGAAATTTTTCCCTTGATGGATACGCATGGAATCATACCAAATCAGGCTCTTATACGGTGAAATCCGGTTATGATTTATTCTGGAATTTAACTTACCGGGAAATCTTGAGGAGGCTACTGAACCAAGTATCACATACCTCCAGAGTCATGTGTGGAAAATTTGCACAACAGGAAAATTAAAACATTTCATGTGGCAAGCACTCTCAGGATGTGTGGTGACTTGTGAAAGATTGACTTATCGACACCTAGGCAATGACAAGAGTTGTCCTAGATGTGTGAGCTTAGAAGAATCTATCAACCATTTTCTTTTTCAATGTCTCCCAGCTTTACAATTTTGGGCTTTATCAGACTTTCCATCCCTTCCGAGCTTCTTCCCAGGTACATCTATTTACCGAAATATGGATTTCCTATTTTAGAGAACAAAATAAATGGGTCTTGTTGAACCACGAAGAGACATCTTCCCTTGGATCATATGGTACATATGGAAAGTAAAGAACGACAAGATTTTTAACGGAAAAGATACTCCTACAATGAAGACACTCCAATTAGCTTCACTTGAGGCGGAAAGCTGGAGGATAGTAAACCAAAAAGAATGTGAAAAAGAGAGGGAGATTCCACAGTATCACGACACCTCTATTCTCTACCCTTGGTATCCCAAATCCCAAATTTTCAGATCGATGCCTCTTGGATAGATCATGGACCAGTTAGTGGACTAGGGTGGAGCCATAGGGATACCATGGGAAAAGAGGTTTTTGCACTCCGAGGCTGCCGCAGAAGACTCTCAGCACTTCATGCGGAGATGGATGCTCTTCTTTAGGTTATGTTATGCCTAAGAGATAGACATTTCTCTTTGATTCATATCTAGACAGATTGCTCCAATTTAGTAGAGACTGAAAACTCGATGGATTGGCCGGCCTTCACATCAGAATTAGATGTGTTCTAGGACATTCGTGAGACTTTTGAGACTTTCAACATCATCCATATTTCCCGAACTTTAATCGTCCGAGTTGATTTTCTTGCTAAAGAGGCACAATCGTGCGGTATCTTGTTCTCCCATATAAGTCAGACAGAATCAATAGGGATGACTCTACGGAATCATCATCTTATCGATAAAAACTTGACTAAAGCAGATGGATCATCGACAAAAAAAAAAGAAAAGAAAATAATTGAAAGTATCTTTTTGTTATATAAATACATAAACTAAGAGCCAATAGTTCAACTGGTAAAAATCTCAGGCAAAAAGTCTAGAAATTGCTGATTTGAATAGCTCTTGGGACGAAACTATATATTACATGTTGTGGTTTCAGATTTAGGAAATTACAGGTTTTGGCCCAGAATCTCGTGGTAATTAAAAAAATAATAATAATTAAGTACACAAAGTGTGTAAATTACTTTTGAAATTTCACCTTCTAACTGACTCACGTGTTCCTCACGTGCTCCTCACGTGCTTTTCATGGGTTTCTCATGGGCTCCTCACGGGTTTAGACCAGGTCTCCTGGGGTTCATGGTTCGGATTCATAGGCAAAATAAATTAAAAAAAGGAAAAAAAAAAACCAAACTTGAAGAGCCGGTTTGTCCCAATGAACTTGATGATACCGTCTGTTTGTGACATGGTAGAACATAATTAGGCGAAAAAATATGTAATTTTGAGGGTGGAAATTTTTTTCCTCGGGCTGAAATTTTTTTCATTTCATCGCTTCTTTCTTCTCTTCTCGTCATCTTCTCCGACGATTTTCAATCAGTCAAAGCATCCGTAAAATTCACCGGTGGAGTTGTAATCCGAGCATCGAGTATCCTTTCCCATCATCAAGGTAAGTCTCTGTTTAGGGTTTTGTAGAATTATAGTTTGAAATTAGAGTTTTTGGTTTGAAGAAATAATTGGAGATTTTTGGTGTAAGCGATATTAGGGTAATTTGATAAGTAATCATCTCTGTGTTGATTCACACCTAGTAATTTTTCGCTTTTCTCCAAGATTGTTCGATTTTGGTTTTTTTCAGAATTGTATTCTTATTTTGCAATTGATGAACCACTTCCTGATAGTTCCTTTGTTTCATGTTTCTGGGTTTGGGTTTGTTCAGTTTAAAACAGAGTAGCTTCTCGTTCTGCCCTCCATGGCTCCATGGTTGATGCTTGTAGAGAAAAGCATCTTTCACGAAGAGCTAATGCGGCTAAAAGTGCCGTCTCCGAGTTGGTTCTTGTCGCCAAAGCGTGCGGGAAGGATGCAGAAGAGGAACTGCCTGTTTCTGCTGGTCTTGGACCAAGAAGAAGTAAGGCTGAGATAGAAGAAACTGAGAAACGATCATCGTTGAGGTGGAAAGATTCTGATGAAAATTTAAGGCTGAGATAGAATAAGAAGTAAGTTTATGGCTCTCTATAATCCAAACTTGTTTGATCTGATCACGAAGAGAACTGATCACGAAGAGATACAACATGAAATACTTGTGCAAACTATAGATTCTTCTTCGGTGAAAGTGTGAAACATTATAGCTTTAATGGAAGAGGTAGTTTCACTTGTGTCATCTCTTATTCTTAATTATTCAGTTTCTAGTCAATATGATCCTTGTATTGTATCCTTTTCTTTATGATCAATAAGGCTTTATTTGCTCAAATGATTTGCTGATTCCTTGGTCTTGCCAATTCCTTGTACAACATCAAGTAAAAGTTAAAAACTGTAAGCAATATATGATTCATATCTATCAGTTTATTATTTGATTTTCTTCTGTTCTTTTGTTTTTTTTTTGTTTTGTTTATTGTATTCTGTTTTTGATCTGTTGTATCATGTGAGGAAAATGAATGAATCTTGTTTATCTTTTTGTTTGAAGTACCTAAGTCTAATTAGATTTACAATTAAGAAGATGAAATATTGAAATGATCAAGAAGTCATCAGAGGAGGCATCACCCTTCGTTTCCTCCTAACTTTGGAATCTTTCCTCTCTATCTCTCTATCTCTCAGATATTGAACTTATTCTAGAAGCTTTCAAGAGGATGAGAGACAACAGCGAAGAACTAATTCTAGAACTTATTCTAGAAGCTTACAGTGAGGAATTTTGGTCTTCTATTTTTGTTGCTTTTTTCTTGGTTTAAATTCTGAAAATTGTTGTTTTTTTAGTATTAATTTTTAAAAAAGAAAATATTTTTTTTTTGGATTCACCAATAGAATCCAGAAATTAGCATAAGATTTTCTTTAAACTCAAAACCAAAAAATAATAGTATTATATTCTAATAAATTTTTAAGATGGGTTCACTAATGTACATGCTCTTACTGAGACGACAGTGAAAAACCCTGTCTTTGGCTAAGAGTCTTTACAACACACGGGTAAATACTTGAATAAAGTGATGATATACTCTTCAGCTACCGTAATTATCTTCGACCGGTGTATTTCTAAATTCTATATAGATTCCTTATCGTATTATAACGGAAGAACAAACAATAAAAATGTTAAATATATCCCTCTTTAAGAGAAAATAAAAATTGAAGAAGAAAGAAGTAAATCCTTCTCCTTATCTAATTAGGATATCAAAAATAAAGGGTAGAATAAAATATGGAAATATGATATCCTTATTTGAGTTACCCATCTCTATAAATACCGAGTCTCATAACCCTCAGAGAAACCATCATTAACAAAGCAAAGTTACAACAAAGCTCTCTCATCTTTTATCAAACGAAGCACGTAACGTAAGAAGAAGAGAAAAACGATGGCTCTCTCTGGCTCACAAAATAAGAAGCTGCTCCTACTCGCCTTGGCTTTTGCATGTCTCTCCTCATCAGGGGCAGAGGCGTGGAGCTGGAGTTGGAGCAACGGGTCGGGTTGGGGCTGGGGATCCGATGGGTCAAGCAGCTCTAGCTCAGGTCCTGGTTCAGACTCTGACGGTTCAAGTTGGAGTTGGGGTTCGATCCCTGGTTGGGGCTGGGGTTGGGGATCCGACGGCTCAGAAAACTCGGGCTCAGGTTCAGGTTCCAGCTCTGATGGCTATGGTTGGGGCTGGGGCTGGGGTTCCGATGGGTCAAGTAGCTCGGGCTCAGGTTCGGGTACTAACCCTGATGGTTCAAGATGGAGTTGGAGCTGGAATCCTAGGTCAGGCTGGAGTTGGAGTTGGGATTCGGACCATAACGATGTAAGCAGTTCGGGCTGTGTTTCGGGCAGTGAAGCGCCAAGCAGTTCGGTCTCGGTTTCGGGCAGTGAAGCGCCAAGCAGTTCTGGCTCGGTCTCGGGCAGTGAAGCGCCAAAAAAGATCGTTGTGGGTGGACCCGACGGATGGAGAAAAGGATTGGATTACAAAGAGTGGGCTTCCAAGAATGCTCCTTTCTATATTGATGATGTTCTTGGTAAGTAAACTGATTTGGTTAAAGATACTATACCATATGTTGAATAATTTTAATCTATGTTAATGAACAAATTTTTTTATATATGGTGCAGTTTTCAAGTACGACAAGCATGCCAAGCGAAGGAACAATGTGTATTTGTTCCAAGACCCATGGAGTTACGTGAATTGCGATATCCAGAATGGAAAGAAGATTGGTTCGACCAAGAAAGGATCAGAAGAAAGCTTCAATTTTACGCTAAAGAAAATTCAGCCTTACTTCTTTGCCTCGGGGGAGCATGATGGTGAATATTGCAGCAACCACAACATGAAGTTTACCGTTTTTCCCGTTCCACGCCCTTCTGACTAAAAAATTTAGCCTCTCTTTTTGTTTTTTCTTATTAATTTAGTTTAAGGCAATATTGGAGTTACAATTATTAATGAGTTAGGCTTTCTGATTCTCTTTGAATGATGGATACTTCTTTTTGTTTTTGAACAAATTGTGTGATGGATCTACTTTCATTATAACAGACTTTATGCAATCGATCTATTTCTTTTTATGTGCGTGTGTTTAAGTGCATGTAGTTGATGAATACTCTGTTAATTATATTATAGATTGTTGAAGCACTAGGTATAGTCTTTTTTTTTTAAGTTGTAATAAAGGCTTCGTCAAAATTTTAAAAACAAATCACATCTAATCAAATATTCGTTATATATATTATAGAATTGTTTGTTTGGGTTTTTGAGGTTTTTGAGATGCCAATCAGACAAAAACAAGAACTAGGTTAATAATGAAACATGCATATAAAACAATTAAGAAAATCGTATTAACAAGCGATAAGCAAAGTGAATTAAGGTTACACTGTTTTTCAATTTCTTGTCAAAAATCAAAATAATTATGTCGAAAGATATTATGCACTACCGTAGCATATCGACATATGTAGAGAAAACGTGTGGTTTACATAAACTAAAACTAAACGGCTGTGTTTTGGTATGAAGAAAGAGTCAATGGTCCATACATAAAACTAAGATTTAGCACCAAAAACCGGGGATTACCTCCTCTTAGAAGAGTTATAAAAGATAGTAAAAAGGAGTTTGAATGATTGTTATTCTGTGCAACAGAAAAAGAGAGAAAGAGAGAGAGAGATGAACGACGCGGATGTGTCAAAGCAGATACAACAAATGGTCCGGTTCATCCGGCAAGAAGCGGAAGAGAAAGCTAACGAGATCTCCATCTCCGCCGAGGAAGAATTCAACATCGAGAGACTTCAACTTCTCGAGACTTCCAAGCGAAAGCTTCGTCAAGAATATGACCGCAAGCTCAAACAGGTCGATATCCGAAAGCGAATGTGAGAGCAAATAACCTTTTTTCACCTTCCTCCTCTTGTTCAGGCTTTGCGATTAAAGTCCATTCCATTTTTTTCTTTGCAGCGACTACTCCACGCAGCTGAATGCAAGTAGGATCAAGTACCTTCAAGCACAGGATGATGTTGTCACCTCCATGAAAGAATCTGCGGCTAAAGACCTTCTCCGTGTCTCTAACGACAAGAACGCTTACAAGAAGCTTCTCAAGGGTCTCATCCTTGAGGTATCTATCTATCTATCATCCTTTTCTACTCAGTATGGATATATCTTTACCATTATCAGTATTGTATTTGTGTTTACATAGAGTTTGCTGCGCCTGAAAGAGCCATCAGTGCTGCTGAGATGCAGAGAGATGGACAAGAGGGTTGTCGAATCGGTTATTGAAGATGTTAAAAGACAGTACGTAGAGAAAGCCAAAGTTGGTTCTCCTAAGATCACCATCGATGACAAAGTCTTCCTCCCTCCACCTCCTAATCCTAAAATCGCTGATTCCCACGGCCCTCACTGGTAAACTTTCTTTGTGTTTTCTCTCTTTCTCTGTCTCTCTGTCTTTTGTTCGCTCACGGAATAGTTCTATGTATGAACAATGAATGGAGAAGCTCGGGAGGAGTGGTTCTAGCCTCTCAAGACGGCAAGATTGTCTGCGAGAACACCTTAGACGCACGCCTGGACGTTGCCTTCAGACAGAAGCTACCTCAGGTTTAGTCTTTTCCGCTTAGGGTTGTTCTTCTTTTCTCATCATTTTCCTAATCTCTCTCGTTAATTGTCTTTCTCAACTCTATAGATCCGGAAGCGCCTCGTTGGAGCTCCTGAAACTTCTAAAGCATGATCTCGCCAACCCAAAGTTTACTCTCTTGCTCACTTAATAAGCGACCCCTATAAGATTGTAATTTTTTGCCCGTCTCATTCATCATAAAAATGTTATCAAGAGAGAATAGCTGCTGAAGCAGCGAATCTATTGTGTTATATATGCTCTCTTTTTAAGTTACTTCTTTAGCAAGATACTTATAGCTCTGTTTCGTTATTTGCTTTCATGATAAACCTGTGGGAAATACACAAATATCTAATTTAGCAGGGCTAAGATTCAATGTCTGGTATTTTATTCAAATTTCAAACTGATGAGCTGTAAAATGTAGATCTTACTCATCAAGTATACAAAACATGATTTTCTTTTTTATTCAATTAAAAACTGAACATCCACTAATATGATGATTATTATAAGAGACAATAAACAGAGAGATAGATAGCATTGCTCCTCTGTTCCAATAACTCAATAAACCAATAGAATCAGCTATGATAAACTAGACTTCATCATATAGCTTGAGCCCTCCATACATAATATCCTCACAATGCTTAAGAAAGGGAACAATCTTCCCGGAGTTTTTTCCCCAGTCAGCTTCACATCCATGAGACGGAGGAGTAAGGTAACAAGGCTCCATCGACGTAGATCGAACACACGCCGGATCAGGAGTTATTTCACCAGTTGGCTGATAAAGTAACCATGGCTTTAACCCTCCAAGACTATAAGAAACATATCCAAATGTAGACCTCGCGCTTGTGACAATGTTATCGGTTAAGCTCAGAAGATACATCTCAGCTAGCGCCTTTTGGTCGTGAATCTTCTTGTCTGTTTGCTGAAACCTTTCTCCACTTGGCTGAGCAACGTCAATAATTTCTCCCGTCGAACTTGGTCGCTCCCAAAACATGTTCTTCAAGTTGTCAGAGTACTCTGGATACAGAGAGGTGACAATAACCGCTTTAAGCTTCTGGATATTTGATATGTTGACTTTTGATTCTTCTTGTGTAGCTAATTCAGGTAGCAGTTTCTCTCTTTGTGTACAGGATACGATCTGGTCCATGACGTGTTGAAAATATCCAGCGTCTTTTCTGAAAACACGTATTTGAATTCCGAGTGTCTCGTCTGCTCTTGATAAGTGAGCTTGGTAGTACCTAGTGACCATACCCCAAACTTGATTCGTGGGGTGAAAAAGATACCGAGCCAAATGGTGAAAGACGGTATCTTTCTGTGGGAATAGCTTGGTTAGTTCGGGTAGGAAAGTTGGATTAAACCATAGTGATGGAGCAAAGTAGACATTGGCTTGAAAAACCAACCAAGGGACTTTGTTGATCAAACTTTGATCCTTTTCGCAGAAGAACATCTTATCTTCATCCCTTGAATCATGGAGGTTATGAAGATATAGATGCGGCGGGATTGAAGTCGAGTTAATGGCCTGATTGTTCAACATCGTTCCGTAACAACGAGGGTATTCCTTGTTGAATCGATAAGTATAGTTCATCAATGGAAAGTCAAGAGGAAGCAACCATGAAGTACCTGGAAATGGCTCACACAAGATGTCACTAACATCTTTGCGTTGGTCAACAAGAATGATTCTCTCTGTCAAGAGAGCGTAGAGGAACGCAGAAGCAAGAGTAAGCATTCTGTTTCCAAGCCCGTAACCAGCGAGCCACACAATGTATCTGCATTCGCCACCAACATATTTGCTTGCTTTATCCTCATCATCATGAACAAGATTCTCTGTTGCTTCCTTGTAAGCTTTTGTGCCTGGACCGCAACGCTTGTGAAGCATCTCATAGCTTCTTAGCTTAGAGACAAGATATTCAGAAGGCTTGTATGGTGAAGGCTTACGATACAACAAAGTTTTTTGATACCTACTCAAGCAAGAACTTTCCTCGAAATCCTCTGTTAAAAGCCCTCCTATCAGTTTATCCCTCGGTGTTTCGGATTCCTTTGAATCTATATGATAAGAAAATAAAGTCAGAAGAAGTATTCTTTAGAGTTAACTATAAAACACTAAAAATGGATGGTTTTGTTACCATTGGTTGTAGCATTAAGAAGTCGGTTGTTGAAGTTGTTTGAGAATGATAGTAACACTATAGAACCAATTAGTAAGCAACTAAAGGCCACTGCTATCAGCATCTTCATCTTCAAATCCAGAGCCCTGTAAACTTTACTGGAGATCTGAAATTTGTGATACATGGTTGACTTAATTCGATCGGTTTTAATGAGTAGAGGGTTCAAAAAGAGTTATATATCTAGCGTGATTACAACTCTTGTTGTGATTTAAAATTGAAGAAACTATATATAAATTAGTCGTTGAATATTATAATGCGTCATTGTTAAGTTGTGACTATCAACGAACTCACAACGTGACTCCACTCTGTTCAATGTACAAACAAAGTCTTGAACGCCGACTTAATTATTGTAATAGACATTAAAAAATGCTCTAATTTTTTTGTTTGACTAGTACTTGTTTGAAAAGACTGAAATAGAGTCAATGAAGTGTGTAACAATGAAACATGTATATTATTTTGACACATTTAGTCTTCGATTAGTGACTCATTTGGGGAAAAATGATGGAGGAATGTGATATTTCACTTGCTCACTCGATCACTTGATCATATAGTACATCACATCCTTGATCTTCCTCCGATTAGCAATTTAGGTGTGAGGGCTTTACAATATAAGAAAAAAAGAGGGTAATGTTAAAATTCACTTTTCAACAAGAATTTTGTGAAAATTCGGTAAAGTGCCAAATAATTTTGAATTGGAGATGTTAGATCTAAAACAGTGGTTTACATCCGTTTTACTAAATAAACGCCGGAGCCAACTCTGAGTTTTAGAATAAAAAAGAGTTCTTTTACATAATTTCATATATATATTTAAACTTCAAAAATAATTTTCCAGCAAGTATATAAAGAAAAATTGACCAACTTTTTAAGTTTCAAACAAAAGTTCCTTTGGTAAAAAAATATATATGTTGTTGATTCTAAGCATATTAATTATTATTATTATTTTTTTTGGTAAAGGGATTAGTCATATTAATTATACCATTAGACCAAAGGAACTTTGCAAAACAAATTAATATGATACCATATACAGAAATAATCAATTAAATTTTAATATTCTTACCTAAAATATGATGTTAACAAATGTGAAGACATATATAGTAATTATAGAGAAAATCGTGTAAATATTGACATTTTGAAGTAAATAAAACAATGGAGTTTTTTCTTGGTCAACAAAAGATAATGGATATTTATGTGTTTAATTCCAAGATTAAGAGTTTTATAAATTGGCTTATTCAAGATCTGAAATTTTTCAAGATTATTTTGTTTTCTTCAACATACTTTATACAAAAATTAAACAAAAAGAAAGTGAGTTAGGCTAAAATTTTAGCGATTTTTCTTCTTGTAGTTATATTGGATGTTTTGTTGTACACCCAAAACGTTATAGCATCAGGTCTGTTTTATTTTAATATAATAGTTATTGCAATTAATATTTTTTATCATATAAAAAGAATATACAACATGGAGTAATGTGAGAAATTGTAAAAAGAATATGAGTTTTTGAAATTGTAATTTGGTACGTTATATGAATGTGAAATTTCTGTATATATGTACAGAGATTAAAGCAATGAACGACCTAAAATGCTTCAATAAATGCACGGGTTCATATAAAATGTATGAATGCAATGTGGACTGCTTATCATCAGAGTATGCGGCAAGAGGATGTCGCTCTCAATCTCCTTCAGAACCTTAATATTGTTGTTGTTATTAATTACAAACTTTTAATCTGTTGATCTTCATAAATGTACCCTTTAACTATGGCAGTTTCGTTGCTAATAAAAATATCATGAAATAAAACCATCTTTTCACCATATATTTTCTTAATCTTACAAATCACAATCGTGAGTTGATTTGTGTTGGTGTCCACGCTTTTATATCCTAGTTATTTATTATTGTTCAGTTTCAATGTAATATGTTCTTTACTATAACTGTGTAAGGTCTGATTTTATCATATCTAACAAACCGGTAAAATTCTCTCTAACATTTTCTTTGTTACTGTTCAAAACCCTTGATCCAAAAGAGCAAAACTAATTTTGAGGTTTACATTAGGGAAGTTGTAACAATGAATGTCATTGTATTATATAACTGCAAAAGTATTATTAACACTGTTTTCTTGAACGAATATAGTTTACCTCTTTCTTATTTTCTTTATTTTTTATTTTCTATCAATTTTTCTTTCCTAATATATATATATATATATATATATATATTATGACTAAGAGGTTTTAGGTCTCAAGGCCCGTATACCTCCTAATGTACCTTCGAAAGCAGACTCTTCCCAAAGTGAATCGAATCTGTGACCTCCAAGATCCCTACGTTATTGGTAACCCAAGGACTTAACCACTAGGCTAATTCATTGTTGGTTCCTCACAAGTTCTTCCATTTATCTCCATCTTTTGCACTCTTACTATATACCGTAATGGCTCAACTATGAAGGTGAACGGTACGACTACCTCGGGGCTATGATATTTGGGGTCCAATTTGTTTTTAAAGGTTTTGATATAGATTTTGTTTTAATAGGTACAAGTTGTTGTGAATGAGAGGAATGGGATGATAAAAAGAATAATGATAATAGAAGAAAATATAGTAATTAAGCATTTTCTCTCTAACGTTTTACTTTTCTCAATTTTAGAAAATCAAATGCTAGTGGAATTAAATTTAGAGAGAATGCTTTTATAATGCCAATTCAATTAACATTTGCCTTCTTAAAGTTTTTTTTTTTTGGGTTAATTTTTGACAGAATTTCCCTTTAAAATCAGTTATGACTGTTTTAATTAGAAATAAAATCAAAACTATTTTAAATTTTTTTTTAAAATATCTAAAAATGAAATAAAAATATTCTCGGAAATCATTTAAGGAAAAAAAATATTTAAACAATATTTTTAAAATACGTTCTACGTAATAGAGAATGCATGTTCTATGTTCTACATTTACGTAGAATTTGATTTCTTGTTCTCTCTCATTATTCTACAAGCTGTAGAATTCGTTTTATATAGGTCTTTAAACATTCTACCAATTGGTGAAAAACATATTCTATGTGTTACACTATATTCTACATTATGGTAGAATATAAGTTCTACAAATACACTATATTCCACATGTAAATAGAAAACAAGTTCTATTGAATACAATGTATTCTACATTCTCATAGAATATCATTTCTACTTATTAGACTAGGTTCTACGTTATTGTAGAATAAGTCTTCTACATACAGTCTTTATTCTACATTAATGTAGAATACGAATTCTACTAGAATCTGAGAAAATCTAGAAAAATTGGCCAGAACTGAATATTTCCGAAAAATATTTAATATTTTTTTTAGGTTTTTAGCTTTTGTTTTATGTTTTTTGTTTCTTTTTTTTGCTATCATCACTATCTTCTTCTTCTATTCCATTGATAAGCAGATTTTCTCTATGTTTAACATGCTACATTTCTATGTCACTTGTGGTTTATGGAAATCCAAGACAGATAAGAAGTGGATTTTTGTGGCTAATGAAGGAAAACGAGCTAGGTTAGTTGTTGTTGAATCAAATATCACTCTTGCAAAGTTAAGTTTAGTTATCTATCTAGTGATTTGATTGATACTGTGGGTTCTCCACCAGTGAGTATCACCAATGATCGTCAGCTCAAAAATTTCGTTGGGTACTCTAGAAATAAAACCTCGGTAAATATGTGTGTGACATTCACCTCGTTTGCTAAATATCCTGAGATTCCAATGAACATGAAATTCATGAAGAAGCCATCTGAATCTAGCAGTAGGAAAAGCGATGACGCAATAGTTGTGAAGTCAAACGATGATGATATAATGTATTTTTGAATTGGAGATGTTAGATCTAAAACAGTGGTTCACATCCGTTTTACTAATAAACGCCGGAGCCAACCCTGAGTTTTAGAATTTAAAAAAAAAAGTTTTTCTATATATATTTTCATATATATTTTTAAACTTCAAAAATAATTTTCCAAAAAATGTAAAAAGAAAGATTGACCAACTTTTTTAGTTTCAAACAAAAGTTCCTTTGGTAAAAAAATATATATGTTGTTGATCTAGGCATATTAATTATTATTTTTTCCTTTGTGAAGGGATTAGTCATATTAATTATACCATTAGACCAAAGGAACTTTGCAAAATAAATGAATATGATACCATATACAAAAATAATCAATTAAATTTTAGGGATAATTGGCAAAAGACACTATTTAGGTTTTTAAATTTGAAAAATACATTGTTTATTAAATGTTTTGAAAACTACACTTTAATATATGTACAAAGTTTTTTTTGACCAAATTTAATTATCATGTTAGGATTATTCTTTTCGGAGATAAATATACCCAAATTAATTGGTATTTTAAAATTTATAATTGGATACATCTATAAAACATTGAAGTATTTATCTCTACAGAAACTAATTTGATTAGTGTTCTATGAACACAACACCTAAAATGGTTTCATCGTACAATTCAGTGCTCTGGAATTTCAACAGTTGATGATAATAATTCAGAAGCAGCCTTCAGTGAATATATGCATGAAGTCATTTGGAATGTCACATATGTTACCGTTCTAATGTTTATATTATATCAGTATATGTATTTACAAATGTGAAGTCGTAATCATTTACCCTGAACATTTGATCACAAATATAAATCATGAATCTTTTTTTTTCCTTAATGATTATTGACTCTCAAGCTGCTGCATGTTCTCAACAGACAAACAAATTCATGGTATATTAGATCAATTTTTTTTTTGATAAAACAAAATCTTTTAAACTAGACGGCTGCAAATTTAGATCGATGTTGATTCAAGAAATATAGAACTTTGATTAGTTGAAAATTACACGAAAGAAAGATAGTTTTTCTGGTTAATGTGTTGAGAACAAATTTACAAAATACTGTAAATTGTTATTTATTTTTTATTATTTTAATAAAATTTATAATGTAAAATTAAAATTATGATCATATTTTATTTAAGTTAATCTAGTCATTTCATATATAAATAAGTGTAGTTTAAAAAATATATTAAAATAGTGTAGTTTTCAAAATCTAAACTATTTTAAGGGTATTTTTCCAAATTTTCTCTAAATTTTAATACTAATCAATTTATTCTTACCTAAAATATGATGTTCACAAATGTGTAAGATATCAAAGGTAATTATAGAGAAAGTCGTGTAAATATTAACATTTTGAAGGAAATAAAATAATGGATTTTTTCTTGGTCAACAAAATATAATAGTTATTTATGTGTTTAGTCCAAAATTAAGAGTTTTATAAATTGGCTTATTCAAGATCTGAAAATTTCAAGATTATTTTGTTATCTTCAATAGACTTAATACAAAAAATAAACAAAAAGAAAATGAGTTACGCAAAAATTTTAGCAATTTTTGTTCTTGTAGTTATATTGGATGTTTCGTTGTACACCCAAAACGCCATGATATTAGGTCTGTTTTATTTTAATATAATAGTTATTGCAATTAATAATTTTAATCATATAATTTAAAATAAAACAACATGGAGAAATGTGAGAAATTGTAAAAATAATATGAGTTTTTGAAATTGTAATTTAGTACGTTATATGAATGTGGAATTTCTGTATATGGACAGAGATTAAAGTCACGAACGGCCTAAAATGCTTCAATAAATGCATGGCTTCATACAATACATATGAGTGCAATGTGGACTGCTTATCATCAGGGTACGCGGCAGGAGGATGTCGCTCTCAATCTCCTTCAGAACCTGAATATTGTTGTTGTTATTAATTAAAAAATATTGATCCGTTGATCTTCATAAATGTACCCTTTATCTATGGCAGTTTCTTTCCTAATAAAAATATCATGAAATAAAACCATATTTTCACGAGATGTTTTCTTAATCTTACAAATCACAATTGTGATTTTATTTTTGTTTGTGTCCACGCTTTTATATCCTAGTTATTTATTTTTGGTCAGTTTCAATGTTAAATGTTCTTTAGTGTAATTGCGTAAAGTCTGATTTTATCATATCTAACTAACTGGTAATTCTCTCTAACATTTTCTTTGTCATTGTTCAAAACCTTTGATCCAAAAGTGCAAAACTAATTTTGAGGTTTACATAGAAAAATTATAACAACGAATGTCATTGTATTTTATATTTGCAAAAGTATCATTAACACTATTTATGAACGAATATAGTTTATCCATTTTCTTTTCCTTTATTTTTTTATTTTCTATCAGTATTTTTTTCCTCACAAATTATGTTTTTTTAATGATTTAGAGGTTTTGGGCCCAAAGACCTGTATACCACAGGACGAAGCCCAAACCATGTAATTTAACTATGCTTTGGAGAGCAGACTCCTCCCAAAGTGAATCAAATCCGTAACTTCCAAGACCCCTATGTTATTGGTAACCCAATAGCTTAACCACTATGTCAATTCATTGTTGCTTCCTCACAAGTTCTTCCATTTATCCCCATTTTTTGCACTTCTCCTACATGTAGTACTAGCTCATTCCTCAACTATGAAGGCGAACGGTGCGACTACCCTGGGACCTATGATATTTGAGGCCCAATTTTTTATTTTTAAAAGGTTTTGATATGTATTTTTTTTAATGGGGGCAAATGGTTGTGAGTGAGAAAATGTGATGAATAAAAAGAATAATGATAATGAAAGAAAATAGAGTAATTAGGCCTTTTTCTAATGTTTTACTTTTCTTTATTGTAGAAAAACGAATTCTAGTAGAACTAAGTTTATTTCCCACTTTTTTGGTGGAGTCCAATATAATTTAGAGAAACATAAATGTAACACAACTAGTTAACTTTTAAAGAAATTGAAAGAAATAGTCAATTTAACTCAATTTTTTACTCCTAAAGTGTCAACCATTGTCAACCATTACATTTACAGTAAAATATCTTAAATTAATAATTTCAAGATCATAATATTTTATTAATTTCTCGTGATGTTAATTTATATATAAATTAGTAATTATTAATTTATAAAGAAATTTAGTTTTCACCTATGATTTTTTTAAAAATAAATTCCAAATAATATTATATTTAAAATTTTAACGGAATCTCTTAATACTAATTATGATTAATAATTATAATTATCACAATAGAATAGTTTTTAATAGCAGATTAGATTATCCATGTAGGAATATACATGTTCATAAGTTTAAAATTTATAATAAAAAGTATGATATTATCTATATTATTGATGATAAAATTGAAGATAACACTATAATATATTTAAAAATATTTACAGGTAAGGAAATCAATTATCACATCAAAAATGTATCATAAATTTTGAATGCATATCGTTAAACAACAATAAGAGCTACTGATATAATAATAAGAGAGATGAAATCCAATGAGATTTCAACTTTAAGTGAAACAAACACATTAGTCATATTCTAGTATATTATATTTACATATATTTGCAAAATTTATATAATTATTAATTTGTATTTTTTTTGGACTATATATTTACATAGGAGTTTTAAAAAAAAAATTATTATCTTATCAACTTTGATGAATTTTTACATTGGTCCCATTTGGGACCAGCAAAATTTATTATTTTATGGTAATTTTTAATTTATCGAGTATTAATTTATAGAGGTTCTACTGCATATTATTTATTTCTGTAACCAAATTTCTAAAAAAAATAATAGAAAGGAGGAAAAAATATTATGTTAAAAAATAGTTCAAAATCAGAAAAAGTCTTCTATTTTTTTTTTGTTTAAAGGCCCAAATATTTTTAGCTTAAAAACCCTAAAAATCTTGAGTCGGCGCTACCAACTTTTTTAAATCATGTATTTTTAGTAAATTTTAAAATAACGTACTTCTGGGAAAAAGAAATAATAGCAAGAAAATTTTTGAATCCAAGATTTAAAACTACCTCTTTTATAATGAGAAGCTTCACTACTAATTGTGCCAATTGATGTTCTAATGAAACAAACAAAACTTATCTTAATAAACTCAATTATAAATTTTTTTCTATTTATTTGATTTAAGTGAAGAGCATGTTGTCCTAGTGGAAACCGGTGAGGTAGATCCCTTGATTTGGATGGAAGAAGACGAAGGCAAGAAGGACTTCTTAAGGGTTTCCTTTGTAAGTGAATAAACAATATGCATTGATTAGGAACTGAGAATTTGTTTTCTACTAGAATTGGAGGATGTGTATGTGAGTCTATGTGAGGGATTTGATGAGAACTATACAAATTTTTTGATGTCTCCTTGCATTGTCGAGAGGGGTGACTAAGGCGAGGGTCGACAACTTGCGTCACTGAGATAAGGCTGTCAATGAGAGCAGTGTCGGACCGATCAATTTGGATGCCCGCGTCTAACTTTTTTAAATATGTCATTTTATATTTGTTTCAAAATGAAAATAATAAAAAAATAAAACAAAAATATTATAAAACAATTTCAAATTTCATAAACGGTTTGTAAAAAAAAAAATCCAATAAAACATATAGTTTATTGTTGAAATATAGATCTTCTTTCATTTTTTTGTGTAAAATCGTTCATTAATATGTCGTAGTCGAGTTTTTCAACTATAGCTGTCTCAATTGATAACAAAGCTAACCCCATTTTTGTTGTTTTCTGATGATAAAGATAACTAAAGAGGTTTTGCTAAAGTGAGCTGAGGAATGTAACAGGTCATAGGTGGACGCGGATTAATCACTTAGGAGGGTGTGGGGGACGGTACAGTTTTTTATTGAGCTAGATTTAGGTTTTCTTTTATTTAGTGGGTTTGAGAGTCGGGTTTTTTGGGCTATAACAAGACTTAGGGTTTGTAATTATTCGATAAGCAATTTCTGTGTTTTGACAATAACCTTCCATTTTTTTAAAAAAATTAAGCACTTCAATAGGCATATGAACATCATCTGGTATTGATACTCAAATAATTTTCAGTTCCATAAGATCATCACCATTTATATCTGAATGTGTACCATTTTTTAAAGAAACCTCCAAATTTGATTTTTTCAAACTATCATTGATGGCCGATATTAGTTTTTTATATCAAACAAAACTCTAAAAATTTGTTTATACTTTTGGAACGGTTCAAACCTGGACTCGAGAGAAACTAGAGTTTGATCTCTGATAATTTTTTTTTAAAACAAAAATATGCCCTTTTATAATGGATACCATAAAAAATATGTTTTTTTAGAGTAGATGCCCGCGGCGGTCGCCTCCCTCGCCTGCCTTCAAGGCCGGGCCTGAATGAGAGAGATGTCATTGAGTACCAGGAAGTTCTTGCCGATGCTAATGCATGTGATGTAAATGATTGTTATTTGTTACTCAATTTGGCAACGACAAGACAAGTCCTTGTTTTTTCAAAGGACAAGTAACGGGTAAGAGAATAAAAAAAACGGGAAAGCAAAACACCAGGCCCAAAGCCACAACTATCAAAGAAAAAATACAACAGGCCGAAAAGCCCAACTTAAACCACTGATCTGTACATCTTTACCACTCGCAGACTTCTTCTTCTTCGACGAATAAAGTTAAGAAACCCTCTGGTTTCATCAAAGCTAAAACCCTAAAAAAGTTCCAGAGGAGTCAGAAAGCTCCGAGCTTTGAGATGGACACTGGTGCCTCTTACCAAAGATTCCCAAAGGTCAAAATCCGTGAGCTTAAAGATGACTACGCCAAGTTCGAGCTTCGTGAGACCGATGTATCAATGGCCAACGCTCTCCGTCGCGTTATGATCTCCGAGGTCCCAACCGTTGCAATCGATCTCGTCGAAATCGACATTAACTCATCTGTGCTCAACGACGAGTTCATCGCTCATCGATTAGGTCTCATCCCTCTCACTAGCGAACGCGCTATGAGCATGCGCTTGTCCCGAGATTGCGATTCTTGTGATGGAGATGGACAGTGTGAGTTCTGCTCTGTTGAGTTTCGTCTACAAGCTAAATGTGTCACTGACCAAACCCTAGATGTCACTAGTAGGGATCTTTACAGTACTGATCCTACTGTCACTCCTGTCGATTTCACTCTCGATTCGTCTGGAACTGATTCAAGCGAGCAAAGGTATCTCATTTTCATCATTTTTTCAAGTTGTTTAAATGCAGGAATGTGATAAATTGATAATCATTTTGTCAAGTGGAAAATTTAGAGATTAGGGCACTGCTTAAAAGGGTTACTGTTTTATAGATTTAGCCTCATTACCCTGATAAAAAAAAATCTTTTCGCCGTTTTTCTGACAATTTCAGAATAATCCACGGATGAAAAATACTTCCTTTATGATTTTTGATGCACTTGTGTTTGACTCTTGGTTGTTTAGATCTTTTAATTTGGTTATTTGGTGACTTTTGTTTTTAGCTTACTCTATTGGTTCCTGACTGTTTATTTTGGTTTCATTTCAGGGGAATTATCATAGTGAAGCTGCGCCGGGGACAAGAATTGAAGCTTAGAGCGATAGCTAGGAAAGGAATTGGGAAAGATCATGCAAAATGGTCTCCTGCATCTACTGTTACGTTTATGTATGAGCCTGACATCAACATTAATGAAGATATGATGGATACTTTGACAGAAGACGAAAAAATTGACTTGATTGAGAGCAGCCCGACCAAAGTCTTTGGCATTGATCCAGTCACTAGACAGGTTAGTTTAGACATTGTGGAAGAGTTGCCTCTTTACGAGTTTATAGCTTATGGCTTTTCCATGCTTTGAAATATATGATCTTGGTGTATGAATTTTCTCTAGGTGTTTAGTGCGTTGAGGTTATTTTGTACTTTATCTTTCTGTTAGATTTCACTACTTGGCTCTCTAGTACCAAATAATCACATTGGTTTGTGATGTTATGAGGGTAATTTCTTAAGTCAGCTGAATGAATCAAAAACAACAGCTAGACTTTTAGTACCAAATTGAAATCTATGTAGACTCGCTGCAAATTGTATGAAATGCCAATGGAACAGATGCCATAAATGTCAGGAAAGTGGAGTTAGAAGCAAAAGGATAGATTACCTGAAGTACCAGTGGGATTTGTATTTGAGATTTCATGTTGGTGGTTCGGTGTCTACCTTGATTTTTTATATTTCTTGTTCTTCCTACTACAATATAAGTCACTTTAGTTGACTTCGAAAGTGCACCACATATCAAAAAGCTTGTATGCCATTTCGTTTACAGTTTATTGTTGAATTTTATTAGCTATCAAATTAAAGATCACTGCAGCATTTTACCATCATCTTTTGCTATCATCACCATTGTTGTTTTGATACTTTGCTTCTTTAGGTTGTGGTGGTTGATCCGGAAGCATACACTTACGATGAAGAGGTGATTAAGAAAGCTGAAGCCATGGGGAAACCGGGGCTCATTGAGATCCATCCGAAAGATGACAGTTTTATATTCACTGTTGAATCAACAGGTGCAGTGAAGGCTTCGCAGCTGGTACTGAACGCCATAGATATCCTGAAGCAGAAGCTTGACGCAGTCCGTCTCTCAGACGACACTGTAGAAGCCGATGATCAGTTTGGTGAACTCGGTGCTCATTTGCGTGGAGGATGAGCTTGTGGTAGACTTGAGGTCCATGTTTTGCCCGTTTGATTCGGGTTTGAGTGTCTTTTGGACTACCAGTATATTAACCGTAGGGGCACACTCTTGTTAGATAACAACTTGTGAAGCATTGAGTCTTCTGTTGTCCCTGACCTGTGATCATTTCGTTCTTAAATCTTGTTATTAAGTGAATTGAAACTAATTTCTATTCTTGAATTACGTTTAGGACATGAGCTGGCTTATAGAACCGATGCGATTACCTGAACGGTTTGCACAAAACACATTGTATTTCAAAAATAAAAAGAAAAATAAAATTGTGCCAATCATGAGTATTTAAAATAAAGGGAACACAAATGTCAAATTACACTAGTTAATAAGTCAGGAGATAGCTTTCTAAGAATGCATAATAAGAAAGCAAGAAATACTAATAACAATACAAATGAAGCTTCATGTGACATTGACAATAATTGGCCTAGTAGTATTAGGAGGATCAGGCCTACCGCTTTTTCTTAGTGTTAATCATAAATTTTCTGATCAAACCAATATGATATATGCCAAATCAGGTCTTGTTTCTATCAAGAAATGCATTGAACTTCCCATTTCATTTTGATAAGGCATTTATTTGTTCAATTAAAATGTTCTTGAAATTGCACCCTTAAAAAATGGAATCTCCATGGCCTAGTGGTTTATCAAAGATTCATTAATGCTTCAACAATATATGGTTTGGAGTTTTGAGTACCAGAGGATCTTGAGATAAACTTATTCCAGCATGATGGTTGCGTATGTTCAAAGATAAAACTGTCCATCATAGGTGCATGTGAAATCTTCCGCGTATCTAGTTCATTGTAGGCAGATAAGTTTGTTCATTTAAAAAAAAAGAGTATCTATGTAATTGTTTTCATAATTTGCAATAGTGGGTTAACCATGCGGAAAAAAAGCCTTAAATATGGAATATGCATTGATTTAGCTTGTTCCAAGTTAGATATTTTTAACATCTTTTGAAGATAACCCTTCTAAGATATTGTCAATGTTTGGCAAATTGAGTCTCTCATAATAAGTTTCCAAGATTCTTCACATCAAATTTTGAAATCTTAATCTTGTTCTTTATAAATGGAGTATTAGATCCATTTTATGTATTGTTTATGTTATTGTTAGACTTTTTTTTTGGTATCACCGCCAAAATCTAGTGTAGACCCAAGACAATATAAATCATTACAACTCGATTAAATCTTAGCGGGCCATAGCCGGCCCATAACACATTATATATCTTGGGTTACGGAGACAAATCATCTACATTAGCGAGCACAGAATATACAATGCATCCTCACCGTCGCCGACACCTGTCTCCTCAAATGACTTTGCTCCTCTTAATCGCTTTCGTTCGTAAATTGTAAACATACGCTTAACTGGTCACGTGCAGCACGTGAACAAGAAAGCGTAGTGCGTCTAGCCTTTAAGAGCTTGAGACCTGTCCTCGAGCTTCGAGCCACATCGAATCCCAATAATATTCTTGCAGAAGGTTCTTCGGTTCTTATCCGCACGCGCTTCCATGCTCCCAATAATTTAGCGCGTAAGCTACACGTTACTTCAGAGGCGCGTTGTCCGTCACACTAGCTTTCATAAGATTAATTTGGACACCTAATTTTAAACAAAAAAACAAAAAAAATTGTTTACCAAAATGGTTAAGGTTTTATGTTGAGGTGTAATCTTCTTCTCGTAGTTTTGCTGGTCGCGTGTGTTCGTGAAAAGATTATAGACAAAGGTTAAATAAAATAAAAGATTCAGTTTCTTCTTTTTGATTTCTGTTAACTTCCTTCATTAATTTGGTCATTTTCTTTCAAATTTGTATGGCTTGCCTAAAAGTTTAATTATCTATTTTGGCTTACCGATTGGCTTTTGCATTTTTGTTTTATTTTTCAGTTCTCTTTCTAATTTAGAGATTAGTTTTACTAGATAAAATTCAGTTTTTTTTGTTGGTTTTGTTTCCAAAAAAAAAAAATATTTACCGATTTTGTCTAACAAAAAGCTTCAAATATCAATATCATTAAAATTGTTAAATTCAGTGTTCAAGAAAACGGTAGGCACTAGGCAGACAGTAATACAACGCCTAGCGTCTAAAACTCCTAATCGGAATCTAGGCAAATTTTAAGTGTTTTAAATGTTTACAAAATAAATTAATTTATATATATATATTATAAAGTGCAATATTTTTTATTATTAATTTACAAAAACACATTAAAAAGAACCTTTGTGTCATGTGTGATTTACAATTGTGTCATACTGAGATGTTAAGCTCAGAGAGCTTCTCATAATTATATTAAAAATAGTTTATAATTACTAGAATAATTACAATTATACCATTTTAGACCATAACAGGAGAATATTACCACTAGGTGCATTTTCTGAAAGTGTAATTGCTAAAAAGACACTTTCTGAATCAGGTGGACTTATCTTATTTTGCTCTTATTTTTAAACTTTTTACCCTTTTTTTTCTTTTATCTTACCAAAACGTACAATACCCACTTAAATTCACTCATCAACTTCTACACACTAAATCGCATGAGATCCATCTTAATTTATCAGTTTTCACACATTAAATCACACGGGATCCACCTATATATATGTAACTATATAGATACACATGTAAATATACACATATATTTATATAGTTAGATCCATCTATAATATATGCATGTAGATATGCATATATATATATGTGTGTATCTATATAGTTATATCCATTTATACTTTATGTACGTAGATATACATATATATATATATCCATATATTGTGTATTCACGTGTACGCTACTATATGGATACGTATGTATATACATATATATCTATATAATTGCATAGATATCCATATATTTGTGTCCACGTGGACGCTACTATATGGATACATATGTGTTTATACTAAACGACAAAAAAAATTAAGTTAAAAAATATAAAATGGGTATCAAAGTATTAAGAAAAAATTATATAATTTATAGTGTCAAAATAATTATTCGATTATTTTTTAAATAATAGATAAATAACAACAAACAATTATGGGAAGTGTGTGATATTAATATAATATTAAATAAAGAAATAATATAGATAAGTAAGCAAAATGGTTAAAACAGTCATTTGTCTTCTCCAAATAGTAGAAAAGTATGTCTTTTGGTAATTAAAACACAAAAGTCTTTTTTTTTTACATTAGATAACTCAAAAGTACACATAGTGGTAACACACTCCCATAACAGCCATTTACATTATCATATCTTATATTTTAAGATATTATCCTACACTACTATGTATATATATTTGCATAATTTACAAATTTAATATATATACATAATGTAAAGTATAATTATATTACAACTATATTTTGAGGCATATTATCATTGTCATAGATGCATTTTAATTATATAATAATATTTCAACTATTTATTAATATATTATGTATTTATTTTAATAATGTAATTTATATGCATTAAACAAATCACAAGAACATTTGACAAAAAAAAAACCAAAGCTCAAGAACATATATTTGCAGATCGTAATTTTTGGTGTCTTGAGAATTTTTTTTTTATGATTACATATATATTTACGGGAGAGGTCCATATATAACATGTCCAATACATCAATTATGTCTAATATGTTTAATTGATTCTGCCTGTAAAATTGTGGGCCTTCAACTAGACATATAGATTACGTTCCAGTCAAATGTTTGTTCAATATGTATTATCTCCAATAAATCTAATTAATTACTGTGCCATATAGTTTTTTTAATAAATTTTAATGTCAAACTAGGTGGGGATCCGCGCCAAGCGCGGACACGCGATGTATACAAAACTAATTACAAAATTTGTAAAAATCGAATATTGGTAAGTATAATTTTAAGAAATTTTATCTTCTTTCATGTCATGTCAAGAAGTTCAGCTTGAAGGAATGATCCATTGGGCGGCACATTGAGAAGAAGATCTTAATCATAAATATCATTATCTTCATAGCTAAAAAATATATATATTTATCAATGGTACGAATAATCCATTAGGCGGCACATCAAGAAAAAAAATTCTGATTAGAAAATATCATTATCTTCCACTTCATCTACTATGTATTAGTTTTTTTTCTCCGACTTCTTCTTCTGATTATTTTTTTCAATTAAATTTTTCAGTAGCTATTATCCAAATAGACCAATAAGTTTTTTTAACTATTCTTCTCATCAAATTTCATTTCGATTCTCAAGTCAGTTAATTCATTCGCTAAAAATCAAATATATTATACGATAACATAAAAAGTATCTAGAGTTTTGATTACTCATTTCTCTCAAAGTATACTTATTGTTTTGAAATGAAATGTTTTCTGGCAACAGTATTAATAAGACACTAAAAATGCTTCATGTTCATCAGCAACAACAAAATTTATTGCTTATATGAAAGTTTTTTACACACACTCAATCCGTATCTTCATCTATATATGATTGTACGCAGTTTTTCTCATATGTGGTCGTATCATCGACAAATGAAATTCATATTGCTCGATAATTTAATAAATAATGTTTTGTTGTCTCAAACATTGTAATTACAAACGACTATCTCTCTTCATCGTCGGAACTCTCTTACTGTTTCGCCAGAATTGTTTCTCTTTCTTATCGGTTCTTATATTTCTCCTAAGCAAGTACGAAATCACTTATTAAAACTGTAGATCTAAATTTGAAAACAATAATGCATTAAAAATATACTATATAGACTACATCATAGTTTTTTTATTATATATAAAAACTATTATTCAATATATGTTATCCCTGATTAAAAATATTTAATAATAAAAAATCGTTAAATTATGACTCTTTTTTCTCTTCTTATTTTTTTTCATCTTTTTCCCGTTGTATTCTTCTGCTTCCTTTTTTCTTCATCTTTTTGTCATAGAATTTAACTTCTTCATCATTTACGTCTTCTCCGGCCTCTTCTTCTTAATATTATTTCTTCATCTTAGTTCTTTTCTTCATTATTGTTGTCTTCTTCATATTCTATGACTTCTTTATGGTTTTTCTTTGTCTCATTCTTCATTTTTACCTTCTACAACTTCTTATTTTTCATCTTCTGGCCTTTTTAGTATTTTTTTCTTCATCCGTGTTTATTTTTCTCTGTCTTATCCTTCTTCCAATTCGTGTTCTATCCAATTATCTTCCACTTCTATTTCTACTTCGCCTTTTTCTACTTCAACATCTTCGTCTCATCTGTCTTCTTATTACTTTTCTGGTGATTTATTTATTTATTCTTTGTCATATCGTGTTTTTCAACTTCTTCTTCATCTATTTTGGATTTTTACTTTTTTTTATTCCTCTTCTATATCTTTCAACTTTACTTATTCTTCGTCTTTTTCTTATCTAGGTTATTATTCTTCCGGGTTCTCTTCTTCCTTTTCATGCATTGTCTTCTTCTTCTTCTGATTTGTAACCTTCTCCTTCACCTTCCGATCTTTCTTTTACTTCATCATCTTCGACTTCTTCTTTATCTTCCTTCATCGTCTTCTTCTTTTCTTACGATTTTTTTTTGGTCTTAGAGTTTTTCTTTGTTTTCTTATACCGGTTTTTATTCTTCTAATTCTCTCCCTCTCTCTTCTTCTTAATGATCATCTTTGTCTTTCCCATCTTTTTATCCTTCTATGTTTTTATTCTTCCATTCGACAAATCAATTAGCTTTTATTCTTCCATTAGACAAATCAATTAGCTTTGTATTTTAATGATTCTATGATTCTGCTATAATAGAGTGTTATTGGGATAAGGATTCTTTATGATTTAACTCATAAATCATGATTTTTAAAATCCTACTTATATCCTTTGGATTCTCAAAGTCTGTCGTATTAAATCTATTTGTTAAATCTACAAAATTTCTTTGCAACTGTTTACAAATCCAACAAAACTCTTGAAGATTTGACAAATGTTCATGACTCTTTAAAATCCACCAAAATCTTTATTAAAGATTCATCTGATCGAATTAAAAATTCATCTGATCAATTGAAATCTCTCACTACATAGTTTTGTTGATTCTTTTAATCTTGGGTTAGAGTTTGCTTCTTTGCATAAACTGTGCCCATTAGTATCCCGTAGGAGTGGCCGATCGCGAGGGAAACCGATCTAGGATTAAGTTTGCTCTTCCGCAATGGGTGGCAGATGG
>NW_006256901.1:5993833-6015128 GCF_000478725.1 Eutrema salsugineum | reverse complement strand
TAATTTGTGACGAATGGAGATGGTAAGGTAAAACATGATTTCATACCAAAAAGATCAATACAATGAATTAGAGTGATCAAAATAATAAATTAGAGAATTTGCGAGTAGGATAGTATAACAAGTTAACTAATTTTTGTACACTTTAAATTTGTAAAAAACTAATTAACAACAATTATTATTTACAATTACTTGTTAGATCCATTGGAAGATATGATTCTAAAAGTTCGAGCCAATCAGCTAAACTCTCGGTTTAAGGAAAACAATAAAAAAGCTCAGGTCAATCTATATTTACGAACAATAACTGATTACTCCTAAACTTTATTACATACGAGATATGATAGTACATTTCCTAAATATCTTCTTACGAACACGAATATATAAAAAGACGTTTACGAACAATAAAGAAGAGGAACACGACCTAAGAAGACGCTGACGGTTGTTGTATGTTAAAAAAATATTTAGACGATACAGGTATATAACTATATATAGAGTATGATAAATGCTTTAAGGTTTAGGTTTTCTATGTTGGTGGTCCATTTAACAGATTCAGTGACTATGACCGAGAACAAAATTGGTGGGCCATGAATAAACTCGATGGTCTATAATCGATGAAAAAAAAATCTATATTATATATATTGACACGTAGAATTAATGATTGTCCTATCATAACTAATTAAAACGCCACATAATTTTTTTTAATAATGACACGTAAACGAATCGCTGTGGAGATAACACATAGGATTTCTGACTTCGCAAATAATAGTAAAGAAGATAATATTAGACAATCAAAGATTATGCCATATATCACTTTCTCTGTTTGATTTCAAAAATTTATAACAAAACTATGGAAACTAATGATTTATATCCGATATGTCTAATTTTTGGTGCCTTATAATTTTCTTTTTTATTGAATATTTAATGTGCAATTATTTTAGCCTCAAATTATGCCAACCATCATTTTCTATGCTTGATTTCAAAATTTCTAGACAAAACTATGGAAACAAATTAAATTCGTGATTTGTATGATTGATAATTTTTTAAAGCAAACAAAATGAATATTGACCTATATATAAGGAAACAATATTTTAGACAGCATCAAATTATGCAAATCATCGTTTTCTGTTACTGATTTCAAAATGAATATTAAGCTATATACAGTAGAACCTCTATAAATTAATACTCGATAAATTAATAATCACTATAAATTAAAAATTTTGCTGGTCTCAAATCGGGCCAATGTAAAAATCTATCAAATTCGATAAGATAATAAAATAATATTTTTTTTGAAACTCTTATGTAAATATACGGTCCCAACAAAAACATAAATTAATAATTATATAAATTTATGCAAATATATATAAATATGATATTTTAAAATATGACTAATGTGTTTTGTTTTTATTTAAAGTTGAAATCTCATTGGTTCTCATCTCTTTAATTATTATATCAGTAACTCTTATTGCTGTTTTACGATATACATTCAAAATTTATGATGATTTTTTGATGTGATAATTGATTTTCTTACCTTTAAATGTTTTTAAGTGTATTGTAGTGTTATCTTCAATTTTATCATCAATAATACTGATAGTAGCCATGGTTTTTTAATAAATTTTAAACTTATGAACATATATATTTTTACATGGACAATCTAATATGGTGTTAAAAAATATTTTATTGCGATAGTTATGATTGTTAATAATAATTTATATTATGAGATTTGTTAAAATTTTAAAATATAACATTATTCAAAAAAAAAAATTTTAAAAATTATATGCGAAAAGCAAATTTTCTTAATAAATTAATAAGTAAATGCACTAAATGACCCAGGTGCTGTTCATAATTTCCAAAATAGGAAAAAACATTGTTCCGATACTGTACAATTTTCAATATGACAACGTTACCCCTACATCCTATTATCTTTAGTCACCCTCCCATCACTGCTAATTTCATCGAATTTCACCCCAATTTCTTCGCGTTTCGGCGGATTCTTTTCTCCATCTGAACCAACAGATCTTGGTAACTTTTGATAAGGTTTCACACTGTGAACCACACCTTTAGGGAAAAACCTAGCAGAAGGCAAATCATCGACGGCCTCAAACAGCTGTGGATCATCCCGATCGGTCCATAGATCGAATCCGCCGGGTTTCTGAAACCGGTCCGCGAGGACCTTGACTTGCTCGTCGGCACATACTGAGAATAGATTTGGCGGCTTCTGAACTGGCTCCCATGGTCGCTCAAGCTCGGCCACCGCTGCCTTGAGCTCGGCTCGTTTCTGCATCTCGTAAATCTGGCGTTCATGGGATAGACGCGCCTTGAGGAGCTGTTTCTGCTTCTTCGCCTGCATCCTTTTCCACTGCCACTTTGATACACCGCCGGGAAACGTCCTCGGACCGTCGCCCATACGGATAACCGTCGATTTCCACGGCTGTGGAGCGGGTTTGAGAGAGAGGAGAGACAGCTTTGAGTGCAGTGAATTGGGTTCCGGCGAGGAGAACAATGAGGAAAACGATATCGGTTTGCTCCATGAGAAGTGAAATCCGATCATCGCAGCCATTGGTATCCACCGGATCCTTGAAGATGAAGCTAAGCCTCTGCCATGCGCGTGAGATTGATGAAGAATCGAAGGTTTGTTTGTTTCCTCTTATAATTTTATTGTTAGAATGCTAACATTACATCTAGAGTGTTATATGTATTTGTAGCGCACTAACTACAAAAATAACATCTATAACAATCTAGATAATTCATTATTGTTATCAATCTAACATATTTTTTACCAACATCGTAGCTCTAGCTAACATCGTACCTCTAGCTAACATTGTACCTCTAGCTAGGTATCAATGTATTGAAAAACATAACATATTAGTGAATACAAATATTATGTTAGAGGTGATAAATAAATTATTAGCGAATAAAAATAGAGTATTCGAAATGATTATTAGCGAATACAAATTTAGTGTTAGCAAGATAACATCATCTTTATTGATGTAAGCTTAGTGTTAGCAAGATATCATAACATTTAATTATCATGCTAACAAAGTATGTAGTATGATAACAAGTTATGTAATTGTATAACTTATATGTTAACGAAAGAAAGATGATGAGAGAGAAACTCCATACGGAAAAGAAAGACTCGTAACAAAAGGAGGGAGTAAAGAGTCATAATACCTTCAAAATGTCAGACCAATGTCACACCAATTTACTGTTTCTCCCATTTACCTAATTTTGACCAGATTTTAGATTTTCTAGCAAATTGTCTCTAAATTAATATCACGATAAATTAATAAAATATTTTGCAGTCCCGACATTATTAATTTATAGAAGTTTTACTGTACAAGGCACGTTTATGTAACACCCTTGCACTCACCAATTCAGCACACCATTAAAGTGTCCTCAGCTTTTTAAAATTAATAAACACGAACATTTGACTTTTTTTTGAACTATATGGCTTTAATCAAATATCTATGTTACAAGGATGGTCTCGATTTCTCTTTGACTCTGATATTCCAGAAACAAAAGCTTTGTAAGCATAATTATTAAGAAAGTATATGTGTACTATTTTTTAGACAGTCTTTTCAGCATATATATAATGAAATCTTTTATCATTTGTAGGATTCCATTCAAAAGAGGCTACCAAAATCCTACAAATTATTTTAAAGATGAATATCTTCAGTTATATTCAGCCAAGTTAATTTTTCTTTGCTTTGTTTTAATAAATATACGATGAGGCCATCCTCATATGCTGATATTTATTAATTCGTGTTATTACTTAAAAGTTATGGTTTAGTTGCTTATTTCTTTACCTATTTTTCATAACTATCTATATACTTATTTGTGTAGTGATTTGTATACGTGTCGTGCTCACAGTAAGGTTCACATTCTTTCGCTTACGTGTCAGCTCCAGAATGAGTTTCAGATATAAAAAGACCGTTTAACCCTAGTTTGCAATTACGTGTCATTGTTTGATTGGTTCTTATTTGATGATGTGTAAAAAAATTTTAAAACAAACCCGTCTAAATTATTATGGTTTAATATAATATTTTCAGACCCGGAATTAATCGAGCGATCCGATCAATTGAACCACAACCCGGCAAGATTTCCGGTTTGTATTTTGTTGAAAACCCGGAATGCTACTAAACCACTCAAATCTAGAAAAATTTGCTCAAACCCGATGAACTAGCCAAAACCCGACCCAAACGATTTGTAATAATAATAGTTTGTTTTCCTTTATTTTATTGAATGGGTTGAAACTGTTTTAACATTACACATTAGTAAATTTTATAATATAGAATGGAAAATATAATTATAGATGTGGAAAAATATTATTAATATGATCACTAAGTATAGTATTTATTTTCTTTAAAAAAATTATTGAAAAAATAAAAACATATATTAAAAAATTTGTGATAAATAATTCGATTCGGTGACATAAATTTTTAGAATAACTCTTTTTTTTTTACACATAGCAGAAAAAATGTAACTAAAATAATGAACTTTATAAAAAAATAATAATAAACATATATAGTTAGTTGATCCGCGGTTGACTCGGATTGATCCAGGTTGACCCAGTGATTCGACAACCCAAAGAACTTTACGAGTCATTATCCGGGTCGGGTTTAAAATATTTGGTTTAATGCTTTATTACATTATCAATCAAACCATTTTTAAAATTTAATAAAACCAATATTTAGTAAAATCTGACAAACCCTAATAACATTCGCTATTTATAAAATAAAGAAATAGAATTCTTAAGCTCTATCATATGGAACAAATTGAACACCAAATATAACACCAAATTACTCCACGGAACTCGGAGGTGAATATCATATGAACTAGCACTTCATATGACCCTATACACACCGGTCTCTATGAATCTATACACCTTCTGGTCTCAAATTCACTCGCCAAGATCAAGTATTCTCACCTAATCTTTTGTTCTGGATGGTAAATCGGTGATGGTTTAACACCATATTTTTGGTTTGTTTGTTCCTTATAGTATTAAATGGATTTGGTTCATGTTGTTTATGAAAATAGTTTATGTTATCATTTTAGTTTTGATTGTGCCTCTTGGGTTACAAATTTATGTTTTTATCGTTGTACAGATATTGAAACCGATTTCCAAACTGAAACAGAAAAGAAGGTGCTTCTTGTGTGATGATTATTTGAAATTATTTTACAATAGTTTTGTTTGTGCTTTATGATATATCCTTTATTATATTTGCTGTAGTTTTTTTTTTCCTTTTTTTACTTGTGCGTTAAGCTTCGCTATACTTGAGCCACTTAGGCATCTAGCCGAGAATCCACCTCTAACTATAGAGATACAAATAATTTAATGTTTCCATAGTCGTGATTTTTCCTTTAGTACTATCTACTAACTTCTATAAACCATTAATCTATATGTTTGGATCATCTTATGGCCTAAAAGTTACTGATTGACTGACCATTTTGTGTGTAAAAGATGGTTCAATTTCATCTGACAAAAGAACTTAGTGGGGGCGATAAGACATCACACTATGGGAAACAAAGATGTGATGGCCTTGATCTCAAGGACAGTTTGCTTTGCAAACTCAGAAGCCGTATCAGTTCTTTAAAGTTAGATTTTTCAAAGAAAAAAAAGAAATGAAAGCTACAAAGAGAAGCTCCACTCTGCTCGTGGAATGTTCATTACAAATTTACAAGTGGCCTTACCCTTCTATAAGGCCAAAACACAATATGTTCATCGAGCCAACCATTATTACAATAATGGAAGCTAATCGTTAACGTCATCGTCTTTGCCATCTAACGTTCTCATTGAATCCTCCGCTACGAACACCACCTCCACTTCAAACATCTTGGTTTCTTTCTCCTTTAACTAAGGAGTGTTCCTCTGCTTTCTTCATGTTCCTGCAGTTTTTGAAAAAACAGAGTATTAATCAATGTCTGTTGATCATGTATACTTTGTGTTACAGCGTATGTGTCGTCTCTCTATATACATGTCTCTAAAGATAAGCTTTTCTGTTTAAAAGTGGTTTAGTTTAGTGACTTTTTATAAATCTAGAATATGTACTTCAAGAGAGGAAAAGTAAGAGACGACACTTATGCGGAAGATAGTGCGATCAAAGAGTATGCAATACTCTTTGAAGAGATAACACTAACAGAGAATAAATTTAGGACATGAGGACGTCAGAAGATGAAGAAGCCTCTCGAGGGATAACGATTTAATGGTTTTACATTTTGGCTCAAAATACATATTTTGTTTCTTAATATATTTGCTGGTTTTTTTGTGAATTCTGCATGATGATGAAATCAAACTGAGAAGAAAATTACTTGGTCCAAAGCAGTTCAGTATTGATGATGATGCTGCTCATTGCAAACTTGATTCTTTGTTTCTAACCTTCATTAAAGCACACATAAGGAACCAATCACATCTTTATTGTGGATTTCTCTTTGAATTGTTTTATGGAGATTGTATTAAATATAATACTTTCATTTGTGATTTTTTTAAATTTCGATAAAATATTACATGTTCGTATTCGATGGCTTTGATAAGGCTGTCAACCATGTAAAAAGTATATATTATATGTTAATAAATATTTCAAAATACACAAGATTAATCTTGAATATTATTTTTGCACAGATTTATAATAAAAATAAATGTTGATTTGTTAGTCTATTGTGGCGACAATATATATATATATATATATATAAAAATCTAAATTTTACAAAAAAACTTCAAATTTCGGTATATTATGTATATGCTATGGAGCTCATACTTTCTAACTATGAAAATTCACTAATTCTAATAATTCCTATTTATTGCATGATCCATATGATAACAAAAAACTCGACAAATTACAGAGAACAAAGAAATTCTTTTTGTTACTATTATATCAGGAGAAACTGTAGATAAAATTATGGATTGAGTTTCATACAAAAATTCAATAAAAAATTATATATTGATAATATATTTAAAACAAAATAATAGGTTTACACTTCTGATATTTGTTTCGAGGAAATTTTCAATGCTATGAATCTTTGATTCTATCAATCTCCAACTCAACGGAGCGAATGAAAATATTGAAACACCAACATTAAAACAGTGTCATGGTTTCTAGCTCTCTTTTTCTCTACATGGTTTTAAAAAATACTTACCAACATAATCTCTAAAACAACAAAGAATTACAATCGATCTGCAAAATATGCGTGTGGAGTTTGAGGGTTATGATGGAGGAATTTTTATAAAGATTATATCAATTCGTTTGTATTTGAAAGTGTCAAAGAGATGCATGTAATAGATATGGTAAAAAACTGCATTATTAAATGGTTCACTCGAATTAGACTTTATCAATGAATTACATATATCATTTGTGAGTAATTATCGATTTTAATTTTACTTTTTAAAGATTCATTCATATTTCTAATTTCATATAAATATATAAAAAATAATAAAAGATAATAAACTTATAATAAAAATATTATTTTTTGAATTTTAACATTTGATTTACTAAATATTTGTAGTCCGCACAAGGTGCGGGCACATTAGCTAGTTATATAATTTATACTTATATCTAATTAATTTTTTAAATATAATATTTTTCTAAAACAAATCTATAAAAAAATAGATAAATCTCACCCCGTGCAGCGCGCAGATTACTACTTAGTATAAAATTAAACCAAGAGGTAGTAGTGGGGTGGTTCCCTTCTAATGGAACATTCGACTCTGTGGGTCTAGAGTTTAGGGATCGAGTCTCTTTAGATGCGGAATTATCACATTATTAACTCTTGGCCACCCAACCATGTGGACTGCTGCTAGACTTACATGAAAATGATGTTAGACCTAAAGGGAATTAGTCTGGGCCCAAAGGGCCTGAGATTTACCTCCAGATAACAAAAAAAGTTGTTTATAAAAAAGAAATTTACATATTATAAATCTTAAATATATATTCAAAATTCAAATTACATATAAAAAATAAAAAATGTTTATAAATACCATATATAAAACGCTTACGAAGTAACCGTCACGGTCTATGAATGTCTAATGCCTAAACAGACGGTCTATGAGTGTCTAGCGTCTAAGCACCGTCTAAGCGGCCGTCTAGACCGACTTTTAAAACACTGGTTAAATTACAAGAAAAGGTTAACATGTTCTATTTCACTAGTCCGAGCAGATCAGCTCAATAAATATACCAAAATTTCAGTTGTAAGCAAAAACTAATAAATGTAAGATTTAACCACCAAAAATGTACCTTCAACTTTTATTCTCTTTAATTAAATAATAACTATTTGACTAGACCGTCAAAAGATACTCGAAGCACACCACCACAGTGTCCCAAGCAGTCGTGACTATTTTTCTCAATGGTGCTAACTTATTAACTCTCTACAACCAATTTCGAAGCGAAATTTAGGATATAACGGCTAGGACAAGATGATACAATTTTTGTACGATCATGAACTAAAATGTTGTACAGTAATTTTATAATGAAGTCGTGCTTGGTAAAAAAATCCTGCTTGTTGAGTCGTTCTGCTCTGCTATAACATGAGGGTTTGCTTTGTACTTTGATCAATGTATACACGTGCAAATAGGAAAAATGCAAAAAAATAATAATCACATGCATGGCTAGTATTTTATGATCTTTCCTTGTTCCTTTCATACAAGTGGCGCTCAACCCTGTGCACAATTGATTATTTTTAAAAATATTATTTACATATTGTTTAAATATTCATATTTTGAATACATCATTCCGCTAATTTTTAACAATTCAGACCATTCGTCAAGTTTCCACATTATTAAAACGTCGGTTAATTGTAGCATGTAATAGAGGCACAGTAACTCGAGAACTAAAATGAATACAAACATAAAAGCATTAGTTTGGTGTAATGTTTTAAAAGTACCAATAGATTATATCTGTTTTTTTTGTGGATTTTTTCCTCAAGAATAAATTGTAGCTCCCTAAATATCTGAAATCGAAGATCTAAATTCATATTCGTCTCCCTCTCAATAATTTGGTTATCGGATCATAACAATCTTCAAATGCTTGGTTAATTTTTCCTTTTGTGTGTGTATGTATACTAGTACAAATTAACTATTCGATCACAAACTGCAAACAAATATTTTATTACTTTATTATAAATTTCTTATTAATATGACATGACTTTATTGTAAATTATTTTGATAGCGACATTAGTAACCAGGAGGCCACAAACCACAGCAATGGCACGTCTTTGGGTTTTTTCCTTGGGCATTATGCCCCCAGCAAATACCCTCTAATTTGTTACCCATCTTCTTACACAGAGACTCACATTCTTGGAGAACACAAAATCCAGTTTATGCCTTAAGTGGGATACATCGGTTGTGTTGTCGTTGCTGCACATTCCCCACTACCCCTGTTATTGATATGATCGTGACCAGCTCAGAGGAGGAGGAACCAGAGGTAGCTGGCAGGATCACTCGTTCCAGAGCTAGAAAGATGGTTAAGGAGGCACACGTACTCATGGCCGCAGAGGACATCGATCAACTGGAGGTTGGAGTTCACATCTTCAACATCTCTATCTTGAAGAATGAAGAATCCAGTAACAATGACTAGGTAACTTAGGTGATGATTCTGTACTCTTTTCTTTGGTGAGGATTTTTGGAGGCAAGGAGGTTCTTCTCCAAGGTTTTTAACGAGGCAGAAATCATTGCTACGTCAAGTTACTTAGAAGTTGTTACTAATGGGTAATAATGTGCAAAGTCACAATGACTTGTGCACTAGTGTTTTAGGCGCACCACTTAGGTTTAGAAGGGATGCCTCGCTGTTTTATTTTTAAATTAAACTTCGTGTTGTTTTTATTTCAAACGCCATGTAGTTTGTTATTAGGGCTGCGATTTTCTCTCTTAGTCTATAAAAAAGAGAAAATCGCCTAAGTGTTATTCAGTGAAGAATTTTGATCAAACTTTTAACGTGTTCTTCTCTCTTTGATTTCTGAGAACTAAAAAAACTCTGAAATTTGAATCTCTTAAAAACTAATTTGTTTACAAGAGATTCTTCTATCTCTCCATTCCATCGATATCATATTATCATCACCACACCATCAATCGATCATCACACCACATCCACCCTCTCATCTCACTCGATCCGCCGAACCACCATCACCATCTTCGACTCGATCCTCAAGCCATCGCCACCATCGAACTGATCATCACCACCCCATCACCTCATCGCTATAGTCTGTCCACAAAATCGCCGCAACTGTTGCCTTTTCTTCAGAGTTGATCACCTAGGATCGTATCACGTGGTATCAGAGCCAACTCTGAACCAAAGGCTGAGCGAAACTCTAACCCTAATCTCTGTGCTTGAATTTTCGTTTTTAAAACCTAGACTAGCTAGTGTCAATTTCCGCTTTCATCGTCTTGAATTGTTGTTAGTTCGAGTTTTATTGTTTCGCGACTAGGGTTTAGGTCGATCCCGATTTCGTTAGGTTTGATAAATCGCGAGTCTGAATTCGAGTCTGTTTATCCATTGTTTTCATGTTCGTTTAGGATTGTCAAGAGTTTCGTGTCTTCGTCTTCGATTAGGTCTGTTCATAGTCTCGTGTTTTTCGTCTTCGCTTAGGTCTGTTAGAGTCTTCGTTGGTACGATTTCGTTTAGGCTTGTTAGGAAAACTTTCGTGAATTTTCGTTAAGTTTGATTTAAAATAAAAATAAAATAAAATAAAAAAAGAGTACAGAAATTTTTTTTTTTTTTTATGTTGAGTTTTAGTTCGATCATGCTGCTGTTTGGTGATTCCGTCTAGAACAAGTTACTGCGAGTTCTTTTAATTTTTTTTTTCAGGTACCATGGAGCTTTCGGCTGAGGCGATGGAAGCTCTGAACCGAGGAATGTCTCAACAAATTAAAGAAGCGAATCAAGCCATAGCAACTCAGCTCACACAACAAATTGAACAACTCAATGACAAGTTCGAGACAAAGATGAATGATCTGCTCAAAGATCTCAGTGCAAGTGGAGAAGAGTCGTCTCAAACTCCAACTCCGTCGGAAGCAATGCGCTTAGCTAAGGGTAAAGGGCACATAGGATCTTCCCGGAAACTCCCACGCCACCCAACACCTTCCGAAGCCAGGACTAAAGCTAAGTCTAGCCGAAGTTAAATTTGGGGCAGAGAGACTACTTTTAATCCGAGGAGGAACCCTACTGGTGCAGATCGAGATGGCCCAAGGGTAGAACGTCAGCACCGCAGAGAGGAGTATGTTGCTGGGCATCGAGTTACCCTGGAATCAGACCCAGAATACTATGAGGAGGACGAAGCTTCTGATCATAGCAGAGAAACTGTGAGACGAGATCGAGGCCGAGGACATGGTCGAGATTATGATCCTCTACGTCAGCAGCTGCGTCACATCAAAATCCAGTATCCTCCTTTCCATGGAACTAATGATCCCGAAGCTTATCTAGATTGGAAAAGGAAGATGGAGTCTAATTTTCTTGTTCAAGGAACTTACGAGCTCAACAAGGTGAAGATTGCAGTATCAGGATTTCATGGGTATGCGCTTCTATGGTGGGAGCAGTTGGGAGTCACCAGAAATCGCCTGAGGGAACTTCCGATTACTACTTGGGATCAGCTTGTTATACAGATGAGGAAGAGGTTCGTTCCGGCCCATCATCAGCGTGAAATACTCAACAAGCTTAGGTGCCTCGTCCAAGGTACGAAGTCTGTTCGAGATTATTATCAGGAATTGGAAACTTTGCTCATTCGTGCAGATTTACGAGAAGGAGAAGAGATGGTAATGTCGAGATTTCTTGGAGGACTTAACCGAGAAATTCAAGACAAGGTGGAACTTCAGGATTTCGCAGATATACAAGAGATGGTGCATAAGGCTGAATTGGTGGAATCTCAAGTCAAGAGGCGAAATTTCAAGTCCACATTCACGCCTAGTGTGCCTAAGCCTAAGGAGATCAGCAAACCAGCTTACTCCAGGGACATCAAACCACCCTCTACTGGAGTTAAAGAAGAAGCTAAAGCTGAGTTCAAGCCTAGAAGTGGTACTTCCATCAGCAATGTGAGGTGTTTCAAATGTCAAGGAATGGGACATTACTCTCGAGATTGTCCAAACAAGAAGGTTTTCTTGTTACAAGAGGGAGGAGAGATAGTTCCTCAAGCGGATTCAGAGGCCGAATATGAATTAGAGAAAGAGGAAGAAGCTGCTGCCGTGGGCGAGATGCTGGTTGCCAGAAGAACTTTGAGTGTTCAGAGTCAACCTGAAGAGACTTGTCAGCGAGAGAACCTGTTTCATACGAGATGCTTCATTAAAGAAAGAGTTTGTAGCCTGATCATAGATGGAGGAAGTTGTACTAATGCTGCAAGCGAAGAGATGGTTAAGAAACTCCAGATCAAGACTATTCCTCATCCAAGACCATATAAACTTCAGTGGTTGAATGACAGTGGAGCCTTGACCATATCTCAGCAAGTGATGGTTTCTCTATCTATTGGGAAGTATGAAGATAAGATTCTATGTGATGTTATTCCCATGGGTTCGAGTCATGTGATGCTAGGCAGACCGTGGCAATCAGATCGTAGGGTGATACACGACGGTTATACCAACAAGCACTTATTCGAGTTCAAAGGTCGCAAAATTACCCTCATACCTCTCACACCTACCGAGATTTACCAAGATCAGATCCAGATGAAGCTCAAGGAGAAGGAGAAAGTCGCCAACAGCCTCTACATAAACCACAGTGAATTTTCTAAACTCTTTGATCCTGAAATGACTACTTTTATGTTTGTATACAAGGAATCCCTTGTTAGTACTAACCCTTCACAGGAGCTTCCTAGTGCGATGTTTGAGATTTTGCAGGAATACAAGGACGTTTTCCCAGTAGAAATTCCACCAGGGCTACCTCCAATTTGCGGGATAGAGCATCAGATTGACTTGGTACAAGGATCAGCCTTACCTAACAGGCCAGAATACCGAACCAATCCTGTAGAGACTAAGGAGCTGCAAAAGCAAGTGGAAGAGCTGATGAGCAAGGGACATATTCGAGAAAGCTTGAGTCCATGTGCGGTTCCAGTTATGTTGGTGCCAAAGAAAGATGGTTCCTGGAGGATGTGTGTAGACTGCCGAGCTATCAACAACATCACTGTGAAGTATAGGCATCCGATTCCAAGACTAGATGATATGCTGGATGAGCTCTGTGGATCGACAATCTTCTCGAAGATAGATTTGAAGAGTGGGTATCATCAGATCAGAATGAAGGAAGGGGACGAATGGAAGACGGCATTCAAGAAAAAGCAAGGACTCTACGAGTGGCTAGTTATGCCGTTTGGCCTCACCAATGCGCCCAGCACCTTCATGAGATTAATGAACCATGCCCTGAGACCATTCATTGGCGTGTTCGTAGTGGTTTATTTCGACGATATCCTCATCTACAGTAAAGGTTTGGAAGAACATCTAGATCACATCAGATCGGTTCTTGATGTTCTTCGCTCTCAATCTCTCTTTGCTAATTTATCTAAATGTTCATTCTGCACTAACGAAATTGTTTTCTTAGGCTTTGTAGTAAGTGCAGGAGGAGTTAAAGTAGATGGAGAGAAGATAAAAGCTATCAAGGAATGGCCAACCCCCAAGAATATTGGAGAAGTCCGAAGTTTCCATGGCTTAGCAGGATTCTACAGGCGCTTTGTTCGTGATTTCAGTACCATAGCCGCGCCCTTAACCGAAGTAATCAAGAAAGACGTGGGGTTCAAGTGGGGAGAGGCGCAAGGACAGGCTTTTACAACCCTTAAAGAGAAACTTATCAATTCGCCCTTATTAGTACTTCCTGATTTTACTAAGACTTTTGAGATTGAATGCGATGCTTCTGGTGTAGGTATTGGAGCAGTTCTTATGCAGGATAAGAAGCCCGTCGCTTACTTCAGCGAAAAGTTAGGAGGATCAACGCTGAATTATCCCACGTATGACAAGGAGTTATACGCATTGGTTCGAGCTCTCCAGACGTGGAAGCATTACCTATGGCCTAAGGAATTCGTCATTCATACTGATCACGAGTCTCTAAAGCACCTCAAGGGTCAGCAGAAGCTTAACAAAAGACATGGGCGATGGATGGAGTTCATTGAGACATTCCCCTACATTGTTAAGTACAAAAAAGGTAAAGATAATGTGGTCGCAGACGCATTATCCCGGAGGTACACTCTTATTTCGACTTTTACATCAGAGTTAATTGGATTTGAGCATATTATAGATCTTTATGAATCTGACACTGACTTTTCTGAGAGCTATGCCAAATGTCATAAGTTTGCCTGTGAGAAATTTTATAGACAAGATGGATACTTGTTCTTCAGTAACCGATTGTGCATACCACGAGGATCCATTCGAGAGTTACTGGTACGAGAAGCTCATGGAGGTGGATTAGCTGGACATTTTGGTGTTAAAAAGACACTTCTTGGACTACAAGAGCACTTCTAATGGCCGAACATGAAGAAAGACGTTGAGAAAATCTGTTCCAGATGTGTCGTATGTAAGATGGCTAAGAGTAAAGTTCAACCTCACGGTTTGTATACTCCTTTGCCTATTCCTTCTCAACCTTGGACTAATATCGCTATGGATTTTGTAGTTGGCTTACCTCGAACCAGAAATGGTAGAGATTCTATTTTTGTAGTTGTTGACAGGTTTAGCAAGATGGCCCACTTCATCGCTAGCCACAAGACAGATGATGCTGTGAATGTAGCTAACTTGTTTTTCAGGGAAGTAGTAAGAATGCACGGAATGCCACAGGTCATCGTTTCAGATTGAGACACGAAGTTCTTAGGACATTTTTGGCGAACGCTTTGGGCTAAGCTGGGAACAAAGCTCTCATTCTCGACTACGTTTCATCCTCAGACCGATGGACAGACCGAGGTGGTGAATAGAACGTTGGCCACACTTCTAAGGACTTTGGTGAAAAGTAACCTCAAGACATGGGAAGAGTGCCTGCCTCATGTCGAGTTTGCTTACAATCACGCTAAGCATTCCGCTACTCTCTTTTCTCCTTTTGAAATTGTATATGGGTTTAATCCACAATCACCTCTAGACTTGATCCCTTTGCCTTTAAGTGGAAAATGCAGTTTGAATGGCAAGGAGAAAGCTGAACAGGTCTGAAGAATACATGCTAAGGCTAAGGAGAACATCGAGAAGAAGACAAAGCAGTATGAGAAGCATGCCAACAAAGGACGAAAGGAGCTAATTTTCGAAGAAGGAGATCTGGTGTGGATCCATATGAGGAAGGAGCGATTTCCAGCTGAGCGAAAGAACAAACTAATGCCCAGAGTTGATGGACCATTCACAGTCATCAAAAGAATCAACAACAACGCCTATCAGATTGATCTTCAAGGTAAGTATGATGTTTCTGATGCTTTCAATGTTTCTGACTTGCTTCTTTATGTTGCAGATTCAGATTTGAGGACAAATCCTTTTCAAGAGGGAGAGGATGATATGATCGTGACCAGCTCATAGGAGGAGGAACCAGAGGTAGCTGGCAGGATCACTCGTTCCAGAGCTAGAGAGATGGCTAATGAGGCACACGCACTCATGGCCGCAGAGGACATCGATCAACTGGAGGCTGGAGCTCACATCTTCAACATCTCTATCTTGAAGAATGAAGAACCCAGTAACAATGACTAGGTAACTTAGGTGATGATTCTGTACTCTTTTCCTTGGTGAGGATTTTGGAAGGCAAGGAGGTTCTTCTCCAAGGTTTTTAACGAGGTAGAAATCATTGCTACGTCGAGTTACTTAGAAGTTGTTACTAATGGGTAATAATGTGCAAAGTCACAATGATTTGTGCACTAGTGTTTTAGACGCACCACTTAGGTTTAGAAGGGACGCCTCACTGTTTTATTTTTAAATTAAACTTCGTGTTGTTTTTATTTCAAACGCCATGTAGTTTGTTATTAGGGCTGCGATTTTCTCTCTTAGTCTATAAAAAAGAGAAAATCGCCTAAGTGTTATTCAGTGAAGAATTTTGATCAAACTTTTAACGTGTTCTTCTCTCTTTGATTTCTGAGAACTAAAAAAACTCTGAAATTCGAATCTCTTAAAAACTAATTTGTTTACAAGAGATTCTTCTATCTCTCCATTCCATCGATATCATCTTATCATCACCACACCATCAATCGATCATCACACCACATCCACCCTCTCATCTCACTCGATCCGCCGAACCACCATCACCATCTTCGACTCGATCCTCAAGCCATCGTCACCATCGAACCGATCATCACCACCCCATCACCTCATCGCTATAGTCTGTCCACAAAATCGCCGCAACTGTTGCCTTTTCTTCAGAGTTGATCACCTAGGATCGTATCAGTTATCATTATATTTAAAACAGAAAATTTCAGTTTCAATAATGAAACAAAAAAGAGAGTATATTCGTTGCAGGAAAATATGTTTGAGTACGTAGCTTGACAAATATCTTACAAATACATAAAATATCCAAAGAGCATTATGAAACCAAAAGAATGGCACATTTTATCTATGCAGCATGAAGCGAGAAAGAGTTCATTTACGATTAAAAAAGAAGAAAAAAAACAAAGGAAATATGTTTAACTAGCTTATTATCACAATAATTTGTTCACAATATATCAAATCCATATATTTTTTAGATGAAGGAATTAACCAACATAGTTAGAGAAATTCTAAAAATACCTTTTGCCGGTTGGTTTCCTAGGTCTAGCAACTCAAATTCTAGATATGGTATGAATTTGACATGAAAAGAGTTACTCATTATATGGAGCTTCTGGTTAAAATAATTTTGATATAATTCTATATAACTTCAAAGAGCTGGTATTTTTAAGAAATAGTATGAGATTAAAATCTGTTTCTCGTAAAACAACATGTAAGATTAAGATGACTAAATGTATATGCAAACCTTGCACAATAATGATGAAGATAGTTAGAATAGTAAACAAGAGCTGAAAGGGTTTCTTCATCTTAGATGTAGAAATGAATTGATGGTAGTTTAGAAGTTAACTAGAAGAGTTCGCTGTATATAGAAATAAAAGTTAGATGCATCTAACAATGAAACATATATAATTTAAGCTTTTAACTATTTTTTAAAAAATTCCGAGTTAAATGGATCTTGATTTGTTCAATACGGTACTTTTTTTTTCATCTATCTGATATGTTAAAGCATTATACTCGCTCATATTTTAAACTTATACAATTTCCGTAAACAACGATGAAAATTTATAAGAAAAAAACACACATATTTATGAATATATATATATATATATATATATATATATTGAGGATAAATATTAACTTTTAATAATAGGTGAATCTTTTAACAAACATATACTTATAATTGTTAATGGCATATATCCCAAATTCTGTTCTCGTACCATAGTATCTAGAAAGGATGCCAAATTGATGCAGCTTATATTCCTTTTACGTTTGGGTTTTGTGCTTTTATTTAAGTTTTCCTTTTCTCTTTGTTTCCTTCTTTCTTACGTATTGATTTTCCTTATTTCTAGTTGGTTAGGATTTAAAAACCCTTTGCTATATATAGTTGATGTCTGGCCTTGTGAGAACACAATTTATTATTTTTATTAAATCAAGAAGCTTTGCTTTCTTAACTTTTGTCTTCGGCTAGAACCCTAATTCTCAACGATTTCAAGATCAAGTGATTTGTTTGGGCATTTTCAGACTAAACAATCGAACCACACCCTATTGTTACCTTTATCAGTTGGTATCAGAATCCAGGAGCTTTAATTTTTTAATTGAAGCACGATCAGAATCCAGGAGCTTTAATTTCTTAATTGAAGCACGATCCAAACTTTCGTATCAATGGCTCATAGAAAACCTACTCTTGAAGAACAACACGAAAAGCTGCAGCGTACCTTGGAGGCGTTTACTGCTGGTCTTCATGATGCCCTTCTTAATGCTGTGGAAGCAGCAATGAACAGAGTCCTTCACGCTCAGCAAGGTCTACCGCGTCAGGAACAGAACCTGCACCCACCAGACCGTGTACACAACGATGATGACGAAGGTCTAGCTGAAAATCTTTTTGCTGATCTCACGCGTATTAACAATCCTCGTGACGCAGGTGAGCGACACAGAGACGAGCGTGGCGACGACCACCGTGACTTAATCCGTTGCGATGGCGATCGTTTTGATGGCGCACGTCCAAACGTTGGGAATCCGGCTTCAAACTGGATATTCCCGAATTTACAGGTTCGCTAAACCCTGAGGAATTCCTTGATTGGTTAAATTTGGTGGAGGAGATTTTGGACTTTAAAAACGTCCCTGATGAGATGCGAGTTCCCTTGGTGGCTACGCGTTTCAAACAGAGAGCTATGGCATGGTGGCAGCAATTGAAGGAATCTAGGTGTCATTCCGACAAATCACGTATCGACTCTTGGGAACGGCTTAAGAAACATATGCGTCGTTCGTTCCTTCCCTACAATTACGAGCGTACTCTTTACAATAAGTTGCAGAATTTGGGTCAGGGAATTCGCAGCGTCGACGATTACGCAACGGATTTTTTCTCCATGGTTTCTCGAATTACACTAATGGAAACTGAGGAGCAACTTGTGTCACGTTTTATTGGTGGTCTTCGTTCACAATTACAGAATGCTCTGCAACAATTCAATCCAACCTCTGTTTCTGAAGCTCATCAACGTGCTATTGCCATGGAGATTCAGCTCCGTTCTGCTTGGGCTTCTACAGGTGCACGCAATCGTTTCTTGTCTCAAAACCAGAATGACACCAGTACGACTCCGATCGTATGAGTCCGCAAGAGCATGATGAGTTACGTCGTCAGGTGGAAGAGTTACTTGCCAAAGGTCATGTGCGAGAGAGTCTCAGTCCTACAGCTGTCCCGGCTTTGCTTATTCCAAAAAAGATGGGAATTGGCGTATGTGTGTGGATAGTCATGCTATTAACAAGATCACAGTTCGCTATCGTTTTCCAATTCCTCGGCTTGACGATCTTCTCGATCAAATTGGACGCGCCTCCATCTTTACCAAACTAGACTTGAAGAGTGGGTATCACCAAATACGTATTCGTCCAGGAGACGAGTGAAAAACGGCATTCAAGACTAGAGAAGGTCTGTTTGAATGGACAGTAATGCCTTTTGGTCTCTTCAACGCGCCTAGTACGTTTATGCGGGTGATGAATCAGGCGTTACGACCTTTTATTGGCAGGTTTGTGGTTGTCTATTTTGATGATATCTTGATTTTCAGCAGCGATTTAGACAGCCATTTACAACATCTGCGCGACGTCCTTGGCTTTCTTCGACGTGAGCAGCTTTTTGCATGTCGTCACAAATGTGTGTTTGGCTCGGCTCAGGTTCTTTTTTTGGGATATCTTGTATCCGATAAAGGTTTGGAGGTGGACCCTAGCAAAATTATAGCCATCAAGTCGTGGCCTACTCCTCGGTCAATCAGTGAAGTACGCATTTTTCATGGTTTGGCCTCCTTTTATCGTCGATTTGTGCACCACTTTAGCAATATCACGGCTCCTCTCACTTATTGCATGCGGGGTTCAACTTTTGTCGACTGAGGCTAATACAGCATTTGAAACTATCAAGCAGAAGCTTCTTTCGGCACAGATCTTGGCATTACCTGATTTTTCTGTTGTCTTTGAACTTCACTCTGACGCTTGTAAGTTTGGTATTGGAACTGTTTTAAGTCAACAAGGTCGTCCAGTTGCATTTTACAGCGAAAAAATCGCCAGGTCACGAGCTCGTTACAGCACATATGACGTTGAATTCTATGCCATTGTTCAAGCTATTAAGCGTTGGCGTCTTTACCTTTATCACCAGGAATTTATCCTTTATACCGATCATGATGCCCTCAAACACTTGGGAAGTCAGGATAAAATATCTGCATGTCATGCCGCTTAATTGGATTGCTTTCTTACAACAGTTCACCTTTGTGATAAAGCACCAATCTGGTCGTACGAACAAAGTCGCTGACGCATTAAGCCGTCGTTGCTCTTTGCTGGCATCTTTACAAGTCTTTGTTCCTGGTTTTGCTGTGCTTGCTGACTTATATGCAGAAGATCCTTTCTTTGGGCGCATCTGGTCCGACTTGCAGCAGGGTACCCCGTCGGATTTCGTCTTGCAAGATGGTTACATCTTTCGTAATTACCGTCTTTGTGTGCCTTCCTGTAGTTTGCGTCTGCAAATTATCATTGAGTTACATGGAGAGGGACATGTCGGGAGAGACCGTACGCTTGAGCCGGTGGCCGCCTCTTATTTTTGGCCATCCTTGCATCGGGATGTCGCTCGTTTCGTCGAGAGGTGTGTTGTTTGTCAGCTTTCAAAAGGTCACGCCACTAACTCGGGTCTTTATATGCCCCTGCCGATTCCAACTCAGCCGTGGACAGATATCAGTATGGATTTTGTCTTAGGTTTGCCTCGTACTCAGCGTGGCCATGACTCCATCTTTGTGGTGGTTGATCAGTTCTCTAAAATGGTCCACTTTATTCCCTGTAAAAAGACGACAGATGCCTTACAGGTGGCTCATTTGTTTTTCCGGGAGATTTATCGCCTTCATGGTCTTCCTCTCTCCATCGTGTCTGATCGCGATTCTCGTTTCCTCAGATCACTTTGGAAACTACTGCGTACCAGCCTTGACATGAGCTCTGCTTATCATCCTCAGTCGGATGGACAAACAAAGGTTACAAATCGGTCATTGGGTAACATGTTGCGTTGCTTGGTGGGCAAAAATATTCGAACATGGGATACTATTTTGTGCAAGGCAGAATTCGCACACAATCATGCCGTTAATCGGAGTACTACGTTCACTCCTTTCCGCGTCATTTATGGCATTGTGCCTCGTGGTCCTCTTGATCTTGGGGTTGTACCGGATGCGACGCAAGATCATGGTGAAGCGATAGACTTTGTGGCTGATCTATCGTTTATTCACGGCCAAATTCATGAGAATCTTCAGGCGTCATCTGCAAAGTACAAAGCTGACGCAGATCGTCATCGCCGGGATGTGCATTTTCAAGTCGGAGATCAAGTATGGGCGGTGCTAACTAAAGATCGTTTCTCTGCACGTGAGTATAACAAGCTGAAGGCACGAAAGATTGGTCCATTAGAAGTGGTGGAGAAGATTAACGCTAACGCGTATCGCCTGAAGCTTCCCCCAATTGCTCGGTATTCAGACGTCTTCAACGTTAAGCACCTAGTTCCATTTGTTTCACAGGATGACATTGCTGATTCGAGGTCGAATCTTTCCAACCCCGGGTGACCTGATGCAGCTTATATTCCTTTTACGTTTGGGTTTTGTGCTTTTATTTAAGTTTTCCTTTTTCTCTTTGTTTCCTTCTTTCTTACGTATTGGTTTTCCTAATTTCTAGTTG
>NW_006256901.1:5894807-5993729 GCF_000478725.1 Eutrema salsugineum | reverse complement strand
TAATATAAAATAATATGAATAAATATTTTAAACTTTGCTTTCTCTAGTTCACAATTAAAAAAAAATATAGTAAGTTTTCTCCTAAGAATGCTTTGTCTCTTCTCTATCTAAAGTAATTAGGGTTTTTATAGTTAAGTTTAAAGGAGTTAATTTCTTTTTTTAAACAAATAATTAGATAATATTAAAAAACAAAAGCAAAAATGATAGTGATGTAATGGGTTTGAAATATATTAAGCCCAACAAAATTGTAACTTGAGATGAGTTGACAATGATATGTCATTTTTTTCTATAATTTTAGTCGAAGTTTGCAGCAAAGCTTCCAACCACGAAAAATACGATTCCAACTCGAAATTATACGGTTTCTCTGCGTTTCCAAATAACAAAATTTCGAAATCGCGATTCCCCAACGATTCTAAACGATTTCATACGATTCCGATTACGATTCCAATTCTGATTCCAAAGCGGGAATCGGAGTTTTCCGAGCGATTCCGTGCAACGTAGTTCATAACTGGTGTGTATTGAAAGTGTGTCCTAGTAATAAAAGTCTCTCTCACCGAATAAGGGTTATGAATTACTTCTTTTTTTCATATATCGAGAAAAACATAAATGGAATTGAGCTTTATTTATTAGGACATGTTATCTTATTTTAAAATCGAAAGCCAAACTAGTTGTAAAGCACGAGAAGATTAATAAGTTTTATTGTTTTTGTAGAAATTAAAGTGAAAGAAAAAACTTTGATTAATATGTATAGCGCTGGAAAGGAGAAGCCATATTGCGAGGTAAGTCCCGCTTTCTCAGGGCCTTCTATCACCACCGACACATTTTAGCACATTTTAAAAAGAAAATTTTCCAGAGTACCAAAATAGCAAAAATAAAATGTTTTGTATCGTCGTATATAGTTATCTCATATAAAAAGTAAATCATATTTTTCACGTTCAAGTTTCAACCATAAATATAGTCAGATTTTTTTTTCCAAATAAATTCAAGATATTTTTCTCTCGTTGCACCCGGAAAAAAATCACATCACATGGATCTACCACCTGTTAAAAAAAAAAAACACTCTGAAACTTCGATAAGCTTTACTTCTATCAATTTGCAAATTTGAATTTTTTTTTAAAAATTCCATACTTGAAATATAAACCTTTAAACACCCTTTGACGACTAGACCAAATAACTTCTACCAATTTAAATCTAAAGTGAATATCTTCGAGAAAATGCCAAAAAATACTTCATTTATTTAATTTTTGGAAGAATCACCCACGAATTTTTAGCGCTGCCAGAAATCCACACAAACTATTTTTTCTATACATAAAAATACATAAGTTTTTTAAAGTTTCATTTCCCCCCTCTGATTTCACGGCCGTTAACAGACATAACGAAATTAATAAACAACGTTAATTTTTTGTAGGAAAAAATGCTAAAAAAATACATCAACTATTTAATTTTACCAGAAACCCACACAAACTTTTTGCATTGCTAGAAATCGACACAAACTATTTTTTTAATCTATAAAAATACACAAACTTTTTATATTTCCATTTTTCCTCCTCAAGTTTCACGGTCATTATAGACATAACAGAATCAAAAAACTGCGTTAATATTTTATAATACGTATTAGTTACTGTCAAATTAATACCATTATTACCTTTAAAAAGAAAAACCTAAACTCTAATTTTTTTCTCTTACTTTTCAGAAATTGAGTGAAATCGGTTGAAAATGTGGTTAATAAAGCAATAAATCATGTTTAGAACATATACATCATCTCCTCGAATTGCTCTTATTAGTCTTATATATCACAACACACAATGTTTCCGACTCGATTTATACTACCAACCATATTTTTCAACCGATTTCACTCAATTTCTAAAAGAAAAAGAAAAATTAGGGTGTAGAATTTTCTTCCCCAAATCGATTTGAAGATTTTCTAAGGGTAACAATGATATCACTCCTAGAATAGTTAGCACGTGTTACAAAAAACTAACATAACGACTGTGAAACTTGAGGAGAAAAAATAGAATTTTAAAAAATTTGTGTATTTTTATAGATTAAAAAAAATAGTCTGTGTGGATTTCTGGCAATGCAAAAAGTTTGTGTGAGTTTCTGGCAAAATTAAATAGTTGATGTATTTTTTTAGCATTTTTTCCTACAAAAAATTAACGCTGTTTATTGATTCTGTTATGTCTGTTAACGGCCGTGAAATCAGAGGGGGAAAAATGAAACTTTAAAAAACTTATGTATTTTTATGCATCGAAAAAATAGTTTGTGTGAGTTTCTGGCAACGCTAAAAGTTCGTGAGTGATTCTTCCAAAAATTAAATAAATAAAGTATTTTTTGGCATTTTTCCAGAATATCTTCTAATATTTTGTATGTTTTTTCATCAATGGAATGACATTTGTTTTTGGATTTTAGGATACATCTTGTACTCCCAAGGTTTCAAGTGTAACCGTCTCCAAAATGAAAAACAAACGAAAAGACTAAACGACATTTTAAAAAAGAAACCCTCAATATCTAAGTTAATTACAAAAGAGCCACCCAAGACCAAAAGTAACCCACTTTCAGTCATCATCAACACCGACCTCTTCATCGCCACTACTTACCGGCGTAAAAGGCTCCGACAATTTCGTCGAATTCCGACAAAACCCACTGTTACTCTGATTCTTCCTTTCCTCCGCCGCCACAACGAAATGCCCTAAATCTCCGACGACCTCAATCAGATTCTCCTCACATAGAAACTCCTCACTGTAAACTCTCTCAATCTCTCTCCCAAACTCATGTACAAAAATATCCGTCTTCTTCCCGGAATCTCTACTCTTCGCCAAAACCGCCGAAGTAAATATCGGAGCCATCCTTCCCGGCGAATCTCCGGCGTACCCACGAGGCCCGTCTACCAAAATCACGTCCCAATCGATCTCATAGACAAAATTGGGTAAATCGTTGATCCCCAGTTTACAATCCGAGAACAATAGATTCTGAACGGGACGACATTCGGGTCGGGTTTTATAATAACCCAAAAGCTTACCGGCTTGAGAGACTTTAGTCGAGAAAACGACGTCGTAAGCTTCAGCTCCGGGATTACTCTGCTCGAATTTGGAAACGGCGTAAGGGTTTTCGTCGACGAAGACGGTACGGCCTTTGAGATTTATGGATCTCCAGAAGAGAGATTCGTGGGTTAGGCCAAAGACGAGGAGGTTACAGGTGGGGGATTTTGAGTTAATGACGGTGGAGATGGCGGAGAGTTCGGAGAAGGACATTGAGATGTTTGGTGGAGATGAGGAAGTGTAGTGGAGGAGTGCGGCAAGGATCGGTGGTGAGAGGGAGGAGGATGGTGAAGATGAGGAGAGAGAGTGGGAGGTTGTTGTAGTGGAGTGGAGAGAGGAAGAGAAGAGAGAGAAATAGAAGAGGAGAGTGAAGAAAGATATGAAGAGGATGAATAAGAGACGGTGGTGATTCGCGGCGGCGACGGCGGAAGCTGATTTTGAGGTTAAAGGAGTGTGGTGGTGGTGGTGGTGGAAGAGGATCAAATTAGTGTTTGTGCTGCTCTTCATTTTTTTCTTTTTTTTTCGATTAAACAAAAACAAAAAGGAGAAAGGAAGAAGACGAAATGTGTTGGTCTCTTTGAGAAACGCTTTATAAACCACAAAGAAAAAGAAATTTGGTGTTTTCTAATAGATTTTGTTGGTTCATTCCGGTTCTGTTTCTTGAACCGGTAGTTTAAAAGACCCGAAACGGATGTCGTTGTCAGCTTCCATAGTAATTGCTAAGGTCCCACATAACTATACTTTTGTTTGATTATTTATCAGTATTCAAAATTTTTTAACTGGGTACTGAATTTTTAGAGATTTAATTTCAAACATATCCTAGAGTCATTTGCATGGTTTGGCATTTTCTATAAACTGTGTACAATAGGTTCTTTTTGCGTAAAAAAACTTGTGTAGTTTTTAACACTTAGTAAAGATAATTAGAATTTTAGCACTTCTTTACTGTACATGCACAATTTTTTTGTTGTAACCCTACACACACGGATCAATTAGAGGTGAAAACAAAATCGTCTTTAGCACTGCTAAAGTAAAAAAAAAATTGAAAAGTGCTTTTCTGTGCAAATAAGTCTATTTTGCTAAAGTATTGGCACAAAGAAATTTTATATTTAGAATAAACGCCAAAACATATATAATTAAAAAAAACATGCTTTTAATAGAAAGATTTCGAATGATTGTTAAAATATAGTGCTACTTAAACTATGTAAACTTTTGATGAATTTTGATTTCTTAAAATTCCTAAAATATATTAACTTTAGTTCTATACATAGTCTATTCTAAAGTAATGTTGTTTGGTCTTATGTCTGAATTTGATATATGATTATGTTTTCCTATTTTGGAAGTTTTCTTTCTAGTGTTAGTTTTGTGAATAGACTAAACATTGATTAGTTCTCCGGTATATATCAATTACGACCTACCATTAAATATATTTCTTTATATGCTCATTTGAAAATAGGATGCGAAAGGTGGTCTCTTCTAGCTCCAATCTTTCACCATAGATTTGGATAGACCTTTATTAGTTTGTATATTAGTTTCCTTTTGGGTTGAGGGATGGAACTCTCACTCTTTGATTATGTAAATGCAAAACTCTTGTTATTTTTCCAAAGAAAAAACACTTATTTCAGGAGAACAACTTAATTTACATATAATAAATAACATATGTTTTATGGATTTTTCATAGGGTCTAAGTTTCCCACAAAATGAACAAACGCGTGGAACTTAATTCAGAAACATGATAAAAAATGATTTCAAGAACTTTCTAACGCTCAAGTCAATAATTTTATAATAAAGATGATAGTTGAAAACTAGAAAGAATCAGAAACCATAGTAGAAATAGCTAAGAGACTCTGGGCCCGAATGAATGGAATTCGTGGAGTATCTGTTGATTTAGAAGGCACATTCGTTTGTGAGAAAAAATAGATTTGGGTTGACTAATAAGATAGTTAGAAAATAGTCGGAAATGGAGTGATCATACTAGGTCTCTCAAATAAATAAAAAGTCTATTGATGTGTATTCAGTCTAGAATTAGGAACAATTTGTATTAAAATGATAACCATACATTATTGAAACATAAATTTTACAAAGTCTTTAAAATCTAGTCTTATTGAACTTATAATCGCATAAACACTTATAGATTAAAGAAATTCTTTATTAATGCTTAGAAAACTTGTCTCAAAAACTAAACACAATAATTTCTTAGCTCTCTCTTGTCTCTAATGCGACTTCATTAAAAACCTATTTATAGTGTTACGACATCTTCCCTTAACACCTTTTTTTTTCCTAATCTGTTTAGAAATTACCTAAAATCTATTTTATTCTAACTGACCTTGTTAGATATCTTGGGCTTCAAGTAATGGATCAAAGCTTATCCAACATTCTCTCTTTTAAGCTTTGACTCTGTTTTGGACATCTTTCCAACACCAATTAAGGTCCTCATCTCAGCAAACTTAATCTTTGCCAAAGCCTTAGTGAGAATATCGGCCTTTTGTTCAACTTCTGGTACATGCTCCACATCAACTAGTCCATTCGCAATGCACTCTCTTATGAAGTGGTAGCGCTTGTGTATGTGTTTACTCCTGCCATGAAACACCGGATTCCTTGTGAGCGCAATAGGAGATTGGTTATCAATCTTTGTGATAACTTGATCAGACATCCATCATGTTATCTCGCTTAAGAGTTCTTGGAGCCAGATTGCTTGATGAGCTGCTTCTGTTGCTGCCATGAACTCTGCTTCACAGGTTGAAAGTGCAACTGTTTCTTGCTTTTGCAAACACCATGTGACTGGTGAGGAACCAAAGTAGAACATATGCCTTGTAGTGCTTCTCCCATCGTCTGGATCTATGTTATGACTACTGTCGCTGATGCCAACAAGTTTCTTTGTCTTTTCACGCGTGAACTTCAAACCATATGTACTTGTTCCCTTGAGATACCGCAGTATATGCTTCATTACTTTGCCATGTGACTTGCGAGGACTTTGCATATATCTGCTTGCCACACCAACTGAAAAAGCTAAATCAGGTCTAGTGTGTAACAAGTACCTCAAGCATTCAACATTTCTCCTATAGTTAATCGGTTCTATTTCTGTTTCATCTTGTGCCTTAGAAACCTTCAGACCAAACTCCATAGGTACTTGAGTCGGATTGCAGTTCTCCAAACCAGCTTCCTTCAAGATTCTCCTTGCATAAGCCTCTTGTTTGATTTTGATACCATCCTTCCCTTGATAGACTTTGATGCCGAGGTAATAGGTGAGTCTTCCAAGATCAGACATCTCGAACTTAGATGACATCCCAGCTTTGAACTCCTTAATCTCTTTAAGACTATTACCTGTTACAAAGAGGTCATCAACATAAATGGCAACAATCAGCGCAGGTTATCTCCCTCTTGCTTGCGATACATTGAATTATCCTTCGAGCATCTTTTGAATCTCATGCCCTTTAAAATCTGATCCAGCTTTGTATTCCAAGCCCTTGGATTCTGCCTTAGACCGTACAATGCTTTTGAGAGTTTGTACACCTTGTGCTCTTCACCTTTAGCTTCAAATCCTTCTGGTTGACTCACATAGACATCCTCCTCCAGTTCTCCATGTAAAAATATCTAGATGATGGATTTATAATCCTTGAGAGGCTGCCAAGGCGATCAACAATCTGATTTTCTATATGCGAGCTACAGGTGCAAAAACTTCATCAAAATCTATGCCAGATTGTTGCACATATCCTTTTGCTACAAGCCTCGCCTTGTACTTATTGATCGTGCCATCTGCATTCCTTTTAATTTTGAAAATCCACTTCAGACCGATGATTTTTGCTCCACTTGGCTTAACGACCAGAAACCAAGTCTTGTTTTTGTTGATAGAATCGATCTTTTCCCTGCAAGCTTTTCTCCACTCTGATAAGGCTTTAGCTTCCTTAAAATTTCCTGGTTCATCGTTTACTAGCAGCAAGAGATTCTCACATTCTATCGACGCTTGCAAAACGAAATCGTCTAAGTGTCGTGGTCTAACTACAGGACGTGTCGACCTTCTCAGTGGTTGTTGCTGCTGAGGTGAGTTTGCTGTATTGCTCTCGTCAACCTGATCAGTTTCGGTATAATCAGTTTCGTGTTCATTAGTGTTGCTCAACACTGCTGATGGTGTTGTTTGACACCTAGTGTCGGTTGATACCGCTTATGGTTTTGTTCGACACTCATCGTTTCCTTCTTCTTCATGATCATAGCCGATTACTGCAGGCCCTTCTACTGTATCAATAATCTCTCCCCACCTCATCTGAAACATACCTGGATCTCTCTTAGATCCATCTTGTGTTTTGTTCCAGTTCCACTCTGCTTTCTCGTCGAATACTATGTCTCCATTCACCACTATTCTTTGTGTTGTTGGGTTAAACAATCTGTATGCCTTGGATCCTGGCTCAATCCCAAGGTGGACTAGTGATTGCGACCTGTCATCTAGCTTCTTAAGGTTTGTTGTTTCCACCTTTGCATAAGCTAAACACCCAAATACTCTGAGATGACTAAGACTTGGTTTTCTTTCTTTCAGGCTCTCATAAGGTGTCATGTTCTTACGGGTTTTTGTAGGCACTCAATTGATGATGTAAGTTGAGTGACGAACCACCTCTCCCCAAAGATATTTTGGCACCTTCATAGCCTTGAGATTACTCCTTGTCATCTCCATTAAGGTCATGTTTCTTCTCTCTACTACACCATTCTGTTGAGGTGTATAGGGAGCAGTGAGATGCATCCTAATCCCACTTTGTTCGCAGAACTCCAGAAATTCCCTTGAAGTAAACTCCCCTCCTCTATCTGTCCTTAAAGTCAGGATTTTTTTCCCTAGTTCCTTTTCCACCAGACCTTTGAATGCTTTGAATTTTCCATATGCTTCACTCTTCTCCTAAAAAGGATAGACCACATATATCTTGAAAAATCATCAATGATCGCAAATATGTACCTATTGTAAGCGATGGTTGGTGGTGTTATTGGACCACACAGGTCCGCATGAAGCAGTTCTAGGGGTTTAGATGCTCTAAACGCAGCTGTCTTTGGGAAAGAATATCGAATTTGCTTGCCCAACAAGCAGGATTCGCACAATTCCTACTCTTCTCGGATTTCCAGTAATCCATGAACCATCTTGTTTTGAGTTATAGCCTTCATCGTCCTAAAGCTTATATGTCCCAATCTAGAATGCCATCTCCATGTCTCGTCTTCCACCTTCGACTGTAAACACGCAGATTTTCCAATTTTTAGCTTTCTTTTGTAAAGCCGATTTGAAGACCTTGTGACTTTAGCGAGTAGTTTCTTGTCTGGATCATGGAGTGTCAGATAGTCCTGCCTCATCCTTACATGGCAGCCGGCTTCTGTAGCTTGTCCCAAGCTTAAGATGTTGTTCTTGAGGTCAGGGATGTAGTAAATATCCATGACAAGTTTTTGTTCCCCTGTCTTGCCTTGAAAAAGGATGGATCATTTACCTCCTATTTCAACACAAGAACCATCACCAAATTTGACTTTGCCTTTGAAATTTCTGTTCAATTCGGAGAAGTATTCTTCTTTTCCTGTCATGTGGTAACTTGCTCCATTGTCGAGATACCAAACTCCTTCTTCTTCTTTGTGTACTTCAAAGTTCTTTGGAATTAGTTTCTCTTCGTTCAGAAACACAACTTCATGCATATACAGTGCTTCGTCGGTTTCTTCCGTCTCCACCATATTTGCCTCTTGTGTTTTCTGTGCTCTCTCCGGAAAAACTGAGGTGAAGTGGCCTGGTTTATCACATCTGTAGCAAATAACCTTCGATCTATCCTTCTTCTCTTTTGTCTGATCGTTTTGGTTTGGTGCTCTCTCTCTTGTGAATTAAACCTTCCATATCTGCCTCGTCCTCTGCTTCCTCTGCCTCCTCTTCCACGTCCTCTCCCTCTTAAGCCGGAACTATTTTGTTCTAAGTTTGCGTACAGAAACTTCTCCTGTGTATCTCCTTGATTCTCATCATCGAGAATCCTTTCTTCATATGCTTTAATTCTACCAATGATATATTCAAAGCTTGTTGTCTTCAGGTCCAGTACTTGCTCGAGAGATGCTACAATGTGGATAAACTTCTGTCTTGGTAAGCTATTGAGGAACTTGTTCACAAGCTTTTGTTCCTCTATTGTCTTTCCAAGTGATGCAGCTTTTGAGGCGAGCTTGATAACTTCCCCGAGAAGTCATATATTGAGTCTGAATCCTTCATCTTTATTCTTTCGAATTCAGACATAAGTGTTTGAAGTCGAACTTCCTTGACGCAATCTGCTCCTAGGTTTCGAGATTTGATTGCATCCCATATGCCATTTGCTGTTTCTTGCTCGTCGACTTGCAGAACAAGGGACTCTGGGATCGCTTGAAACAACAGGCCAGTGGCGATATCACTCTTTGCAGTGTCGGTTGAACCTGGTTCGATCGTCTCCCAGACTTTGTGAATTCGGAGCAGTACCCTCATCTTCATTGCCCACACAGGTAGCTTGTTGCGGTCAACATCGGGCACTGAATTGAAGAAGGTACGGTTTCCATTGTTTGGGTCGAAGGGACTATGTCTCCCATCTTTGTATATCTTATAATCTTTGTGTTTCTTCGATTAGGGTTTGGATCGCTTCTAACTCAAGCTCCGATACCAAATATAATCGCATAAACACTTATAGAACTTTATTAATGCTTAGAAAATTTATCTCAAAAACTAAACACAATAATCCCTTAACTCTCTCTTGTCTCTAATGCGACTTCATTAAAGACCTATTTATAGTGTTAGGACATCTTCCCTTAACACTTTTCCTTTTCCTAATCTGTTTAGAAATTACTTAAAACCTATCTTATTCTAACCGACCTTGTTAGATATCTTGGGCTTTAAGTAATGGACCAAAGCTTATCCGACAGAACTAGTGATTTGAAAACGTATTTTCAAATCCATTGCTATTAGAAAAATTTTAAACAATGAAAAAAAAAATCCCCTTCTCTTTGGAGAGAATGGTGTATTTATAGTGATACTTAGTTTTGGCTAGAATATAGGGGTCTTTCGTCCCGTTATCAGGTTGGGTGTTGGATCCTCGTTCTCGAAGCTTTTGTGGGATAGTCCTTTTTACATATTTTCCTTGTTGTGTTCCATCGCTGGCAGTTAAGGGAGTTTTAGATTCCATATGTGTTTCTGTAGAAAAATATAACTTACCTTACCAGATTCACGTTACAAAGGTGTACTGGACTGTGTACTTAGTACTTATCCTTCCAGTTTTCGAAACTGACGGGTTATCGTGGTTGTCTTACTGTTTGGTCGTCCCTTTTGGACCACTAATTCACTAATACTACTCTCTCCATATAACGAGTTGAGTTAGTGAATTCAGTAAAGGGGGCCATTCTCTTTCTCTATTAAACCAGTAATCCCCTAACACCCTTTTCTCCAAATATCAGGATAGGTTTGGAAAATTGTGTTCTTATTGAATCTGGTATAGTATGTGACTACTCGCTGTACTAGCATTCTCTGTTGATAAGACTATATACAATGGAGTGTTGAATTGACTCAACACAATTGTGTTGAAAAACCAAAAAAGATGATGTGGATTCATTTCTGTTGAATGTTTTCAACTAGTTGAAAACCAAAAAGTAGAGACAAGAAATGACACCTATCATCAATTGGTTGGACGAAAAAAAAAATTAGTTAATATACGGATAAAAACACATGTTCTATTTCTATTGGATGCTGTGATTCTTGATATTTTTTTCTCATCCAAATCATTTGAGCTCAATTATTTCAACGAAAATTATATATATATATATATTTTTTTTATACCAAAATTCATCATTTTTCATTCTCTATAAATAGAGACTTGTTTCATTCAATTTGGACAAAAGTCTTTTTTTTACTATATTTTTCCTATTAGTTTTAAACAAGCTCTTGTGTATTTTTTTACCCGTCTTTTTAGTGAAATGGATCCAAATAACAACCCTTTTAGCTCCCAAAACTCTTCTAACTATCCTTTTAACTATCCAAATCCTAACAATTATCCTTTTCCAAACCAATCTTCAAATCAACCCCAAAATATACCAAATTATGGTTATCCACCAAAATTTTTCATGCCGTCAGCCATTCCAAACTATCGTCCATATTATGGATCGATGATGCCATATCCATCTCAAACACCTCCTTATTCTTCTACTCCAATGGGTAATGAAATTGATCCGAATGTTGGAGCAATTGAATTTCCCAAATCAATTAGACTTCCGTAGAGTGAACCAGATAAGTTATTTTCCCAATGCCAAGAAGGATGTCAGAAGAACATCGAACATGCATTTGAAGTGTTTCAGGCTCAATTCAAAATCATTCGTGAACCAGCCCGCCTGTGGGATATTGCGGATTTGGCTATAATTATGAGGTCATGTATCATATTGTATAATATGATTGTTGAAGATGAACGAGATACATATGCTCAAAATTAGTCTGATTATGATCAGTCTGAGGCAAGTGGGTTTACTACACCACATCCATTCTCGACCAAGGTGTTACCTGTATTTGTAAATCATGTCCGTGCTAGATCCGAGTTGCGTGATTCAAATGTACATCACGAATTGCAAGCAGATCTCGTCAAACACATATGGGAAAAATTTAGAATGTTCCATGATTAAAGAGATATTAAAGTATTTGTATGTGATTTAAGAATTTTATTGTTTGTGACCTGAGTCTATCGTAAATTTCAAGGTATGTGTGTTTTATTTAGTTTTTTTCGTATGCTTATTCATGTATTGTATTTAATTCTAAGATTTTCATAATTTTAATTTTTTAATGATAATTATTTCTATTTTTATTTTTACTAATTAAAAACGTAGTTAAAATAGGAAATGTTTTTTTTTTAGTTTTAAGATAATAATCATAAAAGATAATAAAAATATGAAGTAAAATATGTGGGGTAGAATGTTAAATTTTTATTAAATAGAACCATTGTAAATATAAAAGTTAAATTGTGTTGAATAATTAGGTGGAAGAAAGAGAAGATGATGTGAATTGTTAAAAGAGAAAAAAAAGGGTGTTGAAAATCAAAACCATTGTATAGTCTAACATTGCATAAGAGTGGATTTTGGGACGGGTGACTTTTATTGGATAGCAAAAGGTTATTAGCCACATGTCGGTTTCTGATTGGATAGAAGGAAAGATAAAAAATCATTTAAACTTTTATATTTTATAAAATTAAATAAATTATTTATATGTTATTATTTTTTACTTTTTTCTTTATAAATTATGAAATAAAATTATCTATTTAACAAACTCCATTATGCATATGTTTAAATTATATATCAATATTATATTTAATAAATAATAGTTAAAATTTAAAATAATAAATTATTTTTGATTAAAAAATGATATAAATATTAGAAATCTATGTTTAAAATATTTAAAATATTTAAAATATTTTTTATGTCAAGTATGTTTATTCAAAAAATAAACTCTAGTTACAATAAAGCGAAATTATTAATTTTTGTAAAGAACTCTTAATAGAGTTCCACTATTGGAACAAAAAAAATTTCTTAACAAATATTCTTAACATAAATTTTATAATTAAATATTAACTAAGAACTTCTTATGAGGTTCTTGCATTTGCATTGAACATGCTCTAAGGGTCAATACTTATCCACAACATCCATCATTAAAAAATTATACTCCCTCTATTTCACAAAAAATGTTATTTTAAAATTTTATTTTTATTTAACAAAAATATCACTTTATATTTCTAATACAAAATATTGAACAAAAGTCCAATTTAAATCTTATTTTTTAGTATATTAGTTAGAACGAGAAAATTATTATGTGTATTAGTAAAAGCAGTGTAAAACTTTTACTAATTATTTTTAATATGTGTAAAATATGTTTAATTCACTTTTTTATAAAACAAAGGTAGTATATGTTATTTACTGAAGTTATATCCCAAACGCTACAATTTAATTGATGCCAACACAATTTAATCCATGTTTTAAAAGAGATTTTAGTATCAACCGATCCATTTTAAAATCCTTCACTAAGTTTTGAAACAACCACTCAACTAACAGATTTAATGAAATCAACCTCTAAAGTTTCTCTTTCCACATTTCTTCTTATGTGCCTATAAGATCCAAAAACATATAATATTGTTAACTTCAAACATGTTACTTAAACAAATCAATGTCTTAATGGAATATTAACAACTTACCCACTCCGATGTATCTAGGTAGCGGATCTCTGTCTTAACGAAGCCGCATTCTATACATTTCAAACCTATCTCCTGATCTAGATAGAGATCGTAATTTCTTTTCTTGCAACGTTCCTTTGGATCATCAGTCGATATTTCTCCATCAGGCTGTAGAGATTACATATTGAAATAAACATCCACTAATACAAAGTACATAATAAAACCGATTAATTTAAAGATTAAATTACCTCTGAAGAAACATTGATGGCCTTCGCAGTTGATTTGCTCAATAAGTCATGCATCTCTTCCCAAATATTAGTTTCATCAATCTCTGATTGAGAAATTGGAGGAGGTGAAGGTGGTTCTTCCACCCCAAATTGCATGTTCAATGGTGGTGGATTAATTATCAGTAATCCGTTTTCATCATAAGTTTTTTTCTTGTTGATTCTCCATTTTTTCAAATATCTTATTTGGCGTTTAGGGTTGCAGGGAAATTTTTAGAAATATGTTTATAATCGAAGCAACTCTTATTTTTATATAGAATAACGTAGTTAAAAATATTCAATGTCACCAAATTTCCATGTTTTTTTGGGAAAACTATTTCAACCAACCAATTTGATTTTTTTACTTTCGCTTTTGATATATGGACATAATATTTACACAAGGCAATGCAATCAATTGACACAACTTGGCTGATACAAAAATATTTAAAAGTTTGGATTTTTCTCTTTACTGTTTTATTTAATCCGCAATATATGGTAACAAAATATTGTGCTCCAAGAATTTTGAACTAATATTCATATGAAGCTATTATGTTAAAATTGAATTATCTAACCATATATCCAATATTTTTATAAAGTTAATATGAAAGATATTTATATATTGTTATTACTTTCTAAAACCAGATCTATATTGCAATCTTTAAAGTTTTCGTATATTCGTGTAAACCCTATTTAATTCATCTATATATTTACATCATACTTGTGTGACCTGCAACTTCATTTGTTATACTGATTAAAAAATCTCCATATTTCTCATTTCTACTGCTATGAACATGATAGTTAAGCATTCCGCGTCTCACTTTTATCGATTAAGAAACATTTTGATAGATTTATAGAGAATTACGATTAATAACTTATTATAGTACATTATTTGTTTCCATTTACAAGTTTTAACAAGTTCTTTATCATGTTGTTTTCAGAAATTATTCAATTTCATCTACCAAGAACAAATTTTTCCAAGCAAAACAAGGTCGACAAACTTATGAAAATACAAAATTCGTTGCTTGGATTGAGTGTAACAAGATATACGCAACAGCCAGATTCCTGCTCTATACTGAACTATCTCATCAATTTGTCTGGAATGCCACATTGCATGAGTGGAGGTCACGGGTAAAGGGTTCAGGAAATCCAACTATTCTTCAACAATATTCAGTTTATGATGGGGAGATATTTTATTTGGGTTGTCTGTTGAATATCATTAGAGGTCCTTGCCGTTATGAAGACTTTAACTCTTGGAATAGACTTTAACTCTTGCGAATTCCAGCGTTTCAGTTGGTTTATGAGGTTTGTTGACCGGATTTTCGATTTACACAAGGGCTTTTGGATACAGAAACTGATTTTTTGTTGAATCTAACCCTCTGGATCGATCTAGTGAATGCTCGAGGGATTCAGCATCTTGATATTTGTTTTGACAGATCTTATAGATTTGGTGTGATAACACCCCTGAGCCTATATACATGTGAGACACTTGTACACTTACGACTCTCTTGGGTCATCTTGGTTCATCCCGAGTTTGCTTTTTTACCTTGCCTAAAGATCATGCATTTAGAATGTATTAAATGTCCCAATGAGGCCACATTGGAGAAACTTATTTTAGGCTCACCAGTTCTGGAGGATGTAACGATCATTGCATACCTTGATGATGCTCCAAAGGTTTTACAAGTGCGCTCTCAGACGCTAAAGAGAATTCACATAAATGTGTATACCAAAGTTGTGAGTGATGCTCCTCTACTCCAGTATTTGAAGACTGAGGTTAACCCAAATAATCACTTTAAGATCACCAGTTCAGGTTCCTTTGCCAAAGTAGATATCTCCTTTGGTGGTGAACATAGTGAGTTATGCGAGGGAAGCATGACTCGTGATATCCTCACTGCTATTTCAAGGGTCAGAGATCTAGTTATTAGTTTTGTTACTTGGGAGGTATACATGCACGTCCAACATTTGAACTTTTTATATATACTTCCACACAAACGTTTCTAACCAATATTATTTTCTTTGTTACCAGGACGTCATTCCATACTTCTCCAAGCTTCAGTTTTGTTACTTGTCCCGATTGAGTGCTGAATTTTCGAACTCTGATGTGGAACTTTTGCCAGTTATTCTTCAGAGCTGTCGGAAACTAGAATCTCTCATTTTGGTGATAAATAGCTTTAATCCTCTTATTTAAGCATATATTGTTTGTGAAAGCTTTTGTGTATACTCAATCTCTTTATTATTATTTTTTTTTGGTTTTGCAGATATTGGCTGAATATGTGGTTGATAGTGAGAGTAGAGAACCAAAGGTGCCTCCATGTTTGATAGCATCACTCAAGTTTGTGGAGTTGAAAAGTCCAATCTTCAAATACGAAAGAGAAATGAAACTAGTAAAGTATATCTTGGAGAATTCCAAAATCTTGGAACAACTGACAATGCAATGGCTTTGTGATGACATTAGCACAGAGGCAAAGTATGACATCCTCAAAGAGATCCTTGCAATGCCAAGATGCTCAACCACTTGCCAAATCCTTGTTCTTTAATAAATTAGTAGTTGAACGTTGCATTGTAAAATTTTTCTCGACATCCAAGATCCTTGGGATTGGTTTGATGGGAGGCCTATAGAGTTACCTCTCATTTGGTTTGTACGCAGCCAACGAACCCATAGCGAGGTTTTTGCTGTAATGATGCGCCACAGTAACTTCAAGATGCAAACTTCATTGCTTCCCACAGATTTTTGAGACCAAGTCCTCCCTGTACTCCTGGCCTACACACTTTTCCCTATTCCCTTTGCCTTTCTTGGATTTAGATCTGGTCCAGACCAAAGGAAAGCCGAACATATGCTCTTGATTGTTTCAATACAACCCTTTGGTAAGCGAAATGCTGCCATCCAAAAGTTGATCAAACTCGAGATCACTGACGACAGAAGCTGCAAGCGACCTGTAAAAAGTAAGGTATCTTGCAGTCCAAGAGTTCACTTTCCCACGAATCTTGTCAACGAGAGGGGTGAATCCAGAGATCGTGTCTGCTTTGTTAGCAGTGGGAGTCCTAAGTACCTAACAGGGAGTGTTCCAATTTCAAATGCAAACCGCTGAGCTATGGTATCTCGATTTGATTATGAAATGCAAGATAAGCTGTTGATTTCTCTAAAATTATTTGCAGGCCTGATATTTTTGAGAACTCATCAAACATCTCAATTATTCCTTCCATTGACCGCAGAGTCCCATCCGAAAATATCATGAAGTCATCTGCGAAGCAGAGATGTGTAAGCTTCATGTTTGCACATTTTGGATGAAATCCAAATTTCCTCTGTATCGCTTCCTTGTCCAACATTTGAGACAGAACATTAACAAATAAATATGGAGAGAGGGAACAACCCTGATGTAGACCCTTTAAACTCCCAAAGTAGCCAATCAATTCACAATTCACCTGAACCGAGAAAGAGGATGTGGTGATGCACAACCTGATCCAGTGTATAAACTCTGATGGGACATTCAAAGCCTCCAGGATAGTCATCAGCAGGAAGTTCCACTCCACTGAGTCAAATGCTTTTGAAATATCTATTTTCAAAGCAGATATAGATGATATAGATGATCTATGGTAACCATCCACCAATTCTGAGGCAAGAAGCAAGTTTTCAAGCAAAAGTATGTCGTCAAAAAAGGCTGACTGATTCGGAGAGATGAAATTCAGAAGTATTCTCTTCAGCCTGTTCTCCAAAATCTTCGAAATGAGCTTGTATATCACATTACAACACACTATAGGTCTATAATCCTTTATTATTTTCGCTTGTTCCTTCTTCAGGATTAAAGCAAGGATATTGAGTTAACACCTTTAGGGAGGAATCCTTTACTGAATACCAGTCACCAAATCCTTTCCTAAAACCGGCCAGAACTCCTTGAAGAATTCCACTGTATATCCATCCGGGCTTGCATGGCGATTTGTTTGTGGCCATTGCAAACAAAACCGATCAAATCTCTGATTTTGTCACCACCGAAGTTAGAAGATGCCTGTCCTCTTGAGAGCACCGATACTCCAACAGATCCCCCATCTCCTCTGTTGTTGTATTAAAGTGCTCCACTGTCACCTGCTTTATATCATTCCTCCTTGTAAGAATATCCCCCAAAGAGGCCTGCAACTCTCTTATCCCATTTCTGACTTCCCTGACCTTAACAGCTCGATGATAAACTTTGTTGTTCTTATCTTCTACATTCAGCAAATTCAACTTTGCTTTTTGTGAGAGATAATTCTCCTCCATATTTAGCCATATTTTTCCATCTAGCAAATGCTTCATTTTCCTCATTCTGAGCTACCTCTGAAGGACCAAGTAGGTTTTGTTCTTGCTTTGCACACAAAACCTCATACTCCAACTTTACTCTCTGCGAGATGTTGTGTAAAGCGTCCCTAGATACCTGCCTGACAAGTGGTTTCTGATTCTTCAGTTTTTTAGAAAACCGATGCAGAGCTGAGGTGGAGTGAAATAAGGGAGTAGTTTCATTCCAGTACTGTTCCATTGCAACTTTGACCTGAGGCAGCTTGGCAATAACATTCAAGAATTTGAAAGGCTTTTTGGGCCTTGTTGTCTCTCCTTTGACATAGAACCTGCACCTCTGGTGATCAGAGAACCCTCCAGACTCGAATACACAATATGATTGTGGACTGCAGTTGAGCCAATGATCATTGATCAAGAGCCTGTCTAACTTTTTACACACCTGTCCATGAGCCCTTTTATTAGTCAGGTAAAGAGAGGTCCGTGATATCCCATATCAGTGAGATCTCCCTCTCGGACTATCCTCTGAAATTCCTGCATTCCACTCGACAGAATAAAATCCTCACCTGAATGCTCCTCCCTATTAAGAATCTCATTAAAATCACCCATAACTAACCAACGCAAATGTCTGTAAATCAGGGATGTAAAATGGCTACAAAGATCCTCCCATAGCTCCTTCCTATCCTCCAAGAAGTTTGATCCATATACAAATGAACATAAAAACTCATCCTCTGTTTCTTGCAGCTTCGCCCAAATTAGCTGGCTACTCTTGAACACTGGTGTTATGTGATGCGTGCTAGAGTTAGCAGGTCGCAAATAAGTTTTAAATTTATAAAATCTTAGTATACTGCAAATGCATAGTCGTGAGATGTAGTATTTAGGGTGTCGATGCATTAGGAGGCTGTCTAATATGCAAAAACTTTAAACTAGGTAAAATAAGCGAAATAATAAACTCAAGGGGAGGGGGGGGGGTTGTGAGTTTTGGTTTTTATGGGAAAAGAAAAGATGAAATAAACTAAACCTAATCCTAAACTAAATTGATAAGGGACTAAAAATGCAATAAGGTTGAGTTGCTAAGGAAAATCTAAGGGATGCTCAATTCAAACTGGGGTTCTAAACTCATAGGGGTCATCGCGGACTTTTCCTGTTTATCCTAATCGATATCTAAGTATCTTCCGACTAGTCTCAGGTAGAATGTCTTAATTATTTCTATTATCTGCATGAAACTAGAAGAGACACTTATATGGCTAACCAATTCTCGTCACCTTAACCAACTAATCACTTAAACTTGAGAACTAGCTTTCCGCGAGTAAGATCATGCATTAACTGAACTGAATTCGTTTTTGCTCACATCTTCTCTCTAGGTAGCTTTTGTCTCCTACAGCGACTATTTTCTTCTGAAGCTATGTACGCCGATCTGATACATCACTCTAGTGGCTCTGATCAATTCTAGGTTTAGAGATTAGTGCATGACTCTAACCTCATGCATTAAATTCAGCTTAAAAAATATGAGATTTAGAATATGGTTGAGAAAAACTAGTAATCCTAATCGAAGATGTAGATCCCTTTGATGGATCCTTAAAAACTCAACTGCTAAACTATTCTAACATGATGAAGGAAAAGATAAACAAATATGAAAGATGCATAAACTGAAATAGAAAAGATATATTAAAAGAAAGGAAGGAGATATGTCAAAGGTTCAAGGGAAGAATCCCTCTTTCCTTCACATAATCCTAAGAAAAAAAGTTTGGTGACTCAAAAACTCATAACAGGAGCACACACCCGATTAGAACTGCTAAGAAATGTATATAGAGGTCCGAAGGTCTTCTAGGTCTTCTTTAGAGCTTCTCTGAAAAGAAATGACAAAATGGGCTTGATGTTGGGCCGAGTTATGATGCACCGCGGGTGAGAGTTCTCTGGGACTGGTAAAATGATGGTTTACCACGGGTGAGAAGTGTGGGGCACGGCCAGAAGGTGTTTTTCCGCGGGTCAGCTGAAGTTCGGACTGGTTGACGGTACAACTTGATCTTCATGTATCTTCTTATTGCACCGTTGGATTATCCTGAAGTAAAGTGTTATGGAAAGTCAATTGAGTCCTTTTGAGTGTCTCCAAATTTTAGCTGGATCAACGGTGAGAAGGTCTTCATTTTATACTGAACTTCTGATGTTTGGACTCTGAGCTAAAGATATGGATTTCCTTCATTGTCATGTTTTTCTCTAAGTTTTCTGAAAAGAGTCTTCAAACTACAAATACAGAAAAACTGTATAAAAACTCCTAAAACTAATTAAAACCTTTGAAAAATTATTTGAAATTAATAGTAAAATTGGGTATAAATACGGTGTTGTCATTATGTGAACTGTTGATGGGCTTGCGGCCCTAGGGTTGTTTCTTAACAAGCCTGTTGGTCCCCCAAAAGTTTTAAATTTATAAAACCCTAGTGTCTGCAAGTGCACAGATGTACGTTGTAGAGCTTAGGGTGTCGATCCACAGGGAGAATGTCTAATCTGCTAGAAACAACAAACTGGGAAGTAAGCAAACTCATAAACCAATACAAGATTTGGGGTTTTTGGTTAAGATCCTAAACTAAACTTAATCTAGTATTCACAAGAGATGCAATGCAGGATGAATTGTTAAAAGAACATCTAAAGCATATCGACTCAAACTAAAGACTCTCACACTCATAGGTGGCGATTTAGACTTCTCCGGTTTACTCTAATCGATGTATGGTGTCATTTCCAATTAGCTTCTGGGCGATTTATCTTCATCTATTTCTGGGAACCTGCATTGAACTAGAATAGACACATGTATGATTAACTAACTGTCGTCACCTTAATCAACTAATCTCTTAAATCTAGCAATTAACTCTCGCTCTCATGCTAAACTTAAGATCATGCATTAAACATTGAATTCGTCTTCTCACATCTTCTCTATAGGTAGCTTTCGACTCCTATAGCGACTATGTTCTTCTGAAGCTAGGTACGGATGATCTGATACAGCACTCTCGTGGCTCTGATCGATCCTAGGCTCAGAGAATAGGTCATGAATCTACTTTCATGCTTTACGAATGACTTAGAAGAGATGAGATCCAGAATATGGCTAAGAAAAATAGAAATCCTAATCGATATATATGCTTTTTGATATCTTCAAACAACTTGACTCTCTGGGACTAATCTACATGATGCAATGAATGATGAAAGACATATAAGAATGCAAAAGAATGAAACAGAAACGTTAATAAGATAAAAAGGAGGAAGATAAATGGATCTGGGGAAGAATCCCCATCTCCATCGCCTAACCCTAGAAAAACAAAGTTTGGTGGCTCAAAATCTCATTACAGGAGCACACACCCGTTTAGGGCTGCTAAACAATGTATTTATAGGTCCTAAAGTCTTCCAGGTCTCATTTAGGGCTTCTCTGAAGAGAAATGGCGAAGTAGGCTTTGATGTTGGGCCTTGTGGCTCGTCCTAAGGTCCACCGGGGGTGAGAGTCTTCCAGGGCAGGTAAAACATGTGTTTTCCGCGGGTGAGAGTCTTTAGGGACTGACGAACTGGGTCAACTTGTTCTCCATGTATCTTTTGATTGCACCGTTGGATCTTTGTGATGTAAAGTGCTATGGAAAGCTGGTTATCTCCTCTTGATTGTAACCAAATGTGAGCTGGATCAGACGGTGAAAAAGTCTTCATTTGAGGCTGAACTTCTGACGGTCTGACTCTGAGCTAAAAATATGGAGTTCTTCCATTTTGCCATCATATTCCCTAAGTTTCTTGAAAAGAGCTTTGAAACTACAAATACATGAAAATCATAATAAAAGTTCCTAAAACAAAGTAAAACCTTTGAAAAAGCAATTGAAATCAATGGTGAAAAGTGGTCAAAATCAGGTGTTATCAACTCCCCCAGACTTAAGACTTTGTTTGTCCTCAAACAAAACAAGATCAAATCTGGAAAAATATCATTCAACAAAAATGAGAGGAAACTCAAAAATATCAGCAACCATACTTCTAGACCTTAATTATGGACAATGCATCAATCAGATCAAGTCTAGAAAATTCTCACCGAAATACAAACATAACTAGTCCGTTAATCCGTCATGCGAAAATCCACACACTTAGAACTAACTTCCAGTCAACTAGCTCTTAACATTCATTAAAGGTTTCAGTGGTTCTCATCAAAAAGATATTAAACAAGGCATTCAAGGTTAGGTATCAAAAAGGCTTTTTAATGGTAAGGCTGATGTGTTTAGGGTTACCTTTTTTATGGAGAGACAGGACATTATGCAAAACAACAAGAGAGGATGGAATTGTAAATGCCCCCACAGTTTCAGTCACACTCTTCTTGCTTCAAGATTTCTGATCTCCTTTCTTCAGGTTTTCCTTATGTTTCCCCCAGACTTAGATTTTTGGTCCAGGTTGTGAATCCATAACTCCTTAAGTGAATACCTATTCCCTTGGCTCAAGTGATTTCGACTTCTAAAACTCTTTAGGCTTTTAGTTTACTTTCCTTTCTTCCTTTTTCTCTTTTTTCGTTATTTTTTATTTTTTAATTATTTTTTTTTAGAAAGGGAAAACTGCCTTTTGACTTGGAGTCTTAGGGAGCACGAAAATTACCTTTAAAAATGAGCTTTTCTGAGGTATCATAAGATTTCTGACACACTCCCTTCTGGTCTCTTTCAGTCTTTCTCTTGAGTGACTGAAAACTATGTTGTTTCTCCCTCTCCGGCATTTTTGCACATATCTGTCAAATTAGACTTAAAGGAATGCATGAGGTTAGAACATAATGGTTTGGGTTAAGGGTGTGGTACCAGCTAAAGATGAACTGGCCATTTAGGACAATGAAGAGTGATATCAATAAGGAAAAGATGTCCTGGATGTATATCATGATGCCTTCTTAAAACCAATGATGAAAAAATTAGATGTCAAGATTAATTCCAAGTAAAATGAGCTAGTATATCCTGGCAGAAAAGATCTTCATGAATAGAAGTCCTCTGGTGGGATTTAGTAGTGTAAGTACTCTAGCTACCATCTAGTCTAGTACTAAACCTTGAAAGAGCTTTTTATGAGTGATTGGTGTAGAAGCAAACAGGTTGGTTATCATCATCGATTTTGTCATTATTCCCTCAAAATGTTGTTGACCTTTGAAAACACTTTTTGAAACTCAAAAGACTTTGAAAAGGTTTAAGAAAATCGAAAAATTTAAAAAAGTTTAAAGAAAATGCAGAATGCAATGGCTCATGCAAGAAAAGATGGTTAGAAAAGGATGAAATCCTCTCCCAGACTGAAATCACACTGCCCCAAGTGTGAAATAAATCAGGCAATGATGAGAAATAGAGTATGTGAAAAAATTAAAAAGTTTAAGGAAAAGAAAACTTACCTGGTGGTGGTGATGCTTGATCAAACTTGGATGCTATGGATCCAAAACTGATTTGAACAAGGTGGTGGTGGTGGTGAAAGTGGCCAAGGATGAATTTGAGGTGGCCAAGGATGGATGGAAATGGCCAAGGTGGAATGGAAATGGCCAAGGTGGAATGGAAATGGCCAAGGTGGCCAGATGTGCTGGCCGCGGATGAAGGCATCTGGCCATGGTAGGACGCGCGCCGGCCGCAGTTGAGGACGTCGCGCCGCGGTAAAACAGCTGCTGGCCGAGGCCGAACCTCCTTTGGCTACAGTCAGCTCATTTTTTCTCTTTTTTTAATGGCATACTAAGGCCTGTCTAAAATAAGAAAAAAAAAAATTTAATAGAAAAAGAAAGCTTAAACAAAAACAAATAAGTACCTAAAATGGGTTGCCTCCCATCAAGCGCTTTGGTATATAGTCTTTAGCTAGACTTTGCAAAGAAAAAGACTTAGTTCAAATAGGATCTTGTCCTAAAAGAAGTCCTTTTCGAAATCCTCCTATTCTGTCTTGCAGGTTCTTCATCCCTCCAGAGTTCTTCTGGTTCAAATGCCTGGGCTATTTGCTCTCCTCTTTTGCTCTTAAGTGGTATAGCTTCATAGAAGATGTCCTTGTCGATATTGGCAAAAGAACCTTGCCTGTTGGGCCAATCCATGATGGCTCCAGCAGTTGCTAAGAAAGGCCATCCAAGAATAACTGGATAAGAGTCATCTTTGGTCTTCACTATGTATAAATCAACAGGTGCAATGCAATCTCCAATCCTTAGAGGAATGTCTCGGGTTATCCCTCTTGGTGTTGCACTTGAATCATCTGCTAGGCTAATCTTTGTCCTGGTACTTGAGATGTGCTTAATGCCAAGTCTCAAAGCAGTTGCTTTGGACATCATATTAATGCAAGCTCCAGAATCACAAAGAATATTGATGAATCTTTCACCTCTAATGTCACAAGAGATAAGAAATTGACTTTTGTCTTGAACTTTGTGCAGAGTTCGAACTGGTCTTCCTTCTTGGGCGTGTGTGAACAAATCTTTCATCTCTTGGATAGATTCTTTGCTGTCACAAAAGAAGTGGCTGATCATGTAGTCTCTACATGCTTTGGCAAACGAAATTCCTTCTGGCAGGGTCTGAACTACTTGGTAGAACTCTTCAAGTGCTTCTTTGCTAATATTGTTTGTGTAATCACTGGCTTCTTGGGGATCTTTGAGGTGGATCCTGTAAACAGATGCATCAGGTGATGATTGAGGAAAAGATAGATACCTGGCTCTTATGAAATATGTAGAGATGTTCTCCTTAGTCTCCTTGCTGTATCTAAAGAAGACTTGAAGGCAGCCTTGCTTCCAGATGTCGTCGAATGCGAGATAGAGAGGAATGGACTTCACAAACTTGTTGAATTTGATCAGTCTCTCTCTGGATATGCTCTTGGTTATTGGTTCTGTGTTGTCATCAGATGAATCATCCCTAGGGTTTGGATCTTTTACAAACAAACCATACTCTTCATCTTCTGAGAATTGCTCTTGAAGCTCATTGTCACAAGTGTAAACCATGATGCAAGATGCATAAGTGTTGGATTCTTCCTTTTCCTTTGATGCTTGTGGAGTGATTGAGAAGACAGCTTGGTCAAACAACCTAGGTCTGGTCACATGAGGTCGGTTTTCTGATGAACAAGCTTCAGAAAGAGGTTGAAAACTCTCCCAGTCTGAGAAGTTCTGCTCCACCGTGGGTGAGGAGTTCGGAGCCGCGGTGGGAGTGGCTCTGGCCACGGGTGAAGAGCTCGCAGCCACGGTCAGCTCCCTCCGGCTCTCCATGCTTGCTTCTTCAATCTCTTCTTCTCCATTGTTGTTCTCTTGCTTCCAGTGGTTGTCAGGCACGTCTTGGGTATCCAAATCATTGATTCCAGAGTTCAGATCACACTCCTTATGATCTTTAGAAAGTTTTTCAACTTTCTCTTCTACTTCATCCAAAGCATAGACAACTTTGTCTAAAGTAGCATCAAGCTCTTCTGTGTTGTTTTCAACCTTTGCTACGCCTTGCCACAGCTCCAATGTATAGTCGTAGATCTGGTTTTTGCTTTCATTCAGCTCCTTATCCAAGTCATTGATCTTGAAGGTTAGGGTTTGCAGCTCTCTTTCGTTTTGCCGAATGTTGAACTTGTTTTTGTCTTGTTCTTCCCTGACAGACTCTATTCTCTGATCCAACACGTCATTAGCTTTGGTTCTCTGATCCTCTAGTGTCTTCACATGCTCAGAGAGTTCATCAAACCTTTTGTTAAGGCCGATGATCACATCATCTATCCTTGTTCGCAGGGCAGCATCGATGAGGGCTTGGGAGGCAAGGAACTGGTTCAGCTTGGCTTCCAATCGATTTATCAGGATATTAATTTGATTGTTCTCATAGTTCTGGTACAGAATCTGATGAGGAAGAGGATGAGATGGTCGACGGTTCACCAGGTGTGGCAAATAGGGCTTATCTCGGTGGAGGTCGCGAGTCTCCATGGTGGTGGTTTGGATTAGGGTTCCGAAGATGATGATCAAAATCACGCCTGGAGGGTGATTCACATGCGCAGGGAGCTTCACACAGGTCGTAGGACCTTTGCTCGGGGTTAGGGTTTCTCCTTGAATGATCCATGCTTCAAAGGTTTCTGAAACTAGGGCAAACAGAAGAAAGAATAAGCAGAAAAAGAAAAAGTTAGGGTGTTTATGAATTTGGTTTACTTCTTATGTTGCTTTCGCAGAAACTCGACATATATATAGTCGTCAGCAGCTTCAACCTCCCAGGTTTAGACCTCCAGCGACTTCATGCCTCCCCGGAAACGGCGCCAAAAACTTGATGGGCTTGCGGGCCTATAGTTGTTTCTTAACAAGCCCGTTGGTCCTCTAAAAGTTTTAATTTTATAAAACCCTAGTGTCTGCAAGTGCACAGATGTACGTTGTAGGACTTAGGGTGTCGATCCACAGAGAAGATGTCTAATCTGCAAGAAACAACAAACTGGGAAGTAAGCAAACTCATAAACCAATAAAAGATTTGGGGTTTTTGGTTAAGATCCTAAACTAAACCTAATCTATTATTCACAAGAGATGCAATGCAGGATGAATTGTTAAAAGAACATCTAAAGCATATCGACTCAAACTAAAGACTCTCAAACTCATAGGTGGAGATTTAGACTTCTCCGGTTTACTCTAATCGATGTATGGTGGCATTTCCAATTATCTTCCGGGCGATTTATCTTCATCTGTTTCTGCGAATCTGCATTGAACTAGAATAAACACATGTATGATTAACCAATTGTCGTCACCTTAATCAACTAATCTCTTAGATCTAACAATTAACTATCGCTCTCATGCTAAACTTAAGATCATGCATTGAACATTGAATTTGTTTGCCCACATCTTCTCTATAGGTAGCTTTCGACTCCTATAGCGACTATGTTCTTCTGAAGCTAGGTACGGATGATCTGATATAGCACTCTCGTGGGTCTGATCGATCCTAGGCTCAGAGAATAGGTCATGAATCTACTCTCATGCTTTACAAATGACTTAGAAGAGATGAGATCCAGAATATGGCTAAAAACAATAGAAATCCTAATCGATATATATGCTATTCGATATCTTCAAACAACTTGACTCTCTGGGACTAATCTACATGATGCAATGAATGATGAAAGACATATAAAAATGCAAAAGAATGAAACAGAAAAGTTAATAAGATGAAAAAGAGGAAGAACAATTGATCTGGGGAAGAATCCCCATCTCCATCGCCTAACCCTAGAAAAACAAAGTTTGGTGGCTCAAAATCTCATTACAGGAGCACACACCCGTTTAGGGCTCCTAAACAATGTATTTATAGGTCCTAAAGTCTTCCAGGTCTCATTTAGGGCTTTTCTGAAGAGAAATGGCAAAGTGGGCTTTAATGTTGGGTTTTGTGGCTCGTCCTAAGGTCCACCAGGGGTGAGAGTCTTCCAGGGCAGGTAAAACATGTGTTTCCCATGGGTGAGAGTCTTCTGGGACTGGTGAACTGGGTCAACTTGTTCTCCATGTATCTTTTGATTGCACCGTTGGATATTTGTGATGCAAAGTGCTATGGAAATCTGGTTGTCTCCTCTTGATTGTCTCCAAATTTGAGCTGGAACGGACGGTGAGAAAGTCTTCATTTGAGGCTGAACTTCTGACGGTCTGACTCTGAGCTAAAAATGTGGATTTCTTTCATTTTGCCATCATATTCCCTAAGTTTTTTGAAAAGAGCCTTGAAATTACAAATAAAATCATAATAAAAGTTCCTAAAACAAAGTAAAACCTTTGAAAAAGCAATTCAAATCAATGGTGAAAAGTGGTCAAAATCAAGTGTTATCAACTGTATCTCGCCATATCAGCCAAATTCTACCCAACTGATGATGATCATAATTGTTTAAAAACGACCACCCTGGAAAAACCGCAGAGACTATTTCCTCCGCTATACTTTCTTGAATCCGAATTTCAAGCAATGCACCAAAAAAAAATTATTCTCTTTACACCACATCCTCACCACATTTTGCTTCCTTTTTTATTGAAACCTCTAATGTTCCAGAAGAATCCAAACATTAATGATGAGGTTTTCTAGACTTGTTTTTTTTTTCTTGTTCATCTTACACGAACTCGATGATGAGGCTGAGCAATGAACAACATTAACAAACTTGTGGGACGATTTCGATCCTCGAGGCAGGGAGACTCTGCGGCCTGCAATCTGCTTGGATTTATCCTCCACCTTGTGTTGTCTAGTTTCTGCATTATTTGGTAGTGCCTCCCCTGTAGGTTGAGCTTCTACCTCCTCATTACCATCTCCCTCTGGCTCCTTCTCCTGTTCCGCAATAGATGCATATCGCAAGCCTGAACTCTGCACTTCATCTACCTCTGCTTCTACGATAACCTTTTTTTACTTTCCTCCTTGCCGTAGACTGAACCTCTTGCCGGTTATCAAAAGAGTCTGATGCACTTCTCTTATCTCCAGCGTCTACTTTAGTCCCCAAAGGTGTTTCTGCAACATTCTCCTCCGACTGAGTTACCAGATCCTCTTTTGTTTTGCTCGGGGAATTGACTTGTTCCACTGCCACATTGCTTCTATCTGGATTGCGTCTGAAGTAGCCTCATGCGTTGGAGTTCTAGGTTCCCTTTGCAAGATCACCTTGTCTCCTGGCATTGCCTTGCACTCTGCAATAACATGACCCCATTTACCGCATGACATGCATCAAGGAGGCAGCTATGGGAACTCATAATATACGATCGTTTCCACCACTGTTCCTTATTTGAGACTGAAATACTCCGGCAACTTTTACTTCAGATTGACCTCAACAAAAACCCTCGTCTCCTCAAAATTCTTGGCCCACAACGTATCCGGATGAAGCTTCTTTGGTTCCGGACTCGTAAAAAAGCTTAATCCTTTCCATGTGAACATTGTTCTAGGAACATTCCGTAGAACTATCCACATTGAAATGCTGGGAGTTGGAATCGAGGACTGTCTGCATATCGAATTGAGTACAATAATAGCAAGAAGTCATGAGGTTTGTTTTTCAAAAAATTTTAATGCGATTACCCTTGCATTGCATTGAGTTATATTTCCTTAGATAGTTACTATATTTCTTTTTCTCTAGATTAGGATAGTTACTATATTGTCTCTTTTTCTAGGATTTGGATTAGGTTATCTCTAGCAATGTATATATAATGAAATGTTATTAATTTTACCCTAATTTTTATTACACGTCTTTAATCAACTTTCTTTAACTGTGTTGCCAAATTTTCCCACTAATTGAGAAGCGCTAAAAAAATCCTAAATATTTATCCATCTCCTCCACTCCCTATCAAAACCGTTCACTTCCCTTTTAATTGAAGTGATTTGTTTTTTTTTTTTCAGTTTCCACACTTCCCTTTAATTGAAGCCACTTGTTTGTGTTTCAGTTCTGAGATCTCATTTGAAGGTAATTCTATTAATACTGGATTTTTAGAAGTTAATCTAGAGTTGAATTCCTCTCTTGAATCTGTGATCCTCTCTTGAATCTGCTGTGTAGATATGGAAGAGCCATATTTGGATTATACAACTTTACCTTTGCTGCATCTTAGGTATCAAAATAGAGCTAAATGGTATGGAACTTTTTGGGACTTCTCTTATCTATAGATATCAAAAATAATTTGGCGTACTCTATCCGAAACAAACAGAATACGAGGATTTATAATTAAAATCTTGTAGGTGTGCACGAAAGAATGAATATTTAATGAACTAATCCTGATATTTTGACGAGACTTGGAAGCTAGATCTAATTGTGACCATCATTACGTTAGTAAGTAAAATAGTGTACACTACGTAGGTATATTCGGGGAGAACACAAGTTCTCCACATTGATAGGAGCAATAAAATGACTAGAACACAAGCTTGTATTAAATGACTAGAATTAGTCTTTTATCATTTATTTTTTTGGTTTTTTATTTTAGGCTGCTGCAGCTGCTTCTGGGTTTTCTAAACAAAATCTTATTTTTGGATTTAAAGCACTAAGTATGGTTTTATCATCGGTTGATGCCTCTCCAAGTCAAGCAAAACCTTTTGAACAAGCAGAGTTGATAACACATTGTTTGCAAGAATTAGAAACTGAACTGAAACGGAGCTGGAAGAAAATCTACAAATTCAGAAAATGCTTGAATCTATGGAAAAAATTTGTTGAGTCCTTTGCAAATCAGAATGCAGAGATCAAATTCCACCACATCCACCACCAAGCAAATCCAAGTAATCTAGTTATAGTTCTAATTATTTTTTTAGTATTAGTTTGTATTTTATCGAGTTATGTTTCTTACTTATCTGGACTTTAACCTCATATACTCTTTTTCAGATTAAAAAATTTTACACACTCATCTTTTATTCTACATACTCCTCTTATTTTCTCCTTCTTTTTTACCCATTTTTTTTAAATGGACCCCATAAATTTTTTACCTCTTTCTCTCTCTTTAAACCAAACCAATCCCACACCAATTAATATTGGTTTTAATTCAGACTCATCCAACCCAACCACCAAACCACAATCAATTTTAAAGGGATACACTCTTCTTCTTCTTTCTTTCCTCCTCTCTCGTTATGTAAAAAAAAAAACGAGTTTTCTTCCAAAACTCTGGAAGCTTCAGCGATCTGTAACTTTCGACAAACACATATCTGACAGCGTTTCTTCAGCTGCTCTCGACGACCCTGAATGTTATTTGAAGGTAAATTCTTCCCATTTCAACAAAAAAAACGAGTTAGGGTTAAAAAATTATGTTTGTGATTTTTTCTGTTAGTAAACTTTATGTATACGTCTATTCAGGCTTTACATTGGTTATTTAAGTAGATTATAGTACTAGAATACCTATGAATCTTTCGGAATCGTCGATCTGAATCGATATATTCTATAAGTAACCAGAAGCTTTTAGTACCACTAGTATTACTTAGACAACTGGTGCAACTGGTACTACTGGTGTAAAAAAACGAGGTTATGCGTTTAGGGTTTAGAAATTATGTTTGTGATTTTTCCTGTTAGTAAACTTTATATATACGTCTATTCGGGCTTTACATTGGTTATTTAAGTAGATTAGAGTACTAGAATACGTATGAATCTTTCGGAAACGTCGATCTGGATCGATCTATTCTATAAGTAACCAGAAGCTTTTAGTACAACTGGTATTACTTAGACAACTGGTGCAACTAGTACTACTGGTGTACAACGATAAATATTTTCTAATGGTTTTTATTTTTCTTTAAGGGAATGATGAGTAACACTCGATGCACAATCATATGTTTTGATTCGGGGGGATGTTATTCAAAGGACGGTGAATACATGAGGTGGAACTCAGAAGAGGTTGAAATTCATACTTTAGTGATAAAGACATCTATGGAGGAGATCACTTACAATGGACTGGTTGATAGAATTTGCAAAAAGCTTATGGTAGATGGAGCTATGACGCAGCTTAGACTTAGCTATTTTCCACTGATATTGGATCCCAAGAAGCCATCATATGTTCGGAATGATGGCAAGGTTTATCTGGTTGATATGAGAAATAAAAGTTGCAGTTATGCAAGACGTTTGATATCGACAAGTATCCGTGTGTGCATGCAATAGCAGCTGCTATCTTTATGAGTGGGGAGAGGGAGCTCCATCTACGTGAATTTTTCTCCCATTATTATTGGATGGAACATTGGTCGTTGGCTTACTGCAGGACGATCTATCCAGTCCCCCATAAAGATGACTGGGTTGTTCCTGACCTTATCCGAGCAAAATGTATATTTCCTCCAGAAATAATTAAGAAAAAACGACGCATCAACACAATTAGGCATCCATCAGTTGGAGAACATCGAGGGAGAGGAAGAGGAAGAAGCGGAGGAAGAGGAGGAGGAAGAGGACTAGGAGCATGGTTGTTTAATGATCCTAAATTACCAGAACAAGAGGAAGCAGAATAGGAATCGCTGGTGATGTTTAGGTACAACTAGTATAACTATCAGGTACAACTAGTGTGTACTTGAACTTCTTTTTTTTCATTTTTTCGTTATTTAAAATACCGCATTTCGGAAAACAGTATGTGTTTAAAGACTCTATTTCATATTTATTTTGATGAAGTAAATCCAACTTGATGCATTTTTGAATATTGAGAACATAAAAATCATATTTTCATAACATCTACCTTATACTTCTATGGCAACTATTACAACTAATGCTATATAGTTATAAGAAATTAACAAAAAACATAATTTTATACATTTTATTATATATATGTTTCTTAAATGTCTTATTATTACCTATTTTCAAAAGTGCAACTAATTTCTAGTACAATATAACTAATAAAATTATTTTATCTATGAAAGTACAACTCTGTGTAATAGAACAAAATAGAGTACACTTGGGTACAACTTTGTGTATTATTTGACGGCACAACAAAAGTAATTAATTATTTTTATAATTATTTTGTCGGCGCTCGTGCAATTTGACGGCGCACATGTGGCTTTTTTTTTAGTTTTATATAATTATAAAAAGAATATTTTCTATTATTATATTATTATATTTAAAGTTTCTTTTTTTAAGTGTTAATCAATACTATTTATAAAGGTTTATAAGATTATTTATAAGAGTTTATAAAAATTCTTATAAGGGTTTATATATCTAAATAAAAGTATGTTATATCAAAATTCTTCTATAAAACTACTAAAACATTTAGTACAACATATCCATAAAGTCAAAAATCAAAACTAACAAGCAAATATTCAAATTATGTAATCAAAATTATATTTAATAAAAAAATAAAATTAAAACAAAAATATAGTATGGTACATTAAAGTTCTTCTTTTAACTATTAAAACATTTAGTACAACATATTCATAAAGCCAAAAATCAAAACTAACAAGCAAATATTTAAATTATGTAATTAAAATTATATTTTAAAAAAAAATGAAAGTTAACACAAAGAGATAGTGTGGTATATTAAAGTTCTTCTATAAAGCCATTAAAACATTTAGTAGAACATATCCATAAAACCAAAAATCAAAACTAACAAGTAAATATTTGTGTATAATTTGTAAATTAAAAAATAATGACTGTTGTTTGTAATTAATAACAAAATAAAAATTATATATTTAAAATATTTTTATTTTAAGAAAAAATATTATGTTATAATTAAATTTTTGTATCACTAAAATGATTTATACAGAATATTAATGTTATATTTATTTTTAGTTACAGATTTAATCAATGAATAAATAACAAACTAACAACACCAGTTGTACGCGATAATACCAGTTGTACTAACCAAAAAAATCTGAAAACATAATTGAATTAATAAACCTTCTACTGGTTTCTGAATCCTGTTTCACCAAACATAAAATAATAAACCTTCAACTTTTAACATAAATCATCTACTAGTTTCACCAAAAACCATCAACTAGTTTCACCAAAAACCATCAACTAGTTTCAACAAAAACCAAAACAAACTTGTTTCTTCTACTTCTTTTTTGCAGCCTCTCGTTTCTTCCTTTCTGTTGGTGCATCATTTTCGAAAGGAGTGGATATATGCCTCGATGGTTTACCCTTTAAGCCTAGAAAATACCTGTTCGGCGACGACGGAAGAGTGAAAACGGAGCTGCGTTGAAGTTTTTTCTCTGTAGATCGAATTGAAGAGAATGAGTGGAGATTTCTGGATTTAAGTCGAAAAGAGAGGAGTCGTGTTTGTTCGGGACTGATCGAACAGGAATGAGAAGATGGAATTGATTCACGACTGATGAGAGTTGCTCGTCGATGGCTCAATTTAGAGTTTGTTCATCGTGAGTTGAAGAGAGTTATGGAGGAATGAGGGATTTTTTAATTTTGGGATGGTTTAAACAAATTAAACCGGTTATTATTGATTGATATTGGTTTAATTGGTTATTTAAATTGGATCTGGGTCTGGGTCTGGATAGTTTGATTTAGAGAGATTGGATCTGTAATTCTGCATTTTCTTTAAGGGTTTTTATGTCTTTTTTATGCTTTTTCGTATTAAAAAGAAAATCAAAAAGAAATGGAAGATTGAGGGAGTATATGAGAATGAGAGATTTAAGGGAGGAGTATTTGAGGTTAAGGTCCTACTTATCTTTAGTATTGTTTTTTTTTGGTATTTTACTAAGATTATTTCCTTTAAGTTTGTTTGTGTAACTTTGTTTTGGATGTTGGTTGGTTAATTAATATTATCAATTGCTTATTATATATTTGTTTGATAGTTTATTGTATATTATTTATTATATAAGAAAATATGGCTATAATTAAATTAGAAATATTTTATAATTTTGTGACAATTTGTAAAAAAAAACGTCACCATATAATTAATTTGTGACAATTATGTGATTATTTCTTGTCATAGTTTGTGACCTAGTTGTGATAGTATTAGTCACTAAATTATGTTGTTTTATGACTTTAGTTTCATCACTAACTAGACTTGTATCCGCGCATACGCGCAGATTTTGTTTCACATAATATTTTAAAAAAATGTGTTTGTGTTGATATATATATATATATATAGTTAATTATAAGAATATGATAATTTATTTGATTGTTTAGTATTAGGTTTTTTAAAAATAAATTCTTTGTAAAACAAATAACTTTTTTAAAGGATTTTGAAATATGGTAATTAGGAAAATTATTCTACTATTCTAAAAATTATAAACATGTTATAAGTAAAAAAGACGTAGATAAAAGTCATATTTTTTTGGTTGAATTGCTTGAAAACATATAATTACCTCCAATTTTTAATGTTCTCAAATTTATGACATGTACAATTGCCTAGATTCTGCAAAAACCACGCTATACTTTATGTTTCACAATAAAATGCAGCTATAATAATATCATATTTGACCCATAAAAACCGCCAAATCTTTGAATGAAGATAACGCTACATCTTTACATTTTTTCATACAACAAGCTTCGAAAAAAGTGTTTATGATAAGGATAAGCCAGAAGAAAAGTATCAAGTTAGTATAAAAATTATTAAAAATTTTTAGACGAATACCAAAAAGTTAGAAATGTAAAAAGTTAAAAATATTGTTTATTTATTTTTGTTAGAAATGTGAAAAGCCTTAATATTAATGTAACTTAATAGTTATGAACATAAATACATATGAAATAAATATTAAATAGAATAGTTAAATTAGAAGTAGTGGTATTAATTAGTTTTTAATTTTCTATTTTAAAATTTATGATTTATTAATTAGTTGAAAGGACATGTGTCCTCTATTCAAATGTTGATGTGGCAGCATGATGGAGAGAGTTCACCTAAAATCATATATATGATTGTGACGGGTTATGTGAAACTATTTTGGTCGCAATTTATGACAAATTTGTGACTTAAATATAGTAATAATTTGTGATAAATATGTGATAATTTTTTTGTCACAATTTGTTATGTAATTGTAATAGTATTTTTGACACGAATTATGTCGTTTTTGTAACTGTTTAAATTTCGTCACAAAGTGTTACACGAGTTGTTACCGTTCTTATTCGTCACAAATTGTTATAACGTTTTTGTAACAGAAATAAGTTTGTGACAATTGTATTGTGATATTTTCGTCGCAATAGAAAACTTGTGAATATATATATATATTATTACATAAAATGTTGTAATAATAATCAATTTTTTTTAGTGTTGGCACTGTAATCTCCGGTTGTGCTGCTTCCACTACAGAACTCCACTTTGAAACAATCATTGGAATATCCAATGATTTTAATGCTCTACATTCCATGTTGCAAAACTCTTTTCCTGATTGATGCATCAGGAATTTTAAATTTCACGGTGGTTCCATCCACCACAAATACGTCTACTTTGATCGATTGATCTCTCAATAGATCTTGTTCACCGTCATATGGATCATACCCACATAAGGTGCTTTAGACACAAACTTCTTTACAATACAATCTTCCCATAAAAGAGGGGCGTTTTCAAATACACTAGCATGAACTCTGATCGTTTCCACTCCTGTCTACTTCCTCCACCACAATCTCATATCTCTGCAGTCAATCCTTATCAGCTGCCACCGATGACCAGGATCTTCCTCTGTTCACTTTATCTCCCTCATCTGCCGCAACAATCGCTGGTGCACTCTCTGTCACCTCCCGAGCCTTCTTCCCACGTTGTTGATTTTCCATTACCACCTGCTCCACCAGTGCTTCTTGGATATCCTCCACCAGCTTCTCGCCTTTCTCTGTGGTACCACTTGTTCCAGCGCCGTCATGCCGTTTGAGCCCTAGCTTGGGCTGAAATCCACCAGAAACCTTAGATCGCCCTTTGTGTCGCCTCTCCTTGCTGACGTGTCGCTTTGAGGACAGAGAGTTGTTGCAACGGTGCTCGTTCACCAATTAGATCCACTAACTTCCCAATGGAAGTACAGTGATCTAACACCAAATATGAAACAGCACCATATATTAACATAAATCATCAAATAGCAATAATTAAAAATAGAAGAAGTGTAATACGTATGGTTGAGTTATCGGTTATTACCTTTGGTTTTAGTGTATTTAATCTTCCTTTGTATCACATTCCCTTGAATGAAGGTTTATGATTTTTTTCCCAATTGTGATTTCTCCCTAACGTTATCTCATGGAGAATCTTGTAAAATTCTTTATATGTCTTTTTGCTGATCTGTTAGCAATTCGTTGCATCTCATCTTTCCTCAAGGCATGAAAGCTCGTGGATGGTGGCTCAAAAGAATCACCGCACTAAGTCGATAATGTTCATTTCAATCTTATATGTGATTATGGTGGCTCAAAAGAATCACATACATCTCGCTGTCTTTTTTTTTTTTTTGGCAGGGATAACAATATAGGTTACCCAAAGAAGTATGAGTTGTATGATATCTCCTAAAATTGTAATTAATGGGTCAATTTCAACTCCAAGAACTTGAGACAGGAGAAAGAAGTATTTAATCTATTGTTATTCTAACTCTGCTTTGTTTCCTAACTTTCACTGTTTTGACAATGGTTTGGTTTGTCTCTCAAGATAACCATTAATAACGTCCTCTGTAATGATTTGAATCTATCCAGTAAAAAAAACCTTAATAGAAAACCTTTTTTTTTTGACAACGATAAATCTTTTTTGATTTCCTTTTAAGGTTTTTTTTTTTTTGTTTTGATAATGGTTTGTCTCTCAAAGAAAATCTTTTCTTTTTTTGGACAACGATATATCTAAAAAAAAATAAAACAAACAAACCATACACATATATTGTTCTTCCAAGTCTTGGGTTTTACAAAACAGAGACGTAATGAAGAAAGGAAACGAATATTATCCAATAACAAATTCACCAGGTTCCTTTATGATCACAACATTATCCTCTATAAAATCGGTACTTGCATTCCTGTTCGCATCGGCGACACAACGTCTTCATTCCACCGGAAAAAAGTCCGGGGACGTCAATAGATCTAGTGGTGGACATACTTAAAAAACTCCCTCCAAAATCTCTTGTGAGGTTCCGATGCGTCTCGAAGCAATGGTCATCAATTATTAACAGCCGCAGAGACCTCCTTGACTCAATCGTGACTCCTTCTTTGGCTCAGCCGCAGCGTACACACATCATCTTCCATCACTGTACGGATAAACCTTTCTTCACCTTCACGTCAACTAACCAAAAGATCGCTGATACGAATCAATACTCTATTGAGCTTTTCTAAGCCCATGTCCAACTCCCCCTAATTAGTATGATATTGTCCGCTTTGAGCCCATTTGGCAAACCCCGCACGGATTTGTTTTTGGACTCCTTCCCAAAAAGTCTCATACTAATTAGAATTGGACATTACTTATATACTAGACTATATTGGTCTAAACTTCCGATGTGGGACTTTGGATTGATTCCTAACATATTCATCCCTACATTAACGCGATCAGACACTTATCTACGTCCGCGGTTTGATTCTTTGTTGGTCACACGGTTATGCTTCGATTGCTATATACAACCCTACCACGAGACAGGCCCTTTGCTTACCGGAGCAGAAGTCCATGCACCTAAAGAGGAACACTTACTTCTTTGGATACGACCCTCTCGAGAATCAATACAAAGTTTTGAGCCTACGAGAACAGTGTATGGAAGCTTGTCAAGTTTTCACATTGTCAGTTCCAACGGCTACAAACAAGTGGAGAAACATAAAAGGCATTGGACATCACTATCCAATAATACCTGCTATTTGCATCAACGGGGCTATCTATTACAGAGCAAGGACTAAAGAATTTTGTCTTACATATGTATTGATGAGTTTTGATATTAGGTCTGAGAAGCTTGATCAGGTCAAGGCTCCTGAAACACTGAGGAATCACCGTTCTAGTCTAATTAACTACCATGGGAACTGGGAAGTTAGGATTCATGTGTTGCCAGAAGGGCGTTGAAATTTGGGTTATGGAGCATACTGAGAAGACACAAGAATGGTCCAGGATTTTCTTTTACGAGCAGATGGTGGATTTCAAATATTGGTCGGGCACGGGTGTTACTCATGGTGGTGAGATAGATTTTGTCACTAATCGGGCCCGGTATGATAAGATAAAACCAACGGTAAGAGAAAACAGAGTAACAAGAGGATCAATGTTCGAATAAACATGGATTCTCGTTCTCACAGCTAAAGAATCCGTGGAAGAAGAATGAATTCTACGGCGAGCTTGAGCAAACATACCAACAGAGAGAAAATAGAGAGAGAAAGTACTTTTTTTATATGATAATATTCTGCAGAGGTTTTACAATCCCCATATAACAATACCGTTCTGCTTTTTACATCGAATACGACAAATTTAAAAGATAAAATATCAAAAGCAACGTAAAAGTATCTTCCCACATGGCTGCTGACGTGGATTAATTCATTTTCTGTATCAAATCTTCCCCTTTCAAGAGAACCTTGTCCTCATGGTTTAAAATCTGGAAAACGGCGAAGTAACTCAAAGAGTATCTCCCACGTAGCTTCTTCCACCGGCTGTTTAGTGCACTTAACCAAGACCATTATTGCCGCCTTTCCCTGACGCTTAACCATCTTCCGTTCCAGTATACGTTCAGGTTCAGTCACCAACACATCTTCGGGTGCATCAGGAAGGTGAGTAGAAGTGGTGACATTACCAACACGAAGTTTCAGTTGAGAAATGTGGAAAACCGGATGGATTTTTGAAGAGGGTGAAAGTTCCAACTTGTAAGTGACCTTTCCACAACGATCCAGAACCTTGTAGGGACCAAAGTACTTCGGAGAAAGCTTCTGATTCGGACTCATGACCACTGATTGTTGTCGGTATGGCTTGATGTCGAGCAAAAGCGGGGTTATTGTTTTCGTTTTACTAAGCTTCAGGTTTTAAATTTATAACCCCTAAATGTCTGCAAGTGCACAGATGTGCGCTGTAGTACTTAGGGTATCGATCCACAGAGACTTAGTTGTTTCCGTACGAATTCACTGCAACGCTTAAATCAGACTAGAACTAAACAGGTTTTGGTTTCGGTTTTTGGTTGTCACTAAATCTAAACTAGAAAGCAAGTAAAAACTAAAGAGCAATTGAAAACGAAAGCAAATAAAAGCAAGTAAAATCGATTAAACAAAAGCGAATGAAGGCAAGTATATAGCGATTGAAAAGCAAATAGAATTGAAGGTTGTAAGCAATTAAAGACAAACGTTGGGGCTCAAGGGGTTTCGCAGGGGTTCATGGACTAAGCTATGTCGATTTTAAATAAGTGATAAAGGTAATCAACTACGTATGTTCTAGAACTCAAGGCACGGAAGTATGAATAGCCTACTTTCGCAACACTAAACAACTATCTCTCGCAACCCTTATCAGTAGGTTTCCACTCTGATTCTGGAAGGGAGAAGATGCAATAGCAGAACAAGACTCATCAATATTCACAACTCAAGTACAGGTAGGTTTCCAATCCTATAGAAAAATTGCTCGTTTCACCCTAGTTCAGACAATCAATGAAAGCTTTCGCAACATATCATATCAGATCGGCTTCTAAGTGGCCAACAGAGAATCACGCAGTAAGATTAAAGGCAAACAAAGAACATCTAGAAGATTATAAATCCTAAATCTATCGATTCATAAGCAAAGACACATGAAATTCCTTTTGAAAAATCCCTTTAAACCCAACTGGGTAACTACTCAAACATATTGTAACAAAGCATCATAAACGAAATTGAAAGTGCAGGAAACTAAAGAAAAGAAGGAAGAAAAACGAAGAACAGAGTTGCAGGTGGAGGCGCGATAATGCTCTCCAGCGGCGGCTCCTTCTTCGGGATCGACGGCGGCGGCTCCTTCTTCGGGATCGACGGCGGCGGCCTCCTCTCTAGGGTTCCACGAAATCTCTCTCTCTTTCTATCTTATGTCGTCTCCTCACCTTTAGGAATGATCTAAAGGGGGTATTTATAGCTTCTGGGGTGGTTGTGGACACTTAAGGCTTCAAAAATAACGAAAGGAATTGATCTGGGCTTTAATTAAGTCGTCGGGAAAGTGAATGACCAAGTTCCGCGGTCGCTGTGGCTCTACCCACGGGAAAATGGGTGTTGGCCGCGGTCCCGGCTCGTGGTCTTCTTCTGGAACTGCATTTTCTGTTATTCTTGCATCGAGAGTATCTGAATATCTAACCGTTGGATTGTCTCCAAACCAAGTGCATTAGAAAGCTGGTTGGATCCTCTATGTTGTTTCAAATTTTGGGGGTGATCAGACAGTGAGAAGGTTTTCATCGCTTGTCATACTTCTGACGGCCTGCATTTATCCAAAATTGCTCATTTGTTCCAAATTGCATATCTTTTGCCCAAGTTTCCTGTAAAGTCTTTTGAAACTCTAAAACATTGAAAACACTTTAAAAACCATAGAAACCATAGTTAAAACACCTGCATAAGATACAATTATGATCCATAAAAGTGGTCAAAATACGGTGTTATCATGGCTGCAGCTTCACATAAACAAAGTCTCCAATCTCCAACTCTCGTTCAGTCCTGTGTTGATCTGCGAATTGTTTCATTCGATGCTGAGCCCGTAAGAAATGAAACTTCAGAATCAACATCATTCTCTCACGTTCTTATAGATTCTTAGCAACAACAGCAACTTTAGATTCACCCGGGAGATAAGGCAAATGTTGAGGTGGTGTCTGACCATAAACTGCCTCGTAAGGAGTCATGTCGATGGAAGAATGGTAATTAGTGTTGTACCAGAATTCTGCAAGTGGCAACCATTTACTCCACATCGTCGGTCTGTCACTGCACATACATCGGAGGTAACTCTCCAAGCAACGGTTAACAACCTCAGTCTGTCCATCACTTTGGGGATGATGGGCGCTCGACATCTGAAGAGCAACACCCTGCAATTTGAAAAGAACCTGCCAAAACTCGCTCAAAAAGACTGCATCTCTATCACTTACGATCAACTGAGGGAGGCCATGTAGCTTGTAAACATTGTCAAGGAACGCTTGAGCCACAGAGAGAGCCGTGTATGGATGAGACAAGGCCACAAAGTTAGCTGCTTTACTCAACCTATCGACGACCACCAGAATTACAGACTTGCTGAATGAAAGAGGTAAACCATCAATGAAGTCGAGAGAGATGTCTGTCCAATTGGTCTCAGGAATAGGCAGAGGCTGCAAGAGACCAGGGTACACAGAAGTGTTGTACTTGCATTTCTGACAGACATCACAACTCCTGATAAAGGTCTGAATATCCTTGGACATGCCCTTCCAGTAGAATAATCCTTTAACCCGTTGTAGAGTAACTTCCCTGCCTGAATGACCCCCGGAACCTGAGCTGTGTAACCAGTCCAGAATAGCACGAAGAACTCCATTATGAGGGACAACAATCTTACTTTTACGGCGTAAGATGTTTTGTGACCACGAGAAGTGTTTCTTAGCCTTTGGATCTTTAGATAGAACTGTGATCAATTCCTTAACTGCAGGATCAGTGTCCTAACTTGCTTGAATCTGCTTCATCAGATCACATTCAAGCATCGTCATAGCCATATGGAGGACCTCTGAACCGTCGACACGAGAAAGGACATCAGCGACCAAGTTATCCTTGCCTTGTCGATACTGTATTTCATAGTCGAATTCCAGCAGTTTGGATAGCCACTGTTGTTGAATAGGAGTGTTCAATCGCTGCTCAAGGAGGTATTTAAGACTGCGTTGATCAGTTTTGATCATGAAATGACCAGTAAGGAGGTAGTGGCGCCATTTCTGTACAGCAAAAACAACAGCCAAAAGTTATTTTTCATAGATGGATAAGGTCAGTTGTTTTCCTGATAAGTGACGGCTGATATATGCAATAGGATGACCTTCTTGCATCAAAACTGCGCCTATACCATAACCACTGGCATCTATTTCCACGACAAAAGGCTTATCAAACATAGGCAAAGCAAGAACCGGAGCTTCACATAAGGCTTTCTTCAATTCTCCAAAGGCCTGATCTGCCTCAGGTGACCAAACAAAAGAGTCCTTCTTGGTAAGAGAAACAGCATGAGATATGGAGACTGACGATATTGATCCGGCGGAAATAAAGTATAGAGATATTTTAGTAAAAGTTGACACAGATCATGTCGAGAATACAATGTGTTTGTATTAGTTAAGAATTTCTTGATATATGTAGCTATTAATTATGGTTATATAAAACCTAGAAAGAGGGTGATTTCTAATAGGAATGTAAACATGACGTACGATATGGTTCTTTAGACTTAAAATAGATTTTGCCCAAGTTGTATTTGCAACATTGTTTTATTTATGACTTTATTTCAAGAGGAAAATTGAAAACTTGCTCACGGGAACCAATCTATATACTGAACCGAACTAAATCAAATCATATTAACTAGGGTTTGAGTTTATCAATTAACCGAATTTTTGTAGAGTCGAGGTTCTTTAAGTTATTAGTAGTTGAACATTGTGTGTTCGAGGATATATTTGGTCGTTAAATTTGTTGATCTTTGATGGCAACACAAAAAGCCCATATCAATATCACGTTGTTTTCACTGTCGAAATGCTATTACAATTCATTGAAATTCTTCTACTAAGTTTTTTTTAAGAGTCAATTTCTGTTGGATAAGTATCATATCATATCTGTCTAAAGTCTAAACAAAAATTCTTTTACCGCCACATAGAATTAATCTCTTCTACTTAGTTTTTACCTTTTAGTATTCAGTTAAATCCTCAGGCCAACAAGACAATAGAACAATGCAGAGATGCGTATGCCATTCCTGTTCTGTCTTCGAAACATCCCTTGTACATCAATTACCTATTCATGTCCACTTTACCATGAAAATAGATAACTCAAAACCATTGTACCATAATAACTGACGAGAGTTTATGAAACACCATTAGTACGCTAATCCAAAAACATCGGTTCTCATAAATACTCAAAACATGTTTGAAGAAATCAAAAGGCTTCAAGCAAAGAAGAACAAATTCTAAGCAGCACCCTTTCCCTTCTTCTTCTGGATCTTTTTCTGGTAGAACTCTAACTCTTTACCTTCCAGAATGTATCTGCACAAAATTTTACAAGAAAGGGACCATGAACAAAAATTAATTCATGAGATTCTAAAAAAAAAGAAACAAGTGGATCAAGGGGCTCGTGATAAATACCCATCAGCACGCCCACACTGGCCTGGCCTTGAAGAGATACAAGCCAACAAACGACCACTTGCAAATTGGTCCTCAATGTGGGAATCAAGACTACGACCCTCTTGACGCTGCTCAATCTTTCTCAAGACATGGTTGCTCTTCTTGGTCTCCTCAGGTGCAGCAGCTGGGGCTGAAGCATCTTCACCGTCCTGTCAGGGATGAGAATAAAAAACTTGAGACTCAAATATCATACAAGTCAAGGAATCAGAGCCCAAGAGACAAAGAATGGTCTCACCTCTCCTTCCTTCTTGGTAGCAGAACTAGCATTCTTCTTCTTGCGACCAACTTCAACACCATAGTGCTGGAGATACCACTGCTTGAAGGGAGCAGCATCAACCTGTACAATAGCACTCTTGACAAGTGTCTTTGTACGGACCAACTCGTTGTTGGATGCATTGTAGACCACATCAAGGACTCTGGTCTTACGAGTTACTGCTTCACTTCCCCATGAGTAGTTACCAGTATCAAGCCTCAACGCACGCCACTTGACATTACCTCCACGAACCCTGATTCTTCTGACCGTCTTGTTGCTAGACAACTTGGTGTTGGCAGGTTGCCTTCCCATCTCATACCTTTCAAAAACCAAAACACAAACTTAACAAATCAGAAGTATACTACAAAAGAGTCCAAGGTATCATGTATCAGAAGCACAAGAATTGTAGACAAATACAACAAATTAAACAAACACGCCACGATCAAGTCAATGTTTCACCAATTAAAGTTTTGAACTTTATAAGAAGAAATGATTCGCTCAACATTACAGTTTAGAGAATAGTCGAAATTCTATAAATGATTAAAGAAATTGAACAGAAATTAAGAACACGGATCAATGAAAACAAACACACGGATTAACAGATCACAACTAAGCTTTATATTTTCTACTTTCTCGTTGCACAGTTTCTTAATCGTTTGTAAACAGAGCAGAAAATAAAATATATACAAAGAGATCTGAAAATTGGAAACTTACTTTCGCTTCTTCCTCCATTGCTTCTGCTTGCCTCCAGTGGCACGCCTCTTGTGGATGGAGTCACGAGAAATACCTAACAAAAGTATAATGTTCCATGTGAGATTCTAGCTCCAGACATTCAATACTATACATAGAAAAGAAGGGAAAGAGATCAATCGGATAGAGAGAACGTTCGTACCCATGGTTGCCTCTTTAGGGTTTCTCCGAGAGAAAAAAGTATGACAGCGCCGACTTGAGAATTGATGACGAAGAGTTTATGTAAATGGAGTATGCGTCTCTATGAAAAAACCCTAGTAGCCACCCTTTTAAGGCCTGTTACTTCTCAAAGGCCCATATAATTTACTAGGGCCCGTCATAATTCAACAGAATTTTTTTGCTTTTTTTGGGTCAAGATTCAACACACAATTTTTAATAAGATAATTAAGTTAATAATCAAATTTCAATAATCAATGAAGATATTATAATTAAGCAATTAACATTTTTAGATATTATTAAGACTAGATGAGTACCCGCGCATGCGCGAAAATTTTTTCTGTTTAATTAATTTTTATTAAAAAAAAGTTAGTGTTAGACACATATTTTATTTACATCTTGGTTTTCTGATATGAATGTTTATGATGTATAAGTAAATATATCAATATATTTTTGGAAGTAACTTTCAGAATTATAACGTACTTGTGAATTAGCATATCTTAAAAAAAAGGAAGATAAAAATTATTTGCGACAAATTCTTTTTCCTTATAAATTGCGGCCAATGTTTCTTGGATTCTCCTTATCTAAGAGCCTTAGGACAGGTCCGGTCTTTAATTTTTGAAAGCTAATTCGATTTACCCACATGGTAACATTTTAACTTTTTGTTTTTACCCACATGGTAAAAATATGTGACAAGTAAATTTGCCTATTCAGATTTGGTGCTCCATTAGTGTCAAATTAATTTAGTTTTATTTTTGTCTTATATTATTGCATCTCTTGAATAACATATGCCTCTAGTGAAAAGCTTCTGAGCGTATACATTGATACAGTGCCGTGCTTAGACTCATCGAAGCTTTAGGCGAATCGAAAAAATGTGACTTTTTATTTGTGTAAATATTAAAATATAATATTATTATTTAAACACATTATTTAAACACATAATAATACTATTTTAATACATTTTTTATTTTCTTATCATATCATACATTATTATATCATACATTATTATAACAGTTGTCAACATATGTGGATCTATATCTATAAAAATGAAAGATATCAATAACAATATTATTGTTATAGGATTTTCAAAAGAATATCCTAACCATTTTTACCAAATTATATATAATAATAGCTATAAAACAATGTAGCTCTTATTTCTTTAATTTTGGTGTGGTTTTAGGCAAATGCCTAATTTCTATACGCACGGCTCTGCATTGATACCAGCATAACAATAATATTTTATATATCTATAAGCTGCGTTTTACACCAACTCTTTGGTAAATTTCTCATTTAACTAACAATTGAGAATTCCTACAGACAATTGCCTATCGGAGAGGATATAAACTTTGATTCCATAAAATATTGTGTCTGGCAGCTGTGAAGTTGGAGATTCCACTGCGTATAATCAATTAAGGGCGGGCATGGTAGACAGATGTTGCCTGACTTCTTTGAAACTTGAGAGAAGCATGTAGGTAGTAAATCCTTTCATCTGTGCAAATATAGAAACAAAACACAATTTGGAAATTTTCAAATTTTCTTTACTCAGAAACAACATGTAGAATACAGGAAATGTAACAACTCCTTTTACTTAGCTACAAAATGACAACTAAAATGCTAATATAACTCAGGCCTCTAAACTGAAATTTGTGCAGAGCAACATCACTCAGTTTATATCGTAAAAGGTCTAAAGAAGTTTCTGCATTAAACAGTTGAGAAGCTCGTAGACTATTGCAGAGATTCTTCGAAAAATCAAGAAAGATAGATAAATACTATTAATGTTTTGAAGTATATATTTCCTATTGCATTTTGGTTTGTCATTTCACCTCATTCCCCTTCTCAAGATAGATATTTGTGTTTAGTTGTGTTTGATACAATAAGAATTAAAAGAATAAAGATGAAGTGAGTGGGCTTACCAGCAACGATAATTCTTTGGCACTTGACAAAACCTACACTTCTCCGAATGTGGCATTGGAACAAGTAGTGTGAGCCAACAATGTCATACTCATGCCAAGATCAAGCCTAAAGGATAAGGAGCTAACTTGAGAGATGTGGTCAGTTAATCTTACCATTAAGTTAGCAGAGAAAGAAACGTATCAGTGCCATTCTTATTGCCTTTTGTTTCACAAAACCCTTTTCACTTCAAAGTAGCTCGTCTTATTCATAATTCTAGTATCACTAAGAGACAAATATGTGAGAGACTTCATACAACTACAAGAAGGAGTCCAACAGTGAAAGCCTAACCTTATCAGTCAGTATTTAGCCAGCTAACAATATTCAGTTAATCCTCTACCATAAAGATATTCATTATCCATCTACCTCTCTAGATCATCGTTGTCCTTTTTCAGGAGATTGTAACCAGCATTCATTTATATGGGTGAGTTGATTATGACTAAAGAACAGTACAACATAAGCTTCTGCTAAATGAGAAGTGATTTAAACGAGCAAGGTACAAATGTTTCGTGAACATGAGCCAAGGAATTCAAATATTGATGCTATTAAAAAAAAGAGATTATCATAGTTGGCGCTTTCTGATTTTTACAAAAATAGCTTTGGAAATAGAAAAGCAAACTCCCTAATTTGTTCCCGTCCATGAATTGTATTTTAGCGCAAACGGAATTGCCGTTGTGAATAATGGAAATCAGTTTGTTGCAGAGAGGATAACTTAGTCACTAAATCATATCTTTGAAAAGGTGAAATATATAACTGATGCATATTTTGACAGAGAAAATATCAAGCATTACCCATCAGACAAATGGGAAATTTAAGAAGAAAAGAAAGAGGAGGTCTGACCATATCCCGATTGTGAATGCTGGACGTAGCCACTCCCTCGTGAATCAGAGTATCTGGTTCCACTGTAATAAGTTAGTGAATAATTCTGAGATACTAATGGTATCAACAATAACAAAGCCTATCAGCCAACATCATAGACGGAAATTTGATGACCCTAAACTATGAAAATTGCTGGAAAAAAAATAATTTGATTCACTCCCATGTTTCTAAATTTATTATTCGCTCTAGCGATTTCGCAAAAGAGAGGACAAATTGACGTCATGATGGAAATACCTACCAGGAGATTGATTTTCTCTTCTTCTTTGTGTGTTACGTACTGGCGGAAAAAGAGAGGACCTTAAGCAATTGGGAAAGTAAATAAGGAAAAAAAACCCTATAAATCCAGATAAGGAAGACGAACTGATATTGGTTGCGAAAGATTGGGAAGTATAAATTAAAGTAGATGTTGTCAATAAGGGATTTTCATCCGTTAGAGAAGAGGAGGAGAAGACGAAGAGTTGCCATAACTTTATCTCAAAACGTCCCCAAAGAGAGAAGAGCAAGAAGCAACAAAAACAATTTTAGATGACACGTGGCACTCTCTCCCATGCTGATGTGGCGATCAGCTGGAGAGAGTTCAGCCTCTTTTATATATAAGATTACAAATGATTGCATCAAGATTAGATGAGTTGAAGAATTTTTTTCCTTCATGTAGTTTTTGCTCCATGTTTTATTTCTTTTTTTGCGAAGACAATAATCTTTAGATTTCACTTCTTTGTAAGAAATGATACTAGATTTTAATCCCGCATGGGAATTTTTTTGTTTTTTTGTATTTCTAATATAATTTATATTTAATTTTTTATTTAGATAAAATTTGTTTTTGTTATTTATTTTTTAAAATAAAAAAATTTTGTTATCATATTTTAACTTGAAATAGTATAGATTTGTATATTAGTATAATAAGAGTTCGAGTTAGTTAAGTATATATCGATCTAATGTTAATTATGAACTTTATTACTATGTGAATTTAGATTTACACATAAACAATCTATATATCTATGAATTGGCTAACCCGTCCGTTTAGTTGCCTCAAATTATTTTAAATACTAGTGTTATCTCCCGTGCTATGCCCGGAAATATTTTTGCCTAACAATAAAATGAAATTTACATAACTAAAAAAATTACGTGTATAAAATTACTTTCTTATCAGAAGGAGATGAGCATACATAAAACATTATGACACTTATCATTGATTATCAAAAACATTTAAAAATTAAGTTACATTTGTTTAAAAGAGTGTTATATATCTCCATGTTTACTTGCGACATCAGTATAACAAATCGAGATCCATGAAAGAATTTGATAGCCGAGAGAATATTTAATGGACCTTCGTCAAATCAGTAATGTTTATTAGATACAATTATCTATTTTATATCACAAATTATCTGAAAACTCTTGTGATAGCTGAGAGTAAATATGTAATAGATTGTAATAAAATCAAAATAGATATAACTGGGAAAAAGCAAAGTGTTTACCTCAAATCAGTGAGAATCTATATAGATTATGAAGGACTTTTGGATATTAGACTCATCACTCATATAAATAAATCATAAACAAAATTAAACTTGGGAAGATGCCAGATTTTGTTGTTTAGTGAAGCTGTCTTTAAATATTTGTTGACATCAGAAAAACAGTAGCAGAAACAGAATATAAACATTGAAGAGAACAGTTATCTTATTTTTCGGAGAAAGAGGGGATCATGGGAGATAACCACAATATGATCATGGGAAAGAAAATGATCATGGAGAAAAAATATTACACATGTAAATTCTATCAAATTTTGATCATAAATATAATATAAAATTTAAGTTTTTTTTTATTTTTTTGCTTTGTCAATTTTATTTATTTGCCACATGTAACCATATAATTGCTGAAGTGACGTGTGCTTTAGTAATATAAGAATTTTACGTGTTTTGACAAACTAACCCGTATAAGACTGTAATTATAAATGCATAACTCTAACCTGCTTCATCATATTATTATATAATATAAATATTTATTAATATTGAATATTTGATATTCTAGACAGATTTATCATGATAAAATATAATAAGATGTTTATTTAACATTTGTGATATTATAAAAAATGTATATATCTATAAATTGGCTAACTCGTTCGTTTAATTTTCTCAAATCATCTTAATATTTTACAAGTTTTAACAAACTAACTCGTATAGGACTTTAAGTATAAATACATAACCCTAATCAGCTCTATCATATTATTGTATAATATATATACATATTTATAAATTTTAAATATTTGATATTTTAGATCAATTGATTATAATAAAATATTAGATATTTATTTACCATTTTCATTATTATGAAAATATTATTTAAATTTAAAATATTAAATTAAATCTAACTTGTATTTAAAGAATTCTAAAGTAATTAAAATTATTATCTAAATTTTTGTAATAAAATTTAATTATAACTTTTTTGGTATTTCTTGAATTTTAAATTAAATTGAATCTAAATTTTTGTAATTAAATTATTAAAAATTTCGAATTATTTGAAATTTAAATTAAATGTGACTTATATTTAAGAAGATTTAAAAATAACTATATTAATAACTAAATTTAGAAATTAATTATATTTAATACTTAAATTATATTAATTTTGATCAATACAAAAACTATTTCCAAACAGATTTATAAAAAATTTGAAAGTGTTTGGAAACAATTATTAAAAGTGTTTCTATTTTAATAGAATAGATTAACTAACACTCTGTTTAAAAAAAAAAAATTGGAGCAGTAGCCACACTCACCCGCCATAATAAATTAATAATATATTAAAAAATAAGGGGCCCCGGTTAAATAAAATGTTGGTTTGGTCTATTTGGTATACACTATAAATATTGTGTGATCAAGCTCTTCTTCTTCTCTCTGTGGCTTTCATCCGAACTAGAGGAAGACGATGAATCTGACTCAGAATCAGACTCGGAACCAGGAATATCAGATCCAGACGATGGCCCTGATTCTGATTTCTCAACTTGCTTGTGTTGTTGTATGATGAGGCGTGGCATGTTCTTCAGGTACTCTCTGAGATTCTCTGTGATGCCTCCAAGACCAATGGAAGTAAAGAAGTTGATTGCAAACCTCGTGTTCTTTGGATTATCTTTAGGGAATATGGACTCAAGTGATTCCTGCATTGTTGAATCCTGAAGCCTCTCCTTAATCAGCCTAATCCCCAAGTGTTCTGACAATTCCTGAAAAAGGATCTTAATAAAGATACGAGATGAGGAAGTTGTGTCTTCCTCGGTTAACCGTATGTAGGCAAGCACATGCCAAGGAAGTGCATTTGTGCCCAATAAATGGGCGAAGAACTTGGCCACATTACGCAACTTGTTTGTCTCGAGACGATGGATCATGGAATACTGCTGAACAAAACATTTCTCAAAATTCTCTTGATGAATTTTGTAGATCATACAGAAACGCTGACCCAACAATCCAAAGTAGCGCAGATATGTTCTCTCTTGGGAACAACATTCCAGGAGCATTATGCATAGTTCCATCTCTTGATCTGGTTCAAGTTTAATTTTAAGTAACTTGTGACCTGCTTCCTCAAAATCAACGCTGGACATTATGGTCAGGTATATTGTCTTCCTTAGATTAACACGATTAGTCTCTGTCTCGTCTCTTATTCTCATTTGTTCTTCATCAGACCCATTTTCCTCCTCATCATTATCCTCTGAACTAGCAACAGAGCCATCTTCATCCTCAGACTCCTCACCAAGTAAGTCCTTCTTCAGCGCCTCGTACTTTTTTTCCGTCTTAAGGAAGTCAGAATCAGGTTTGAAAACATCCAGAGAGGTTTCAGGATTTATGTCATCATCAAGAGATACATCATGCGAATATTTTTCTTCCACAAGATCTAGCTCAGGACGAACAGCCGGATGTCCATGAAACCTTGCTTGCCTTATAGCAAAGAGCCCTTCAATCAAATACTGAACTCTCTTATCTATCTCTCCCTCGTGCAGTATACCGAGAAACCGCTCAAAAATCCCAAACAATCCTTTTGGTGTAACGTCCTGAAGCATCGCACCACACTCTGTCACGAATGCAACAGCCACCTCGACACTGTCATCAGTCGGATCTTTTAGAAGTAAAGTGACTAGTTCAAGAGCAATGTTCTCCTCAGCGACTTGCTGGTTTACTAGATGTGCTATAAGTTTTACGGCTGCGAGTAATTGAGGCTTGTCATTACGCTTATACGCTCTCTTTAGCTGCAAAACGACCCTTTTCAATAGAAGTTGAGCAACTTGAGGGAATTTGGCGTTAATAACAGCGACTAAAGCTGCAAAGACATCAGTGAATCCAGGAGATGCCATTTGAGACTTCATACATGACCGGCAGAAAAGTCCCCTTCCTCTGATGAGATTTTCCGCAAACAGTTCAGGGATTATGTCCTTAATATTGCTTGCATTGACCTTATTCACCAGTCCATTAATACTTTTACGGAGTGCGTCCCATGTAAGACGCTGCTACTCTACACTGCTCTTGTCTTCCACCTCCTTCGTCATGCGTGCTAGCTTAAAAGGAGGAATATAAACTCCACCAGTTTTTCCCAAAGCCATATCATTGTTATCAGATGGATTGAGTTCTGGCAACTTGTGCTTTGCAACTTTACTCTTCTCTTCCCTTTGCCTGCTGTCTTCCTTTCTCAACTTGTCTCTTTGACTATCATCATCATATCTATCACTGTGTCTCCTCCCCTTTTCATCTCTAGCTCTATCGTCCCTCCTATGCCTATCCTTCCTTTCAACATGCCTCCGCCGTTTCCCGTTCTCATGCCCAACAGACCAGTCTCTCTCCCAGCTCCGATCCCTCTTTAAAAGCTTCTGCCTATCACCTTCTTCATCAGAAGGTTTATCTGCTATGACTCTGCTACCCCTATGACTCCTCTCTCTATCCATATTTTTTGGGCTTCTCGTGAAGGAAATTGTGATTTCTCTCTTTTACTAATTCTTCTCTCTGTTTTTGTGATACATTAAATCTTAAGCCTATAACTCTATTTATAGAGTTGTGATTCTGTCCCAGAATACTAAATTGTTATTTCTTAATTGTTACAATTTCCTTTTTTTTTAAGAGAACCTGATTTTCTTTGTTGCTTGCTTCATTTCTTTTTCCTTTTTTTTTCTTCTTTTCCTTTTCCTTGATTTTGTTTTTTTTAAACTTGTTATTTCATTTCTCTCACATAAAAGGAATCTATTCCAACATCTCTTCCTTTTCAATTAATTAATCATCCTCAGCCTCCTCGGTTTCCTTTTTATTCCCCTTCAAATCGTAGTCTTCATCGTCCAAGCCTCTACCACCCTTTCTTTCACCTTCAGTTTCATTTGAAAATGCTTCTCATCTTCTTCATTAGAGAGTTTTTTAAAACAGATGCTTGTAACACTTGTGCTCTCTTTTAGGGCATATATAGGAACACGAAACAATATGTGATATATATCATTTGATATTTACGGAAATTTATTCAACTTTTCTTCTTGTTTATTATTAATATACAATTTTTGTCCTTCTAAACCTTTTTTTCCGTTTGTTCATGGGTTTGCTGGAACTTTTTAATAAATAGAAGTAGCACGCATGAATGTCTTTCTCAAGCTTCAATCAATCAATTTGCCTTTGCTGCTAAAACTAGTTCTGTAATATTAAATCAAGGGCTTGGTTTATCGCTAACTATATCAAATTAGTCTATGTTTTTCTTCTGGATCTCATCCATATGCGATCCATCTTCATCACTTCATAAGAAAGATTATTATTCGGAAATGAGTCAACCGACAGACAACAATTTATTCTCCGTTTTCAAATTAATAATTTATGTTTCTTTTGTTTTGGTCAAACAGAAATTATAATGCTAATTATATGAGTAAAAAAAGCTTAATTTTTGGCGTATACCTAATCGGCTAATCGTATAAAAAAGATTAAATTGAAGACGTAAAATTTCCACAAAAATCTATACTATTATTTGTGAGGTTAAAAATTTGATGTATTGTCTTCACAGCGATTGTCCTATATGTCATTATTAAAAAATATTATGTGGCATTTTAATTTGTTCTGATAGGTCGATCATTAATCTTACGTGGAAATACATGTGACATATTTTTTTTCCTTCGATTATGGGTCAGCGATTTTGTTTATGGGCTACTAATGTCAAAGTCAGCCCTAGCCATTGATTGTAGTTATGGACCACCGATATCAAAGTCAGTATTAATCTATACTCTAGTGTATCCATTGTGCTATATATATACTCCTCTCGGTTTTCAGGCTTTTTTACATACGTCCGTCTTCTAAAGTCTAACATCTTTTTAAAAAATTCATCTGCGTCTTTTTAAAGATCAATATATACTATTATTTATTTATTTCTGTAATGACAATCTACTATTTTTTTTTATAGTTCATACTTCACTAATTGAATATTTCATCTCCCGTCTTACAATATAATTGTCAGGTAAATAAATTGAAATGAAGTGAAAGAGAGAGAGAGAGAAAGAGAGAAAGAGAGAGAAAGAAAGAGAAATGGTAGAGAGAGTTAAACCTTCTTGGTACATGATATTTAAAGTCTATGTTAGTTCGTATTTTCTGTGTTCCTATTTTTTTATATTCGAAATACTTCTTACCTTTAAATTTAGTTATCTAAATCGTATGATATATATAATTTTGAAAGAGGGAGAAGGGAGAGAATGAGAGAGAAATATTGAAAGACAGAGAAGGAGGGACGCATGGATGGGGAGAGAGAGGGAGTTAAAATTCTCAAGTACATATATTTGATTGATATAAAAGATTAAGGAAAATAAGAAGAATATGAAGTAGGAGAGAATTAAGAAGATGAAGGCGATGAAGAAGAAGAAGAAGTAGAATAGGAAGAAGATGAGGAAAACAGAAAACAAAAAAAAAATGTGATAAAAAAAAAACTTAAAGAATAAGAAGTAAGAAAAGAAATATAGAATGAAGAAAGAGAAGGAAAAAAAAAACGAAAGAAAACTAAGAAGAAGACGTGAGAGAAGAAGGAGAGATAAAGATGGAAGACGATAAAGAAATAAAAGGAAATGACGATAAAGAAGACAAACGAAAAAGATAAATAAGAAGAAAAAATAAGATGAAAAACAATTATGTGGAGACGAAGAACTCGTTTTTGTCTTAATTCAATTGGGTTGTGAGTTCAATACATTTATCTATTAAATATTTTTGTAATTTTGGATGGTGTTTACTTTTTGATTTGATTTATTTTATCATGTATCTCTTAAATAATTTTTTTTCAAAATTTTTTTCGGTTTTTAGTTTATTACATTGAAATTTTTATGTCCGCACAGAGTGCGGGCCAAACACCTAGTACTACTATTAAATGTAGCCATGTCGTGGCCGCCAGACCATTGACGACTCGTTGTTTTTCGTCATTGACTCATTGCCACTTTTCCACGATGCAACTGTCATATTTTCCAAACCTTAACTCATTGATGCCAAAAATTAACCTGCAGATGTTATATATCTTGACAAATCTGTTAATATAATATTCTTAAAAATGGTCGGGGTATATAGTGTGGTGGTCATGTGACCATTCAGATCACATCAAGTAGATTTTTTTTTTTTTTTTTTTTTTGCAGAAAGGGGAAAATGCCTTTGGATGTAGAACCTTAGGAAGCACGAAATTTACCTTTAAATTCAAGCTTTTTGAGGCACCATTGAGCTTTGATAGATTCTTGATGCTCCACTTTCCCAAATTCTTTCAGTCTTCTTCTTGAGTGACTGAAAACCATGTTGCTCCTCTTTTTCTGGCGTTTTTGCACATATCTATCGATATAAACTAAAGAGAGAATGCATGAGATTTAAACATAAAAGTTTGGGTAAAGAGTGTGGTACCAGCTAAACATGAACTAGGCATCTAGGACAACAAAGAGTGGTAATAATGATGTAAAGATGTCCTAAATGTATATCATGATGCCTGCTAAAACCAATGACGAGAAATTAGATGTCAAGATTATGTTCAAGTGAAATGAGCTAGTCTATCTGATGTAGCGACATCTACTTTATCTTTTACGTGTTTTACAAGTTTTCTATTTAATGGTTATTTACGGGTTTTAAACTATTTCTTTTTCCTTATTGAACTTCTGTTTATTGATTAGGGCTTTAGTTTTGGCTTACGGTCGGCTTAGACCACCTCTATATAAGGTTTTGTAATCCTTTGGGAATAGTTAGTTGTTTATCGAATAATAAAGAGTTTTCTCTTGATTAAAGTCTTCGAATTCTCCCTGTCTAACAAAGAATTTTGAGCATCAAACAGATCCTCTTGATCCATAGATCCTCGAGACTCTGTTTTGATATTTATCCGCTGCAACAGTTGGTATCAGAGACAAACAGATCCTAATCATGCCGCCAAAGAAGAATCTTCAACAGCAATTGGACGAACACAATGAGGCTTTTTGCGAAACTCTAGCCGAGTTCAGCGATAATCTTCGGGAATCTCTGCGGGTTACGATGGAAGCAGCCCTTCGCACGGCTCTTCAACCGCAAAACGCCGCACAACGTGTTCCTCGGCGTGAAGAACCTATCTTTGAGGATGATGAAGAAGAAGATGTTAACGTCTTTGCAAATCAATTTGGTCAGCACGGTGACGTGAATCCGCATGGCGTTAACCACCAGCGCGAGGTTATCGCAGCTCCACGAGGTGATCATCGATGATGGGATGCTGGTTTTAAGCTCGATTTACCAGAATTCAGTGGTGGCATCCAACCAGAAGAATTTATCGACTGGATTAATACAACCGAGGAATTACTGGAGTTTAAAGAAGTGCCTGATCCGATGCGTGTGCCTCTGGTAGCAACACGTTTTCGTGGGTGTGCTTCTGCTTGGTGGCAGAAATTAAAAGCGTCAAGGGCTAGAGAAGGGAAAAACCGCATTACGTCTTGGGCGAAATTGACAAAGTTGATGCGAAAAGCTTTTCTTCCTTATAATTACACTCATACTATGTACACGAAGCTCCAGAATCTGCGACAAGGAAGCCGTTCTGTTGACGACTATGCGTCTAAATTTTTTTTCTCTTGGCTCGTAATGTACTTCATGAAAACGAGGAACAAAGGGTCTCGCGTTTTATTGGTGGCTTACGCGGTCCAATTCAAAGTACATTACTTCAGTTTGATCCATTAACAGTGTCAGAAGCTCACCAACGCGCGGTCTTGATTGAACAGCATTCGCGAAACCAAGCTTCTTCGTGGAACTCTCAGCGCACTCGTTTCAGTTCCACTCTCGACCAGACTTTGTCAAAGTCAATGGAACAACTGAAACTAACAGATGGGACAGAGGGTAATGTGGCGATGGGTTCACAGCGTCCGACCAATGTCAAGTGCTTTAAGTGTGGTGAATCTGGTCATCGTCAAGCGGCGTGCCCTTCTTTGCAGCGTCGAGGTTTGTTAATCAAAGATGACTCTGTGTTTGATGAATATGGTGATGATGAAAACGTTGTCACTGAAGTCGATGAGCAAGTAGCGGGTGACACTGGTCCTCTATTGGTTCTACGCCAGAACTTTCTCACTCCTCAAGGCGTCGAGGAATTTTGGCTATGAACTAACATCTTCCAATCGACATGTATAATTCGCGGGAAGGTGTGTCGTCTCGTCATTGATTCGAGAAGTTGTACTAATGCGATTTCGGAGGAAGCTGTCACAAAGCTTGCTCTGTTTACGGGACCGCATCCTTCTCCCTACAAGATTGCCTGGTTAAACTCCACTACGGACATTCGTATTTCTAAACGGTGTCGCGTGCCGTTCTCTATCGGCCTCAATTACAAGGATTTGGTGTGTTTCAACGTCGTGCCTATGGATGCATGTCATCTCCTTTTGGGGCGTCCCTGGCAGTTCGATCGTCAAACTATTCACAATGGGTTCAAGAATACCCATATTTTGACTTATGAAGGTCGGCGTATTACTCTGCTTCCATCACAAACTGCTACTGAGCCCCTCGTGCAGAGCAAGGAACTCGAGTCTCCTCCTGTTTCGGTGGACACTCCCAAACCAGCTTTATTAATATCAAAGGCTGAGCTCTTGACGAGTACATAGCGACATATGTTGTTTTTCTCCTGTGTCTCAAGCCGCAACTCCTATCGGTAATCTCTGAAGCTCCTTCCAGTTTTCATGCGTTATTAACAGAGTTTCAGGATGTGTTTCCAACAGAGTTACCGGATGGTTTGCCTCCTTTGCGTAATATCCAGAACTGCATCGATCTAGCTCCTGATTCCGTTTTGCCTAACCGTCCTCACTATCGCATGAGTCCAAGGGAACATGATGAATTGCGAAAACAGGTGGAAGATCTCCTTGCCAAGGGTTACGTACGTGAGAGTCTCAGACATTGTGCTGTTCCGAAGAAAGACGGGACTTGGCGTATGTGCGTGGACAGCAGAGGCATTAATAAGATTACAATTCGGTACAGATTTCCGATTCCGCGTCTTGATGATCTTTTGGACCAAATCGGTTCAGCCTCTCTTTTTACCAAATTGGATCTTCAAAGTGGTTATCATCAAATCCGTATTCACCCTGGTGATGAATGGAAGACGGCTTTCAAGAGAAGAGAAGGGTTGTTTGAATGGCTTGTTATGCCTTTTGGTTTGTCTAACGCACCAAGTACGTTTATGCGTGTGATGAACGAAGCCTTGCAGCCATTCATTGGGCGATTTGCGGTGGTATATTTCGATGATATACTCATCTTTAGTGCGTCGTTGGACGACCACTTGAAGCACCTGCGTGATGTTTTGTTAGTTTTGCAACGAGAACAGCTGTTTGCTGCGACAAAGAAATGCGTTTTTGGTGTGGATCAAGTTCTCTTCTTGGGGTACATTGTGTCTTCGCGTGGCTTAGAAGTATTGAGCTAGGTCCATAAGTCTCTCTAAGTTAATTCGGTATCGGCCCAAGACTTATGGAAACAAAGAGAAGAGAAGCCCAAGAAGAAAGAGATATTTTGCTGTGAAGAAAGGATTCTGTCCGTACGGTGGTCCCGTGTCTCGGATCAGTCAAGATGACCGTTAGGTCCTGTCACTATCAGACTTGATCCGAGACAAAGCTTGTCTCTTTAGTCACGTGTTTTCTTTGTTCTCTTTGTCCCAAAATAGCTGGAATTTAACCTAGTTAGCTCTCTATATATGTTCCTTGTAGCCGCAACATTGATAATACACTTAATGAGAAAATCATTTCTCTTCATCTGTTCATCTTTCGTACTCTATTTTCCCTCTTTATTTCCGCAAATTCAACAAGAAGTTGATCCTGCGAAGATTACTGCACTACAATCTTGGCCAACTCCTCGCTCTGTCACTGACGTACGCAGCTTTCATGGTTTAGCGTCGTTTTACAGACGTTTTATACATCACTTTAGCAGCATTATGGCTCCCATTACAGATTGTATGAAGTCTGCTTCTTTTCATTGGACACCCGCGGCAGAGCAGGCGTTTCAAGAGATCAAGTTAAAGCTTACGACGGCACCAGTTCTTGTTCTCCCTAACTTCAATATGGCATTTGAGTTACATTGTGATGCATCTAAATCAGGAATTGGAGCAGTTCTTAGCCAGGTGAGTCGTCCGATTGCCTTTTTTAGTGAGAAGATTGCAGGTTCTCGCGTGCGATACAGCACTTACGATGTTGAGCTATACGCTGTCGTTCAAGCCGTGAAACATTGGAGACATTATCTTTTTTCATCGCGAGTTTGTTCTCTACACTGACCATGACGCCCTTAAACATATGGGCTCACAAGATAAAGTCTCCGCGCGACACGCTTCTTGGTTCGCTTACCTGCAACAATTTTCGTTTGTGATCAAGCATACCGCAGGAACACATAATAAGGTCGCTGATGCATTGAGTCATCGTCATTCTTTGCTCACAACATTACATGTTCTGTTCCAGGATTTGATCTGCTTTCGGATTTGTATCCTCATGACCCTTTTTGGGGAAAATTTGGCGTGATATCGAACAAAGAGTCAGCTCCTCTTATGTTATCTTCGATGGCTTCTTGTTTCGTGGTGCACAATTGTGTATCCCTGAGTGTAGTTTGCAACTACATTTGATCAGAGAGCTTCATGGAGAAGGTCACATTGGACGAGATCGTACATTGAAGTTGGTTAGTAGTTCGTATTTTTGGCCAACATTACGTCGTGATGTTGAACGATTTATTGTTCGTTGTGGTATTTGTCAAGCGGCTAAAGGAAAAGCTACTAATGCTGGGCTGTTTCTTCCTCTTCCGATTCCTACGCAGCCGTGGACAGATATAATTATGGATTTTGTACTTTGCTTACCTCGGACACAGCAAGCTAACGATTCCATCTTTGTTGTTGTTGATCGTTTCTCGAAAATGGTGCACTTTATCCCTTGCAAAAAGACGACTGACGCGGTTCAGGTCGCAATTCTGTTTTTTCGGAAAGTTTATAAACTTCATGGTATTCCTTTATCTATTGTTTCAGATAGGGATTCTCGCTTTTTGAGCCATTTTTGGCGATCTCTGTGGCGTCACATTCGTAGCAAATTGGACATGAGTTCAGCTATTCATCCTCAGACGGAAGGCCAAACAGAGGTGACAAATCGGGCACTTGGTGATTTGTTACGGTGTCTTGTTGGTGACAATGTCAAAATGTGAGATACCGTTCTGTGCCAGGCTGAGTTTGCTCATAATCGAGCTGTTAATCGGAGCACTGGTTTCAGTCCTTTTCAGGTGGTTTATGGGACTCTTCTGTGTTGTCTGCAGATCTTGCTCTCACTCCAGATCATACGCGTTTCCATGGTCGAGCTTGTGACCTTGTTGAAGAATTTGCTGCCATTCACGATCAGGTTCGTTCCAACTTGGAGTCATCAACCGCTAAATACAAGTCCGATGTTGATGCTCACCGCCGTGATGTTCAATTCCAACCTAGTGATTTAGTGTGGGCAGTCTTAACCAAAGATCGCTTCAAACCAGGCACATACAACAAACTCAAGTCGCGAAAAATGGGTCCTCTCAAGATCCTTGAAAAGATTAATAACAATGCTTATCCCCTGCAGTTGCCTCCTCATATGAACACAGCTGATGTTTTTAACGTGAAGTATTTGGTTCATTAGGTTGCCGAAGATGACACTGAAAATTCGAGGGCGAATTTTCTTCTTACCCCGGGAGACCTGATGTAGCGACATCTACTTTATCTTTTACGTGTTTAACAAGTTTTCTACTTAATGGTTATTTGCGGGTTTTAAACTATTTCCTTTTCCTTATTGAACTTCTATTTATCGATTAGGGCTTTAGTTTTGGCTTAAGGTCGGCTTAGACCACCTCTATATAAGGTTTTGTAATCCTTTGGGAATAGTTAGTTGTTTATCGAATAATAAAGAGTTTTCTCTTGATTAAAGTCTTCGAATTCTCCCTGTCTAACAAATAATTTTGAGCATCAAACAGATCCTCTTGATCCATAGATCCTCGAGACTCTGTTTTGATATTTATCCGCTGAAACACTATCCTGTCAGGAAAATCCTCCATGAATAAAAATCCTCTGGTGGGAGTTCATAGTGCAAATACTCTAGCTACTGCCTAGTCTAGTACTAACCACAAAAGAAACTAGCATGTAAAGTCTAGAAGCATATGGGTCTTACTCGTCATAGTTTTGTGTCAAACATTCCAGAAAAATACTCAAGGTCTTTTAATAAGCATATAAAATTTTAAAAATCGCAGAAAAAAGTAAGAAACAAAGAAAAATAGATTAGTACGGATAGACATCCTCCCCCAGACTTAAATCACATTGTCCCCAGTGTGAAAAATTTGGTGAGAAGATGGTGAAATAAAAGCAAAAGAGTCTAAAATAAAAGAAAAGAAAAATGGTGATAGAACCGTGGGTACGATTTGGTGATGGATAGGCGCATATGTCTCATGGTTGTCATCTGTCTCTGTAGATGAGGAGTCATCATCAAACCGGCGGTTCTTCAGTAGTCTTTTCATGCGCCTGTTGATCTTCTCTTGCTGGTCAAGCTTCTTCTTCAAAGCTGCAAAGTCTGCATCACTCCTAGTGGATGCTCTGATATGAGAAGAACTGGCTCTGGATGAAGATGGTACAGACTGAAGTCTCCTGCTGTTTGCAGCTACCTCTCTCTTGGCTTTTGCAGCCAGAAATTGCTTCATGGTCTGAGGTAAGAGTGGTAAAGATGGTAGGAAGTCGCTAGTCTCTGGTTTCCATCCTGGGTCTGAACCATCTCAGAGACGGGACATTGAATCCGATGGAAAAATGACCCTGTACTCGGTGGAACTGGTGGAGAACTTGTAAGCAAATCCAATTGGGTCCATCTTGGCCCTGGTGATAGTTCTGTCTCTAGAGAACTGGGAAACATCAAACCAATCCTCTCTAAGAGGTGTCTCAGCTGAAAAATTAAACTCCTGCTGCTATCATAAGCGTAGTAATGATGCTCCCAAAAGCTGGTGAGTAGTCCTGATAATCAGATGTAAGCATCTCATGCTTAACCTTCACTATGTTCCTTGCAATGATACAAGCAAAGCAAGGAAACCTGGGGTGATCTGTGAATGGTAGCTGTAGTGTCACCAATTCTGGCTTAAGGACATTCGCTTGATTGGCTCGCGAAAACACAGTGTGCGCTAGTAGCTTATGAACATAGCGGACAGCAGGATGAGAGAGTAATGATGCCTTGGATCTTCCTTTGTCATACACTCCATAACCCATCAGTTTCCAAAGATCATCATCTGGATTCTTCTCCAATGCAATCTCATCACAATAAGGCAACTTCAAAGCATCACATATCTCTAAGATGGTAAGAGAGTAAGGATGATCTCCAATAGAGAAGGAGAGCTCTAGGAGTAGCTCTTTTCTTATAGCACAAAGTTGTTGATGCAAGGAATCCTTGGTGTGGTTCTCATAGGTCTGAAAGTTCTGCTCCATGAATGATCTTATTCCAAGCCTATCAAGATACCATATTACATCTTCTCTGATTCCAAGCATCTCAAGACAATTGAGGGAAAACGAAGAAAAGACCATTTGCAAATTATGTGCGTAGATCATTGGTCACTTGGGTTTTGGGTTTAAATGGTAGGTTCGTGAATTTTTTTATTTTATCAAAGAATAGGCGCAGTGCTTAGTATCAGTGGGAGTACGCGATCTGACGAATCCGGATATAAATCTAAAACAAAACAGAAAAAGCCAATGGCGCATAAGTTTTGTAGTGTCTTTAATCTCAGAACCGTTAGATTATAAACCACACTAGTCTAGTTCGCACACTAATACGGTATTATGGTGGTAAATATATTCTTAGCTTTTACTTTTGCCTGCTGCATGGTGATTTTTAAGAGAAATCAACGTCTTGCCTGTTTCAAACAAAGAACTCTCATCTTTCTCTACGTATGTATAATTTGTCTAATTAGTTAACTGAATATTATGCATGTAAACAAAGTGTAAATCGATGTGTATATATATTAGGAAAATTGGATTTTTCAGGTTTAGACTTTTGGAAAATGTTAAATCTATACATAAACTTATGTACGGTGCTTTAACATACTTAATCTATATTAATAGAGAACAAACACTAGAATAACCTTACAAACAGGTAGGTTTACTAGAATGATGCCTTACCCTTACATTGTTGCTGTAGTAACCTTATCAAGAGAGAAAAGACGGTGTAGCCCCTGACAATTTTTAAAACATGTTTTTACTTATTTCAAAATTTAATTTAATTTCGTAAATCAATATATATATATATTAAAAAGTAGAAAATCATTTTAATAACTTTTCGAAAATTAGAAAATCCGAATCTTTTTAATAAGATTTCGAAAATAAAAATAAATTCAGATCTCGTTGAGCAAAAAAAAAAAACCTAGAGAGGAAAAGGCGACGGCGATGGCGAAAACGAAAAGTCTGAGGTCGAGACCGAACTCTAGGATTTTTCTGACGGTCTGGTTCTTCCGTGCTTCTTCCGTTCTTCTTATCGGCGGGTTCTGTGTCTCTGGTAAGCATCATTTTAATATTTGGTTCATTTTACAGTAATTCCAAAAGTTTTTGTTTCATTTTTTGAAATCTTGTTCTTCACCATGGATGTTTCTGTCGGGGACGACAACCAGGAGAAGATTAAAGGGAAGTTTTGTAACCCTAATTTTTTTTTGTGTTGCAGCAAGCATTTTTCGGCGGTGGTTTCGTCGAAGGATTTGTGAACCAACGAGCGTCGAAGAGTTTTCCGGTGAGGTTTATAATTTGTTGTATCAAAAATTCTCCCAAAAATTATACACATCTGTGGTAGAGTAATTTGTAGTATATAATAGAGTTATTTGTCGTTTATGGTAGAGTTATTACATATGTCTCGTAAATATTATAATTATATATAATGTAGTAGAGTTGTTTGTTTGAGATTGATTGGTTTGATTTCATTTGCAATAGAAATTTGTCAATTGTTTATGTTCAATTGGTATGGTAAAATTATTACTTATGTTTGGTAGATTTGTTAGTATAGATATGGTATACTTGTTTAGTAGAAAGAACTATATGGTAGACTTGTTTTTAATTCTTAAGAATTAAGTTGTTTATGATAGCGGAAGACTTGTTTTCGTATGTATGGACTTGTGTTGAATATTTGGTTTTGTGAACAGATGGCTTCAGCTAGCAACTCTAACGCATATCCTCCAAGATTGTATCGGCTAGGGAAGTCTCCCTTACAAGAGCATAACTTTAACTATGGCTGCCACCTGAATGTATTCGGCAAGCTGACCGCTGGTGTTGGGCTTGATGTCTACAATGATGTGATGAACCGATGCGCAATAGGACAAATTCTTAAACTCTCATGTAAGGGTTATATTTGGAGTTCACACCTGATTCACCAGTTCATAGCCAACCAGTTGGCAGTGAAGAGGTAGAGTTATTTTCTTACTGGTAGACTTGTTTATATATTTGGTAGAGTTATTTGCTTACGTAGGGTAGAGTTGTTAAATTAGAATGTGGTAGAGTTGTTAAATTAGAATGTGGTAGAGTTGTTTATTTATAATGTGGTGGAGTTGTTTATTTATGGTAGATTTATTTAGAAAGTGGTAGAGTTGTTAAATTATGGTACACATATTTATATGGTTGATTATCTTACTGTCTCTTGAATCCTGCTTTAATCGGTGGTAGACCACTGAGGTTCAGTTTGTACGAGTACAGATAAGCCAGCTTGAACGCGAAATTGCTGGCCTGAAGGAGCTTTACGCCGTCCGAAGTGATGGGTATTTGATTCCGGCTATTATGGTTGTGTTTGCTGCCATTTCATATCTCTTCAGTAGAGAGATAAACTGGTAACTATTCGTAGCATGATAGACTTCTTATTCTGTTAAGTAGACTTATTATCTTGTTCTTATGTATGGTAATCTTGTTAGTTTGTTATGTATGTTACACTTGTTCTTATGTATGGTAAACTTGTTAGTTTGTTATGTATGGTACACTTGTTCTTATGTATGGTTAACTTTTCGTTTAGTTATGTATGGTATTTATGACTAATTTAAAACACTCTTATTAATGTGTTCATATGATGATTTATGAAGTAAAAGAGTTCAAACAACAACAAACATACAAATTACACACGATTGATCAAAATAGTTCATGATGGGCATGTAGCACGATTATGGCCTCCTTGGCCACATGTAGAACACATGTGCTCTTTCCTTGGACGTTTCTTCTGCATAGCTTTCTCTAAAGCACTTTTCATTTGTGATTTCTTAGGCCTCCCTGGTTGCTGACGCACCTAAGGTGGCAGACAGACATTTTTAGCTATATCTTCAGGTACAGATAACCTAATATCTCTTGGCATAACTATTCCATAGTAAGGATGGGCTAGACTGATGCGGAAATCCTTTTTAGCCTCAGCTGCTGCAACGGCATGGACGTACGGTATTTTATCGATGTCAAAACATCGACATGTACACGTTCGTCTTTCCAAATTGACTACATGTAAGGATGAGACACCGGTAACCTGTGCCAAATGCTCGTCAATCTCTTGCACTGCTAGTTGCTTAACACCTTCTACTCTTTCCTGTATATAGAAAATATACATAAGTCTATCGTTGAAAATAAATCTATCATTCACAAGATATTAAATCTACCATATATTTTCATATGCTGGACTTCCATATCTCTTATCCACCAAGAACACATAACGAGTTTTTGCGAATTCCCATTTCCCACAAACAAGAAATATATCCACCATGCATGAAGAAGACATGTTAGAAGAAAGAGATACAACATCAAGAGAGCATCTGATACAAGGGAAATCATCGACGAACACTTAAGGGCGGCTACCCTAGATGTAGTTAATGCGGTGGTTGAATGTAGGAAATTCGGTAATAACTGCTGGACAAAAAAGTAATTTTGTATCAATAAGTCTACCTTCAAGTGCAGGAAAATAACTCTATCAAGTTTTATAAGTCTACTAATTCTTAAAAAGTCTACCAATTTTCACAGAACTCTATCAACATCAATGCTCCAAAATGAAAAATAAATCTACTATATTACCCAAAAATCTATTTTTGGAAAAATAAATATACCACCACCAAATATCTCTATTACATTGTCTAATATATCTATCACTCATAAAACAAATCTCATGTTCAAAAATGTAAGTATAAGTCTATCACTCAGAAAACAAATCTACTTCGCAATAGCAAATCTACTACGCGTTTTTAAATCTACCATATACACAAATAAATTTATCACTATGAATCTAAATCTCTAGTAGTAAATTTATATTTTTCAAAAATAAGTCTATTTTTACTAAAATAAATCTACTTCAAAAGGTAAATAACTCTACCAATTTCGTCAACCAAAGTCAACTTTCCATCATTATATCTACCAAATCGAAATAAATCTACCTTACGTAACAAAAATTCTATCAACAAAATATTATATCTACCAACAAAATCAAATCTACCTTCATGTTTACCAATAAGTCTACCAAAATCAAATCTACCTTCACGTTTATATCTACCAATAAGTCTACCAAAAAAACATCTATCAACATTTTACAAATCTATCAACATTTACACAAATCTATCAACGGATAATATATCTACCCACAAACGTTTAAGTCTATCAACATAAATATCTCTACCATTAACGATGGTAAGCTTATTTTTTAGCGTGTTATTTTTCCTGCTGACATGGAAATTAAATAATAATGGCGTTCTCGTAATTGCGTTTTTTTAACCAAAGCGTCCGAAGAGTAAAGTCGGGATTTTTCAAAAAGCAAGATTGTTCTAGTATTTTTGAGATTGTGAGCTTATTCTACTAATTACTGATAACACCAGATTTTGACCATTTTTATGGATCACTTTGATATCTTTTACATGTGTTTTTACTCCATTTTCAAAGGTTTTCAAAGGATTTCTATGTTTCCAGATTTTAAAAGACTTTTCAGGTAATTTGGGATAAAGAGGCACAAATTGGAACAAAAAGACTCTTTTGGATAAATGCAGACCGTCAGAACTCTCATGGAGAGACGAAGACCTTCTCACCGTCTGATCACCCTCAAAATTGGAAACTTATAGAGGAATCAACCAGCTTTCAAATGCACTTGGTTTGGAGATATTCCAACGGTTGGATCTCAAGATATTCTATTAGCCCCGGAGCCACTCGAAGACGGCCAGCAAGACACGCGACCGCGGCTAACCACCAAATCCCCGCGGTCACGTCACTCCCGACCGCGGCCATCAAGCTTCGAATTAAAGCCCATATTTCTGAAGCCCAAAGTCATTCTCAGCCTCAATTCCGGAACCCTAGAGACCATGGAGTATTGAAGACTATAAATACATGTCATTTAGGTCGTTTTTAGACACCACCCTTCATACTTTACAGAAACCCTTTTCCTTTAGCCGTTTTTATGCGATTTTTGTAGAAGGTTGTTCAAGTCCGAGTTCTTCAATAGAGAAGCTTTCTTCATCTATTTTCTTTACTGTTATTGATTACTTTTACTAAAACCAATGATGATGTCGACCTCAGCCATGTCTGAGTAGATCCCGAGTTGGGCTTAGGGTTCCCGAAAGGGGCTCTCATAATCGATTAAGACATCTAGGTTTATAGATCTGGGATTTCGACCTGTTCTCTGTTTATTCTTGTTCTTATTGCATGTATGCTTGATTGATCACCTAGTATCTGATCTAGATAGTTAGTGTCGCGAAAGTTTTCATTAAGTATCAGCCCTAGAATGAAACACGCGATTTTTCAGTAGGAGCGGAAACCTACCTGCGGTGAGATCGTGAGTATTGACGAGTCTTGTGCAGCTCTTGCGTTATCTCCCTTCTAGGGCCAGAGTGGAAACCTACTGGTCAGGGTTGCGAGAAACAGTTGGTTATGATCACGACAGTGACGTAGTCATACTGCCGTACTCTAGCTCTAGAACCACCTATATATCGATTTCTGTCAATTCCAATCTATCTACCCTAGTGTTAAAACCGAATATGATCCCTTAGAGTTCCCAAAAGCTCAGCGTTTTTAGTCATAGTTTACAAACCAATCGATTTTTATTTGTTTATTTAGATCTGCATTTCAATTGCCTTAGTTTGATATTTACTTGCTTTCCATTCGATTTTTCTACTTGCTTTCTAGGATAAATTTATTTACTTTCTTTTGTTTTAATTTAAATCGTGACAAACAACCAACCTTTAAAAACCAATCTAGTCTAGACATAAAGTTAAAAACCGTAGAAGAATACCAAGCACACAAATCTCTGTGGATTCGATCCCTAAATACTACAACTGATTAGCTGTGCACTTGCGGCTTTCATTTGTTTTTGTTAAGGGTAAAACTTGTTCCCTCACGCAGTTGACACGACATCAAGTTTTTGGCGTGGTTGCCGGGGATTTGTTTCGCTGCCTTTTGCTATTTTTCTTGTTTTAACTTTTGTTCTAGACACCTGATCTCTAGTTCTTTCTTAAAGTTTTGCTGAATTATCTTTCCCTTCTTTTGTTCTTCTCTGAATTGCATGAATACCAGGCGCAGACCTGTAGAAAACATTAAAATTCTAGACGAGATAGACAGACACGAAAGAGAACTTCGAAGACTTAGACGAACACAAGGAATGGCCAACGACGACCAGCCTAGAGATCCTATTAACCGATCTTTAAATATGGACCAAGACGGGTCCGAACATGGAGAAAATGAAGAGAATGATCACAGAGGAGGTGATCATGCTCGACAAGATGGAGAGGAGGATGAGGTTCCTCCAAGAAACCACCAGAACCGCGAGAGAGAAGAGCGTGAAGACCTTAATGCACCCATCAATGCAGCCGATGGTGACCACCAAGGGATGCAGCCAAATGGACGCGTTAACCGCCCTGTGCAGCAAGCAAATCAACACCGAAGACAAGCCAGGAACCATCGCATAGCTGATTTTGATGCACCTACTCAAAATTTTCAGAACCGATCTGCAATTCAAGTTCCATTTCCGAACCGGAATGAGTTTGAAGTCAAGCCTCAAATCATCTCATTGGTGAAGCAAAACCAATTCCATGGAGTTCCTTCTGAACACCCAATGGACCATATCGAGCTCTTTGAAGAGATCTGCAGCATGATGAGAACAAACCAAGTTCCACCAGACTATTTAAAGTGTAAGTTGTTCCCTTTTTCATTAGCAGATAAAGCTCACCGTTGGTTGAAATCTTTGCCTGCAGGATCAATTACTAATTGGGAAGAATGTAAAACTGCTTTCTTGAACCACTTCTATACTAAGTCAAGGTCGAATCAGCTGAGAACAAAGATCTCAAACTTTCAACAAGGGCCAACTGAATCTTTCTATGAAGCCTGAGAACGTTCTAAGGAGTATGAACGTGATTGCCTTCACCATGGATTTCATGGATCAAGCCTGCTAAGCACATTTTACCGAGGTTTGCAACCAAAATACAAACTTTCACTTGATACAGCTAGCAATGGAGATTTTGGACAAAAGACGATAGCCCAAGGAAGAGCCCTCATCGAAAATTTGGCTCAAGCCGATAGAAATGATTGTCCCGAATACGATCGATCGATGAAGCAAGCCGGAACAGACAATAAGGAGATAACCGAGTTGAAGAACATGATGAGCCAGCTTCTGAAGAGCAACAAATGCCCAATCCATGCTTGTGAGACCAACAATGGCGCAGAAGATAAAGGACTTAGTGATATTGATCACATTAATCAGGCCTTTCAAGAAGAAGATGTGAACTATGTAGGAGCACTGGTGCCATATCAAAATCGTTCCAACAATGGCTTCAACAACAACTTCCGGAATGCAAATTACAACAATCTCTCTTACCGGAATCCAAATGTGGAGAATCCTCAAGATCAGTACTACCCACCTCAGCAAAAATCCTTCCAAAACAAGTTTCAAGTTGGAAACTTCGGAGGAATAGTACCATATCAACCGCAACAGCCATATAACTACCAAGGTACGGGTTTTAACAATCAATTTGTACAACAGCAGGGAGTCACGATGAACCAGCTAGCTTCACAAATCGGTAGACTTGAACAGTCCATCCAACAGCTCGTTATGACGAACGAAAAAGCATCTAAAGACGTGAACGTGAAAGTCAACTGCATGTACAATGATCTGAACGGTAAGTTCGAATCTTTATCTTCGCACGTCAAAAAGCTAGACGTGCAAGTCGCCCAAACAGCCGACTCTATGAAGAGGCAAAGTGGAGTTCTTCCAGGAAGAGTTGAAGATAACCCTAAGAGGTTTTGCAACGCCATAACCACATTGCCCGAAGAAGAGGCCAAAATCGATGGAAAGAAAGAAGAAACCCCAATCTTTGTACCACTTTACAAGGATGTCGATGCCAAGCAGCCGCCATTTAAGGTACCTCAACGATCACCGTTTCAAAGGCTTACAAAAGCCGACGATCCGGGACGTTTTGTTTTCCAATGTTTCATTTCAGGAATCAAATTCACAGACTGCCTGTGCGATTCCGGAGCCAATGTCAACATTATGTCGAAGACATTTGCCGAAAAATTGGGCATAAAAACCTTAAGGACATCGACGGTTAAAGTTATTTTTGGAGATTCATCTCAAAAAGATACTGAAGGGGCGATTCATGATCTACAAGTTATAGTGGGAGACAAGATTGTTCCAGCAGATTTCCAAGTCCTGGAAATGGATAAAGACAAGGAGAGGCCACTCATTTTCGGGAGACCATTCCTAGCTACCGTAGGAGCAGTAATCGATCACGCAAACCGGCATGCTGTTTTCCTCAATGTGGATCGCAGAAGGTACTACCCGACTATCTTAGACGATTTTCCAAGCAAGGAAAACATGCCCAAAGAGAAAGAAAAAGAGAAGCTTAAAGCTTTTGCGAAGATCAAGATCATCATTCCACCAGATGCAACAGAAACTAGTGAGGACCAAATCCATGAGCTAATCGAAAACACAAAAAGGGTTTTAAACAATGTTAAAGTCCGAAAGAAGAGTAAAAGAAAGAAGACAGCTGCTCAAGGAGAAGAAGTAAAACCTCCAGCGACCGGAAGTGATATGGGCACATCAAGTGGAGTCAGCCTGATTCTTCATGCCTACGTCGAGCTAAACGACTTAAAACAAAAGCGTTTTATGGGAGGCAACCCATTTAGGTACTCTTTCTTTTAGTTTTCTTTTCCTTTTTACAATTTATGTTTTCTTTTCCTTTTAAGTTTCAGATGTTTTATAAAACAAACACACAAAAAAATCAAAAAATTAGAAAAACCAAGAAGAAAAGGGTAGGTTTTTAGCTGCTCGGCCCGGCAAAGACCAGAAAGTTGGACAAAGACGCAGGAGAAAGAGCCGCGGTCGCGACCAACCGACTCGCGGCCAAGGGAGCATCGACTGCGGCACCATGAATGTGACCGCGGCCAAGCCCTCAATCACCGCGGTCACGCGTCTCCTGACCTCGGCCGTTGGTCGTTGAGATGGGAGCGCGGATTTCCGCCGCTTTTTGAAAGTTCCCGAGACTCCCGGTGACTTCTGGAGTATTCCCGGTAAAGCACGTTAAGATTTTCCGTAAGTTTTAAACCTCTTTTGCGTGCAAGACAAGAAAAGTAAGTTCCCATAAACATAAAAATTCTCGGAAATTTTCCGTTTTTGCTATAAAAACGCTTTTTAAAGAAAAGAAATGCACTTTTTGGATCAAAACTCCTTCTTCTCTTTTCTTCCAAAAGACTTGGAGATTTAGGAGATAGAACATTTTTTCAATTCTTGAGCTTTTTAAGAGATTCTTGGCCCAAACCTCACTCTTTTTCAAAGCTGATTTCAATTCTGTCATCAAATCTCTCTTTCCAGCAAGGTATGAAGCTCAAACTCGCCATTTTTAATTGATTTTAGAACTTAGGGTTTTCTTAAAAAGCCCAAATCTTGGTTTATTGATGGTGTAAATAGCTTAAGAACAATAGATTATCCTTTTAGGTTATCTAAAAATCGATTTTAACATCTAGCTTAAGAGGAATTGAGATTTTTGAAATTTGGATTCTACATGCTTTATAAAAATCAAATTTGGAACAGCAAAATTGATGAATCTGATTAAGTCTTGTGTGATTAGTGATTAGTATTAGGTAACCTATAGGTTTGACATGGAAATTTCTCATTAAAACCGATTTTAGAAGATTTCTATGTTGAACATCAAAGATCTGAATCTAGTCAAGAACTATTCGATTTCTTTGATTTAATGTCAATTCTGCTTGCTTATGGTTTTAATTAATCTCTTTATACTAGTATTAGTATGACTGATCTTAATGTGTTAAACTCAGCATCCATATTCACAATTTTTCCAAGAATCATTTCGTTTTGCAGAAAAAATGGAACACACCAGATCCCGAAGAAGCCGTTGCACTGGTGACAGCTCTGAGGATATTCCCGATGATGCTACTCTAGGAGAGTACATGCTGAACCAAGCCAGACCGAGAAGAAGAAACTATGTGATGAGATTGCTCCAGCACTCAAGAGAAACACGAGCAGCTCCTGAGCCACCACAGATTCGATACATTGGCAAGGAGATAAACCCAAGAGTGGACTATGCAAGATGTTTCAAGAAGCTGAACATCAAACCCACGCCTTGCATTGATTATCATACACTTAAGATGCTTGGAATCAGAGAAGATGTAATCTGGTACATCAATGCACTTAAGCTGAGACCCTACATGGAGCTGAACCTTCCGACTTATCCTGAGCTAGTCCGCGAGTTCTTAGCAACTATTACACTCCACCACACGAAGAGGAGGAACCCAGAGCATCAAATGGCATCTTGTCATTCTCTATCCGCGGACAGCCTTACTCGCTCACCATTTCTGAACTTTGTGAGGCTCTTAAGCTTCCATACACCGATAGCATTTAACTTGAAGATGAACCCGATTTTAACTTGTGGAGAGAGATGGGTCATGGAGTCTATTATAGCGGGAGATCCAAGTCAGCTCTTCTTACTCATCCAGCAGTGAGAGTTGTGCACAAACTCTTAGCACACACGATTTTCTCTAGAGCCAACATGGGATGTGTTTTGAAGACCGAGCTCATTACACTTCAGATGCCATTTATGGACGACCCACGACTTGCCTGCTTTGCCTGGATCATAGCACAGAACATGGTAAAGGTGAGCATGATTTACATGGTTGCGAGATTGTGTAACGGAGGACGTCCGCGATGGACTCTGGAACCCGATGATTTTCTGCCATCTGTACCTCGTCTACCATTCACCATTGGCCAATACATAGTGGCCAAGGCAAAACGCGATGCAGCTGCGGCCCGTGCTCACCTTCAGCCATCTGTTTCGACCGGCCACACCTCATCATCGACATCATCGCACACACATTCTGATCTGGAGCGCAGAGTTGAGAGACAGGGACGACGCTTTGAACGCGTTGTCACCTTCCTACAGGAGCAGCACCAGTTCGCTGCAGACACATCGGAGGATGAGTGATGTATCAGCACTTCACTACCATCACGGTTCTACCATCATTTTCTTTTCTTTTATCTTATTTTATTTCGCTTCTATTCACCATTTTCTCACCAACTTTTTCACACTGGGGACAGTGTGATTTAAGTCTGGGGGAGGATGTCTATCCGTACTAATCATTTTCTTGCTTTTGCTTTTAAATTTCAAGCACTTTTTTAATTTTAATATGTAACCTATTCGACATTAAGTATTTTTCAGGAATGTTTGACACAAAACTATGATGATTTAGACCTGCACACTTCTACACTATGCATGATAGCTCATTTGTGGTTAGCACTAGACTAGACGGTAGCTAGAGTACTTGCACTACGAGCTCCCACCAGAGGACTTCTATTCATGGAGATTCTTTCTGACAGGATATACTAGCTCATTTTATTTGACCTTAATATTGATATCTAATTTTCTCATCATTGATTTTAAGCAGGCATCGACATACACATCTAGGACGTCTTTTACCCTCACTTTTACCACTCTTCGTCGTCCTAGATGACCAGTTTATCTTTATCTGGTACCATACCCTAAATCCAAACCATTGTTTTCAATACTCATGCATTCTCTCTTTAGTTTATATCAGCAGATATGTGCAAAAACGTCGGAGAGAAGAGGAGCGACGCAGTTTTCAGTCACTCACAAAGGAGACTGAATGGAATTGGGAAGGAAGAGTATCAGAAACCACATAAAGCTTTACAAGACAGATATTAACTGGTATTTTCGTGCTCTCTAAGACTCTATATCTAAATGTGTTCCTCTCTTAAAAAAAAAACGAATGAAAAGAGAGAGGGAAACAAAAAGCCTAATGAGTCTTAGATTGTCGAAATTTGTGGAGCAAGAAGCATCTACTAAGCATTTATAGAGCTACTTTTTTGAAAGATTTACAAAAATCTAAGTCTGGGGGAGTTAGGAGAGAACCTGAGGAAGAAGACCAGTAATCTACGGCAAGAAGAAAGTGACTGAAAACTGTGGATACCAACAGCTTCACTTTCTCTTGCGGTTTTGCATAATATCTTGCATTCTCCAGATCTTCAGGTAACCCGTAAACACTTTAAGCCATACCCCTAGAATAACCTTTTTGACACCTAGCCTAGATTGCCTTGCCTAGACTTTCTTTGATGATAACCACCGAGATTTTTAATGAATGTTAAGAGCTAGTTGACTGGAAGTTAGATCTTAGTGCATAGATTTCCGCATGACGGATTAACGGACTAGTTATGCCTTTATTGCTAGTGAGAATTTTCTATGCTATTCCCGATTGATACATACTGATTGATATTGGTCTAGAAGTTTGGTCTCTGAGATTTTGTTTAGTTCCTGCGTTTTCAAACCTCTGGCCGAGATTTAGCCTTTGTTTTGTTTGAGGACAAAAAAAAGACTAAGTCTGGGGGAGTTGATAACACCGGATTTTGACCATTTTTATGGATCACTTTAATATCTTTTACAGGTGTTTTTACTCCATTTCCAAAGGTTTTCAAAGGATTTCTATGTTTTCGGATTTTAAAAGACTTTTCAGGTAATTTGGGATAAAAAGGCACAAATTGGAACAAAAAGACTCTTTTGGATAAATGCAGACCGTCAGAACTCTCATGGAGAGACGAAGATCTTCTCACCGTCTGATCACCCTCAAAATTGGAAAACTTATAGAAGAATCAACCAGCTTTCAAATGCACTTGGTTTGGAGACATTCCAACGGTTGGATCTCAAGATATTCCATTAGCCCCGGAGCCACTCGAAGATGGCCAGCAAGTCACGCGACCGCGGCCAACAGCCCATTTCCCACGGTCACAAGCCTCCCGACCACGGCCAACCGCCTATTCCCCGTGGTCACGTCACTCCCGACCGCGGCCGTCAAACTCCGAACTAAAGCCCATATTTCTGAAGCCCAAAGTCATTCTCAGCCTCAATTCCGGAACCCTAGAGACCATGGAGTATTGAAGACTATAAATACTTGTCATTTAGGTCGTTTTTAGGAACAACCCTTCATACTTTACAGAAACCCTTTTTCCTTTAGCCGTTTTTATGCGATTTTTGTAGAAGATTGTTCAAGTCCGAGTTTTTCAATAGAGAAGCTTTCTTCATCTCTTTTCTTTACTGTTTTTGATTACTTTTATTAAAATCAATGATGATGTCGACCTCAGCCATGTCTGAGTAGATCCCGAGTTGGGCTTAGGGTTCCCTAAAGGGGCTCTCATAATCGATTAAGACATCTAGGTTTATAGATCTGGGATTTCAACTTTGTTCTCTGTTTATTCTTGTTCTTATTGCATGTATGCTTGATTGATCACCTAGTATCTGATCTAGATAGTTAGTGTTGCGAAAGTTTTCATTAAGTATCAGCCCTAGAATGAAACAGGTGATTTTTCCGTAGGAGTGGAAACCTACCTGCGGTGAGATCGTGAGTATTGACGAGTCTTGTGCAGCTCTTGCGTTCTCTCCCTTCCAGGGTCAGAGTGGAAACCTACTGGTCAGGGTTGCGAGAAACAGTTGGTTATGATCACGACAGTGACGTAGTCATACCGCTGTACACTAGGTCTAGAACCCTATATATCCATACCGTCAATCCTAATCTATCTACCCTAGTGTCAAAACCGATTATGATCCCTTAGAGTTCCCAAAAGCTCAGCATTTTTAGCCATAGTTTACAAACCAATCGATTTTTACTTGTTTATTTAGATCTGCATTTCAATTGCCTTAGTTCGATATTTTACTACTTGCTTTCTAGGATAGATTTATTTGCTTTCTTTTAGTTCTAGTTTAATTAGTTTTAGTTTAAGTTCTAGTCTAGACATAAAGTTAAAAACCGTAGAAGAATACCAGGCACACAAATCTCTGTGGATTCGATCCCTAAATACTACAACTGATAAGCTGTGCACTTGCGGCTTTCATTTGTTTTTGTTAAGGGTAAAACTTGTTCCCTCACGCAGTTGACACGCAATCAACTGTTTGAAAATGTTTCTATGCCTCTGCGTCAGATGGATGCACTATTTCTCCTTTGTTTAAATGCTCTTGATGCCATCTCATAGACTCTGCAGTGCGCTTCAACTGGTATAACTTTTTGAACCTATCTGCTAATGGCACATACAACATACGCTTAAACGGCCCTCTAACCCTCCACCAGTATTCTGAAACTGAGGCTTCCCATAAAATTGACAAGTCAAGTAGTTTTTGCGGTTGATTTCCAATAAATTGTATAGTTGTCGATGCAAACGTGGATTATCTGATATGGCAAACCAAGATCAGAAACAAACTTCTCAATCCCATAATACGAAGCTGGTGCTAAAAAATCTTCTGGTAAAAGATCTTTCACAAAATCAGCAATATGCTACACAATCCTGAGATAAAGTCTGATATGTCTTAATATTCATCATCCTTGTTGCATTTGACAAAGGAGAATGACTTTTTTTACAACCTTCATATAAAGAATGTGTCGCTGCATCTAAGATATCAAAAAATTGCCTCGCTTTTAAATTTGGTTCTTGTACTCCATTTTCATCTTCTTCAAACGATTAGTGATTTTTCATAAACGCATCATGAACCATCAGAACCCCACCTACATTCTCTACTGCTATTCTAGGTTTTTCTAACCTCTCTATTTCACTAGCTAGTCAACTAGTACTACCCTCATTCACAACATCTCTCTGTGATAATACCAGACTTTGTGATTCGGTATATAAATCCTTGACTATATAAGTGATTACACACTTTATCTACACTAATGAATTTACTATTATAATGATAAATTCGGTGAGCACAATCGCAAACTCATTTGTAATTTTCCGGTACTTGAATCCCACCTATCATTGTACATTCAGGCTTGTGAATCACTGTTATTAAAAGATATTTCGAAAATTTTGGAGAGTTTTTTGTATAATAAATTGTTAATTTGTTATTGTAAAAATGGAGAAAAGCTTTATATAAGAAATTTGTCTGTGCAATATCTACCGATTTCCTATCAAAATTCAAATGGATATAAACGGTTACAAACTTTTACAACTGTCTGAATTGTTTCTATAGAATTCTTATGATTTTTCTACAGATAATATTTCTTCGGAAATACATAGAAAATTTTCGACAAAATATCTACCAGTATAACGGTCAATTGGGCCCTACCATTTTTTTTCAAATTTTGACTAAATATAAATGTGGTAGGTTATTGGTAGGAAATATCTTACCATTTTTTGAAGCTTTATTTTCGTAGGAAATTTCTTACCTATTTTTCATCATTTATAATTTTTCTCATAATTACGTAGGAAATTGTTTATAAAAATTTCTTACCAAATATTGCGTCAGAATTTTTGTAAGAATATATGATGTTTTCTTATAATGAATGATTTGTGCTATTTTTGAAACTTTAAATTTAAACTTGGCAAAAAAAAACTATTTTGTTGTTTAGGAGAACATTTCAGATATCAAAACGGGATAAAAAGTCGGAAAAAGAATTAGATAATTCTGATAATTAATTATGAAGAAGCTCCGACAAACAATAATTTTGTATTTCATACATTTTCTTAGGGAAAATCGCATTAAAAACCTCCAAAGTTGAATTCACTTACACTTTAAACCTTCAGACTTTAACGCTAACACATTAAACCACGAAATTAACAAAACTAACACTTTAAATCTTGAAATTCATATCCGACGTCGCACCGACAAAATCGATGACGGAACAGTTAACTCCGTTAACGGAACAGTAAACGCCGGCGAACTTATAACCACATGGTGCTTTGTTTTTTCAATTTTTAAATCGAAAATTAGATTAAAAAAAGAAATAGGTGTCCAGAAAAAATTAAAAAAAAAAAGTCGACAGAAAAAAAAAAAAATAAAAACCATCGAAGTGAAATACCCAAATCGATTTGGGATTCTAGGGTTCATGAAAGTGTAAACAGAACCCAGAATTCATCACTCTCTGCGAATTCGAGAGAGCCGAGTGCTCGTATTAGAGATTGGAGGGCCAAAGTAAAATGGTCAAGAGAATTTACCTCAGCAGGATTCTTCCTCGGTCTACCACGCTTGTTCTTTGGTCCTTCATTAACAACAGGTTCATTCTTACATCCTCTGTTGATGTGACCAGCTTGACCACAACGACTACAATGCGGTATTCTTCCATGGCGAGTGGCTTTTCCCGGATTCTGTAAATCTTCAAATGGTTCCTTTGTCATGTCTCGGTTCTTTGGTCTTCCTCTTGGCTTTCGTATCTCAGGAATTCCAATAGGAGGCTTATTCTGAACTCGCTTCCATAGCTTATCACCATTTACAGGCTTGATATTCTGTGAATATGTGCTCCTCAGTTTATGTGTGTAGTAATACTCAGCCACATACGTAACAGGATCAATTATGGGTGATGAATTCTGGGTTCTAGGTTCTGGGTTCGCAGAGAGTGACACCATTTACAGGCTCGAATTTGCAGAGAGTGATGAATTCTGGGTTCTGTTTACACCTTCATGAACCCTAGAATCCCAAATCGATTTGGGTATTTCACTTTGATGGTTTTTATTTTTATTTTTTCTGTCGACTGTTTTTTTTTTATTTTTTCTGGATACCTATTTCTTTTTTTTAATCTAACTTTCGATTTAAAAATTGAAAAAATAAAATACTATGTGGTTATAGGTTCGCCGGCGTTTACTGTTCTGTTAACGGAGTTAATTGTTTCGTCATCGATTTTTTCGGTGCGACGTCGGATATGAATTTCAAGATTTAAAGTGTTAGTTTTGTTAATTTCAGTGGTTTAATGTGTTAGTGTTAAAGTTTGGAGATTTAAAGTGTAAGTGAATTTAATTTTGGAGGTTTTTTATGCGATTTTCCCCATTTTCTTATCTATTAGACTAAATTTAACATTTGCAAAGAGAAAGTTTTTCAAAACAAAAAAACAAATTGAAGACGGAACTGAGAAGTCAAAGTTTGCTTCTACGAGAGACATCACATGTTCTCATATTCGATTCCCTTTTTTATAGCCAACCAAAGATGACTCAGTCCTAAACGAACTAATAACAGGGAACACAAAAGTAAAACATGACGTGTGTATAGATGTGAGATTCACCGCCTGTAAACTCCATTAATATATCTCGAATGTCTGAAACTCGCAGAAATCAAGAAAAAGAAAGAAAATTCCAATCCAGACAAGAAATCCTCTGTTTTTGTCCGATCGGATCAGGCATTTTCAGTTCTTAGATTTACATTTCTTTTTATTTTCTTTGTTTTATCCTGTAAAACCCAGATTTGGTTTCTTCAACCCAAACATGAATAGCGAAGTCTCTGAGCGGATTCATGTTTGTTTCTTCCCCTTCATGGCTCAAGGCCACATGATTCCAGTTCTAGACATGGCCAAGCTGTTCTCCAGCAGAGGAGCCAAATCAACCATCATCACAACCCCAATCAACTCTAAGATCTTGGAGAAACCCATTGAAGCATTCAAGAATCAGAACCCTGATCTCGAAATCGGAATCAAGATTTTCGATTTCCCTAGTGTAGAGCTTAAACTGCCTGAAGGGTGCGAGAACGTTGACTTCATCAACTCATACCAAAAACCTGACGCAGGTGACTTGTTCTTAAAGCTTCTTTTCTCTACCAAGTATATGAAACAGCAATTGGAGAGTTTCATCGAAACAACCAAGCCAAGCTGTCTTGTGGCTGATATGTTCTTCCCTTGGGCGACGGAATCCGCGGAGAAGTTTGGTGTTCCAAGACTTGTGTTCCACGGCACATCTTTCTTTTCCTTGTGTTGTTCTTATAGCATGAGGACTCATAAGCCACACAAGAAAGTCCCTACGAGTTCTACTCCTTTTGTAATCACTGGTCTCCCAGGGGACATAGTTATCACAGAAGAACAAGCCAATATTGCCAGCGAAGAAACTCCAATGGGAAAGTTCATGAAAGAAGTCAGGGAATCAGAGTCCAATAGCTTTGGTGTTTTGGTGAATAGCTTCTACGAGCTGGAACCAGCTTATGCTGATTTTTACCGTAGTTTTGTGGCGAAAAGAGCTTGGCATATTGGTCCGCTTTCGCTATCCAATAGAGGGTTTGCGGAGAAAGCCGAAAGAGGGAAAAAATCGAACATTGATGAGCAAGAATGCCTCAAATGGCTCGACTCTAAGACGCCTGGTTCAGTGGTTTACGTATCCTTTGGCAGCGGAACTAACTTCACCAACGAGCAGCTGTTAGAGATCGCTTTTGGTCTTGAAGCCTCTTGCCAAAATTTCATCTGGGTGGTTAGGAAAAATGATAACCAAGGTAATGAGTTCCTCCTCTTTAATTAGCCCTTATTGCTCACCATGCTCTTTATAAAGATGTCTAACTTAAAAGTTTAATCATGATCTAAGTGGAGGATTATTGGTTTATGGATTTTAATGGACTTGAATTACCTAACCATAATGAAATCTAACTTTGGTAATGGTGTGGTTGGGACAGGTGAAAATGAAGAGTGGTTGCCTGAAGGGTACGAGGAGAGGACGAAAGGGAAAGGGATCATCATACGCGGGTGGGCCCCGCAGGTGCTGATACTTGACCACAAATCGGTTGGAGGGTTTGTGACACACTGCGGATGGAACTCGGCTTTGGAGGGCATTGCCGCGGGGCTGCCTATGGTGACTTGGCCAATGGGGGCTGAGCAGTTCTACAACGAGAAACTATTGACAAAAGTGTTGAGAACAGGAGTGAACGTAGGAGCTACGGAGTTGGTGAAAAAAGGAAAGTTGATTAGTAGAGAGGAAGTGAATAAGGCAGTGAGGGAAGTGATAGCTGGAGAAGAGGCAGAGGAAAGGCGAAAATGGGCTAAGAAGCTAGGCGAGATGGCTAAAGCCGCTGTGGATGAAGGAGGTTCTTCTTATAATGATTTGAACAGATTCATGGAAGAGCTGAATGGTAGAAAGTAGAAGAGTACAGAGCATATTGTTGTGAGATAGATTATTGGCTTTGTTAGCTTTAGCTACGCCGTTTGAGTTTGTTTAAAGAAAGTCCACAGTGTATTCCTACGTGATAAATCTTTAATAAGCCAATCGTATAGATTGGAAGAAATGTATTAGGTATAATGATATGCAAGGAAGATTCAAGTATCTCTGTATCTGATTTAAGAGATCGTTCTGGTTTGAACTCGTGTTTTATCTGTAAGGACTATGATCAAGGAAGACACTTGGCGTCTTGAGAGATCAGATAAACAGCACAGAGGAGAAAAATACATTTCTGTGGTGATAGTCACCATGTTTTCCAACCGAGTTATAGGTATTAGCACTAAGCCATCGATTGATGACCCTTATAAACTATTAAATTAATAGATCAATACACATCTTCTTGTTTTGTAATAAAAGAATATGCAAAGTTCAAAATTTGTTGCAAAAAAATCCTTAAGCTCAGGGAAGAGGCACGACGATTCCATAAGGTAGAGGTTAACGATGGTTCTAATACTTATTTCTGGTTCGATGATTGGTCTCCATTGGATCGGATTTTGGACCTAACAGGGCTCAGAGGAACGATTGATATGGGGATTAGACTTCAGGCTACTGTCGCTGAGGTAATGGACAATCGCCGGAGAAGACGTCACCGATCCTCAATCCTCAACGACATCGAGTGCCTTATACTATCTTGCTCTCAGGAAGCTGCACGAACTGGAACCGATATCTCATTATGGAGAAGTGCGGGGGATAACTATAAAAAGACTTTTGCCTCAAAGAGCACGTGGAACTTGATTCGACAACGATACCCGAAAACAGACTGGTATAAGAGTGTTTGGTTCAAGTACTCAACGCTGAAATACGCTTTTCTCACCTGGGTGGCAGTTCAGAACCGCTTGTCTACGGGGGAAGGATGAAGCAGTAGAATACTGGACAACCACAGACTTGCGTTTTGTGTCAAAGTGGTGAGGAGGAATCGCGAAAGCACCTGTTTTTTGACTGCAGGTATTTATCGGAGGTTTGGAGAGTACTGGTCTCTCGACTTCTAGGATCAGAATATACAGAGAACTGGGATGAGCTTATTCCTCTTCTTCGCACATCTCAGCTAAACCACCTGGAGCAGTTCCTCTTCCGGTATGCTTTTCAAACGGCGATCTTTCATATTTAGCGGGAACGTAATGCTCGCAGACATGGTGAGAATCCGCTTATGCCATCTCGACTTCTTAAGTTCATAGACAAGGTGATTCGAAATCGCATCAGCACCATTCGGAGAACGGAGGATCGAGCTTTCGATGATGGACTGATAGTATGGTTTACCACTCGACCACCATAGCCTTGCTGGGGATATTTTAATCAAAATTTCTATGTAACATTTCTAATTTAAAGCTGCAGTCATTGTAAAAACGATTTTTTTTGGAATACAATTTTACATTCGATTCAAAAAAAAAAATTTGTTGCAAAAGGCATGCGTATACTGAAGTTATGAGAGATTTGTAATAGGAAAAATATTATTATTAGTCTCTCATATGAATTCATCTTAGCATTACATATACATACTTGTATAGTAGAAAAAATACTTCCTAAACTAGATACAATCATTTTAAGAAAATCTTTACTATATTTTCGTCTATCTAAAACTATAAAATATGTGTTAAATTAATTGATTTTAATATGTATCAGTTGAATTAGCAAATTCAGTTTTATATAATAAAATTAATTAATTCGATTTAACATTTTTATTGTTATAATTACATGTCCAAAACCTAACCAAAACCTAGAAACATGATTTCTAAGAACTGACCCAAACAAAATTTATAAAATAACAATGTGATATTTTTTTTGGAACCCATAATATGAAAAATTTGAACCTAACCAAATAAATAAAGGACCATCCCTATCTCTGACTCTATTAATCATAAAGGCTCAACTTTCACAGATGAATCTCCAAGTAGTGTCACTAAAATAAAGAAGTTAGACTTACTACCTGTGCAGAGTTAGTAATGACTTTAAACAAGAAAAATAACAAAAGGCAGCAAAACAAATCCCCGGCAACGGCGTCAAAAACTTGATTGCGTGTCAACTGCGTGAGGGAACAAGTTTTACCCTTAAAAAAACAAATGAAAGCCGCAAATGCACAGTTAATCAGTTGTAGTATTTAGGGATCGAATCCACAGAGATTTGTGTGCCTGGTATTCTTCTACGGTTTCTAACTTTATGTCTAGACTAGATTGGTTTTAGAGGTTGTTTGTTTTTCACGGATTAAACTAAAACAAAAGAAAGCAAATAAATTTATCCTAAGGAACAAGTAGAAAAATCGAATGGAAAGGAACTAAAGCAAACAAAATATAGAACTAAAGCAATTGAAATGCAGATCTAAATAAGCAAGTAAAAATCGATTGGTTTGTAAACTATGGCTAAAAACGCTGAGCTTTTGGGAACTCTACAGGGATCATAATCGGTTTTAACACTAGGGTAGATAGATTGGGATTGACGGATATCGATATATAGGGTTCTAGAGCTAGAGTACGGCGGTATGACTACGTCACTGTCGTGATCATAACCAACTGTTTCTCGCAACCCTGACCAGTAGGTTTCCACTCTGGCCCTGGAAGGGAGAGAACGCAAGAGCTGCACAAGACTCGTCAATACTCACGATCTCGCCGCAGGTAGGTTTCCACTCCTACGGAAAAATTGCCTGTTTTATTCTAGGGCTGATACTTAATGAAAACTTTCGCAACACTAACTATCTAGATCAGATACGAGGTGATCAATCAAGCATACATGCAATAAGAACAAGAATAAACAGAGAACAAAGTTGAAATCCCAGATCTATAAACCTAGATGTCTTAATCGATTATGAGAGCCCCTTTCGGGAACCCTAAGCCCAACTCGGGATCTACTCAGACATAGCTGAGGTCGACATCATCATTGGTTTTAATAAAAGTAATCAAAAACAGTAAAGAAAATAGATGAAAGAAAGCTTCTCTATTGAAGAACTCGGACTTAAACAATCTTCTACAAAAATCGCATAAAAACGGCTAAAGAAAAAAGGGTTTCTGTAAAGTATGAAGGGTTGTGTCTAAAAATGACCTAAATGACAAGTATTTATAGTCTTCAATACTCCATGGTCTCTAGGGTTCCGGAATTGAGGTTGAGAATGACTTTGGGCTTCAGAAATATGGGCTTTAGTTCGGAGTTAGCCGGCCGCGGTCGGGAGTGACGTGACCGCGGGGAATAGGTGGTTGGCCGCGGTCGGGAGGCTTGTGACCGCAGGGAATGGGCTGTTGGCCGCGGTCGCGTGACTTGCTGGCCGTCTTCGAGTGGCTCGAGGCTAATGGAATATCTTGAGATCCAACTGTTGGAATGTCTCCAAACCAAGTGCATTTGAAAGCTGGTTGATTCTTCTATAAGTTGTCCAATTTTGAGGGTGATCAGACGGTGAGAAGGTGTTCGTCTCTCCATGAGAGTTCTGACGGTCTGCATTTATCCAAAAGAGTCTTTTTGTTCCAATTTGTGCCTCTTTATCCCAAATTACTTGAAAAGTCTTTTAAAATCCGAAAACATAGAAATTCTTTGAAAATCTTTGAAAATGGAGTAAAAACACCTGTAAAAGACATTAAAGTGATCCATAAAAATGGTCAAAATCCGGTGTTATCATACGCAAATGAAGTAATTAGGATGGCAGCCATAAATGAAGTAGCTAAGGAAGCTTGACACAGCTGAAGTAAAGTCCATGTATGAGGTTATCTCTACCTATTCAGATCAACTCTTTTGCATGAAGCTCTTTTCATAAATCTCTTGGCCTTGAAGTCATTGAACCTACCACATGTAAGCCAATGATATATATATATATATATATATGTATTTTTAAATGGTATTTGTGTTGTATTACAAACAAAGAATTCTGTTTTTGTTCTGTTTTGCATTTTGTGTTTTGTAAACTTGAGAGAATAAAACTTGAAGTTGTTTTTCATTTCATCTTCTCGTACTTCGATACAAAGGACACACTTGCAATATATAAAACACACACACAACAACTTTCTGAACATTCCTTACCCCTAATGATAATGACCTGCTCATCTTAGAATCTAAACAAAAGCAACTACTTTAAAACACTGTTTCAAAACTCTGTTGCACTGATAACTAATCTCTACTTAGTTAATTTTTTTTTAGTTTGGTTTGAGTCCAAAATGACACTTTTACTCAACACTCCCTCTTGTCATTTTGTCCCTCAAACCAAGCTTACTTCGAATCTTCTCATATGCCTGAACCGCCAATGCTTTTTTGAAAGTATCTGCTACTTGATCTTCACTTTTGCACTATCTGAGTTGAATGTCTCTATTCCTTTCATAGTCTCTCACGACGTGATACTTTATCTGGATATGCTTTGTTCTTCTGTGTTGAACTGGATTTTTCCCAATAGCTATAGCTGATTGACTATCGCAATAGAGAGGTACTCCCTCTTGAGAGAAAACTCTTAGGTCTTCAAGTAAACGCCTTAACCACAGAGCTTGGTTTGCAGCAGCACACAATGCCATGTATTCAGCCTCAGCTGTTGATTGAGCAACAGTATCTTGCTTGCTTGTTTGCCATGTGAAGATACCTGATCCAATGCTAAAGCAATAACCTGTTGTTGATTTCATATCCTCTTTGCATCCTCCCCAATCACTGTCACAATATCCGACTAGTTTTGGTTCAGCAACAGTCTTGAAGAACATGCCTATACTGATTGTCCCTTTGATGTATCTGAGCACTCTCTTCGCCTCCTTAAGGTGTATAGTTCTGGGCTCTTTCAAATATCTGGACAAGTAAGAAGCAGAGAACATCAAGTCAGGTCGAGTAGCTATTAAGTACAGCAAACCTCCCACTAAACTCCGGTAAACTTTGCTATCTGCAGTTCTTCATCTTCCTCGTTTTGATATCGTTGTTGAGGAGTGAGTGGTGTGGACATGGTTTTGCTGTTTTCCATGTTGAAATTTTGCAAAAGCTTCTTTGCGTATCCCTCTTATGACAATGATATTCCTTCCTTGCTTTGTAAAATCTCCATTCCTATAAAGTAGTTTAGCAAACCCAAATCAGACATTTTGAACTCATTTTTCATGGCAGTCTTGAACTCATTCACCTAGTTCTCATCATCACTGGTGATTATCAGATCATCTACATAGATGCATACCACAAGAACCTTTCCATTAGTCTCTTTGGTATACAAGGCATGATCATTCTCACTTCTCTTGAACTTTTCTCTCTGAAAGAACTCATCTATTCTGCTGTACCAGGCTTTTGGAACCTGCTTTAGACCATATAGAGCTTTGTGTAAGCAAAGTACATAGTCTTCTTTTCAGCCACTTCGAATCCAAGAGGTTGCTATGCATGTATCTCCTCGTCTAACTTTCCATTAAGGCATGCAGACTTAACATCAAGTTGGAATCATTTCCATTGTTTTTGAGCAGCAACAGCTAGAAGCAACCTGATTGTTTCGTGTCTTGACACTGGAGCAAAGGTTTCTAGATAATCTACACCATGTTGCTGAGTGAATCCTTTGGCAACAAGCCTTGCTTTGTGCCTCACCACATCTCCTTGTGTCTCACTACATCTCCTTTTGCATCGGTTTTTAACCGATATCCACTTCACTCCAAAAACATTTTTGTTTGCAGGTCTTTCAACTAGTTCCCATGTGTCATTCTTCTCTATCATCTGAATTTCTTCTTTCATGGCTTTTGTCCATTCAGAATGTTTAGCTGCTTCTTCGAACAAAGCAGGTTCTTCGATGCCACTATAACATCCTTATGTTATTGCAGAGTACTCAACATCCGCATAAGGAGCAATGAGTAAGATATCTGCAATGGATCGAGTTTTCCTGTTGGGTGGACTTGTACTATCTCCTTGAGTTCTGGTGCCTCTTGTTCGATCGGTGATGGGAGAAGTGTGTTCTTCTGAGTATTCATTGAGGTTTGGTTCTGATTCCTCCTCTCTTGTATCTGCTTCAATCAAAACACTGCACTCTTTTACAACTTCCTTTTTACTCTAGTCCTATTTTCTATCTTCGTTGAATATGACGTCTCTAGAGATGTCAATTCTTTCTTTTTCTAGCAAGTAGATCCTGTAACCCTTTGTTTTGGAGCTGTAGCCAACAAAGATTCCTTTTTTGATTTATCATCCCACTTCTTCCTCTTCTCATCAGGAATGTGAACATAGCAGATGGATCTGAATACCTTCATGTGTTTCACTGAAGGTTTTGTACCGTTCCAAGCTTCGAGCGGAGTCTTGTCTTTGAGGGCTCTTGTAGGAGTTCTGTTCTGCACATATGCGGCATTATCGACTGCTTCTGCACAGAACCACAGAGGTAAGTCTTTGGCTTTAATCATTGCTTTTCCCATTTCAACTAAGCTTCTGTTTCTTCTTTCCGAGACACCATTTTGCTGTGGAGAATATGCTGCAGTGAGTTGTCTTTCTATCCCATTTGTTTCCATGAACTCTGTAAATTCTTTAGATAAGTACTCTGAGCCTCTATCTGTTCTCGGCTTTTTTATTCTGCAGTTAGCTTGATTCTCGACAAGGTTTTTGAATTTCTTGAAAGTTTTGAATATATCTTACTTGGCTTTTAAGAAATAAACCCACACCATTCTAATAGCATCATCAGTGAATGTGAGTAAATACATGTTGCCACTGAAAGATTCATTTTGCATCGGCCCACAGCGATCACTGTAGATGAGTTCTAGTTTGTCTTTTACTCGAGTTTCTGATTCTTTTGGGAATGGATCTCGACTGTGTTTGCTGAGGATGAAACTCTCACACCCTTCTTGGCTCACACTGAAATTTGGTAGATCTGCAACTATGTCTTTTGACTGTATAGTTTTCAAGTTTGTAAACCCTGTGTGCCCAAGTCTGTTGTACCATAGCTCTGCACTTTTTTCCTTGGCTGGCATTGCTTTTTCTTCGTTCGAGGTCCTATTAATGTGAAAGATTTTCTTCACCATTGGTATCTCGCCAATCTTTTCTTAGGCGGTCATGGATAAAGCAGCTTTCCCCTTTGAAGTAAGTTGATAACCGTTTGAAATCATCTGAGGAATACACAGAAGATTTTTGCCAAGTCTTGGTACCAGAAGAACATCTCTTATGGTTCTCTTTCCTTTCTTGGTCATCACCTCAATGTTCCCTTTTCCTTTTGATATTAGCACTTCGCACACGAATTGGTACTTTGATGCTTGTGTCGATTTCCAAAAATATCTTCTCATTTGGTGTCATATGGTTTGTACATCCACTGTCTAGCAGCCACTTGCTTTCTTCTTTTTTTTTTTGTCTTCTTGTCTTGCTGTGAACATGTGTTCTTCCTTGTCATTGTTTCTTCTTCTTTCTTCGGTATCTCCTCTTGACACCATCTCTTTCATTCTGATTTCTTTAACCATGGCTTTGCTTTCTATTACCTCAGCCTTGTTCTTGTTCGAGCCAGATACGAGGATCGTCAATATGCGCTCTGATACCATGTTGTATTTCAAACAAAGGACTGTTTTGTTCTGTTTTGAATTTTGTGTTTTATAGCTTGAAGTTGTTTTTCATTTCATTTTCTCATACTTCGATATAAAGGACACACTTGCAATATATAAAACACACACACAACAACTTTCTGAACATTCCTTACCCCTAATGATAATGACTTGCTCATCTTAGACTCTAAACAAAAGTAACTATTATAAAACACTGTTTCAACAACTCTCTTGCACAGATAACTAATCTCTACTTAGTTAGATTCTTTTTAGTTTGGTTTGAGTCCAAAATGACACTTTTACTCAACAATTTGAAGGCTTGAAGCTGAAAATGCAGGTTTAGTTATGAGAGGAACCAATCGTTTTGATTTGTTGGAATCGTTGGAAGCTTCAGAATCAGAAGTAGTTTTTCTTAATGATATGGACTTCTCCATATCCACTCAAAGAATCCATTAAGTTCATTTCAGGATGGATCTATTCACATTGAAAATGTAGAACACGCCCCTAGCTAATTTTGCCAATAACTTAACAAAATAGAAAACATTTATAAAAATATCCCAACTAAATTTTGATAAGCTTTTAATACTTCAACTATTTTTGTGCCTATAAAAATAAAAATACTATAACTAATATATTTTTTTTATTATAATATCTCAATTTTTAAGAATCTTCCATTTAACAACTCCAAGTTAACGGATACATCCTCATTTTTTTGTTTTTGTTATAATTGCAATTATGGTTAAATTAAAAAATAAGACAACCGTCACTCAAAATCAGTGACCCCAATTACCATTTGTTCATCTTTGTTTCTCCATTCATTAATTATAGAAATTTCCTTGAGAAAAAGTCATTAAACATTTATTTCACGTTTCTCTATAAGTTTTGTTAAATTTGATTGAATCGTATTTTGAAAATCTCTTTTAATAAGAATAATAATGATTTCCGTAAACAATTTAACAAAATATTTACTTAAATGTATGAAAAATACTGGTCACTGCTATCCTCTACTTGTATTTCATTTGAACTAGTATTATCTCCCGTGCTACGCACAGGGCAATTTTTTTATATATTTAAACTACTTAAACATTGCTTTAGTCTACATAAGCGTTCAATTAGAATAAAAGAAAACAAAGATCAAAGCTTATGAACCTATATATTTACCCTCTGCAATTTGTCTTCAAGTTTGTACCTCATTTGAGGTCTCTATCACAGTATCTCACGCTGGTTAGAAACAGAGTTGGCAAAACGTGGTGTACTTGCTGGACGCAAGCACGTGCTTTTTCAAGCAACCCAAGCCATTTCCTCTCAGCAGCTACATGCTTCTGATTGATTGAAGCATGAACTCGTTCCTTGTACTTGCTCTCTCTTGCCATCCTCCTCGTCATCGATTGAGATGATCTCTCTTTCACCGATGCCTTTTTCTGATTTGAAGCTTTGAAAATCCTCATTCCATTGGCTTTGGCCTTTTTGACATGAGACTCCACTTGAGTTCCAAGCTTCACGCGTTCCTTCTCTGAGGAAACCTTTCCCTAGATGCATTTGTGCCTTTGAAAGAATCTCCAACCTGCTATTCGAGAAAAGAATCAGACACAGAGAGAGGGATCACTAAAAGACTTTGCTTTGATTTACCTTTTCAGTTCAGCGGCATAGAACCTTGCCTCGGTTTGTTGGCCAAGCTCTTCATCGGAAGATCATGATGGGGTTCTGGTTTCGCATGAGCCTTTCTCTAAGCTATATGCATTGCTGCAGTATTACAGATTTTCAAGGAAAAGGAGAAAAACTTTAGCAAGTAACTATGGTTAATTAGAGGATCAAAGACTTGGTCATTTCAGGGCAAAGAGCTAAATCGGGTAAGGAAACTGAAAACCTGTGTTCAAAGATGCTCATGGAAAAGCTTGCTTTCAATATTTTGAATACAAGGTGCTGTCTTCTTCTTACTACAGTCAGACAAAAGCCTTGCACGAATCCTCCGAGGATCTCTCGTCGCCGATAGAGGAATCTCCGTCGGAGACCTTTCTCCATCGTTTCGATCAAATCAGTGAATGATCTCTGTAAGAAATCTTATAAATTCAACAAATAAACATAAAAGGTGATTTTTATAGATGAAAATCGAAGACGAAGAAGATAGAGAGAGAGAGAGACCCGAAACAGTTTTAGAAAGCATATGATATTATGATGGACAATGAAAGTTGGTCGTGAGTAGTTGATATAGGAAGTTGGAACCATCTCAAAGATCGTGAAGTAGAGGCTTCAATTGGAAAATTTTGGAGATTTTAAATTCTAAATTTTAGTTTTGTTCAATTAGAACATCTCTTATGGTTCTCTTTCCTTTCTTGGTTATCACCTCAATGTTCCCTTTTCCTTTTGATATTAGCACTTCGCACACGAATTGGTACTTTGATGCTTGTGTCGATTTCCAAAAATATCTTCTCATTTGGTGTCATATGGTTTGTACATCCACTGTCTAGCAGCCACTTGCTTTCTTCTTTTTTTTTTTGTCTTCTCTTCTTGCTGTGAACATGTGTTCTTCCTTGTCATTCTTTCTTCTTCTTTCTTCGGTATCTCCTCTTGACACCATCTCTTTCATTCTGATTTCTTTAACCATGGCTTTGCTTTCTGTTACCTCAGCCTTGTTCTTGTTCGAGCCAGATACGAGGATCGTCAATATGCGCTCTGATACCATGTTGTATTTCAAACAAAGGACTGTTTTTGTTCTGTTTTGAATTTTGTGTTTTATAGCTTGAAGTTGTTTTTCATTTCATTTTCTCATACTTCGATATAAAGGACACACTTGCAATATATAAAACACACACACAACAACTTTCTGAACATTCCTTACCCCTAATGATAATGACTTGCTCATCTTAGACTCTAAACAAAAGTAACTATTTTAAAACACTGTTTCAACAACTCTCTTGCACAGATAACTAATCTCTACTTAGTTAGATTCTTTTTAGTTTGGTTTGAGTCCAAAATGACACTTTTACTCCACAATTTGAAGGCTTGAAGCTGAAAATGCAGGTTTAGTTATGAGAGGAACCAATCGTTTTGATTTGTTGGAATCGTTGGAAGCTTCAGAATCAGAAGTAGTTTTTCTTAATGATATGGACTTCTCCATATCCACTCAAAGAATCCATTAAGTTCATTTCAGGATGGATCTATTCACATTGAAAATGTAGAACACGCCCCTAGCTAATTTTGCCAATAACTTAACAAAATAGAAAACATTTATAAAAATATCCCAACTAAATTTTGATAAGCTTTTAATACTTCAACTATTTTTGTGCCTATAAAAATAAAAATACTATAACTAATATATTTTTTTTATTATAATATCTCAATTTTTAAGAATCTTCCATTTAACAACTCCAAGTTAACGGATACATCCTCATTTTTTTGTTTTTGTTATAATTGCAATTATGGTTAAATTAAAAAATAAGACAACCGTCACTCAAAATCAGTGACCCCAATTACCATTTGTTCATCTTTGTTTCTCCATTCATTAATTATAGAAATTTCCTTGAGAAAAAGTCATTAAACATTTATTTCACGTTTCTCTATAAGTTTTGTTAAATTTGATTGAATCGTATTTTGAAAATCTCTTTTAATAAGAATAATAATGATTTCCGTAAACAATTTAACAAAATATTTACTTAAATGTATGAAAAATACTGGTCACTGCTATCCTCTACTTGTATTTCATTTGAACTAGTATTATCTCCCGTGCTACGCACAGGGCAATTTTTTTATATATTTAAACTACTTAAACATTGCTTTAGTCTACATAAGCGTTCAATTAGAATAAAAGAAAACAAAGATCAAAGCTTATGAACCTATATATTTACCCTCTGCAATTTGTCTTCAAGTTTGTACCTCATTTGAGGTCTCTATCACAGTATCTCACGCTGGTTAGAAACAGAGTTGGCAAAACGTGGTGTACTTGCTGGACGCAAGCACGTGCTTTTTCAAGCAACCCAAGCCATTTCCTCTCAGCAGCTACATGCTTCTGATTGATTGAAGCATGAACTCGTTCCTTGTACTTGCTCTCTCTTGCCATCCTCCTCGTCATCGATTGAGATGATCTCTCTTTCACCGATGCCTTTTTCTGATTTGAAGCTTTGAAAATCCTCATTCCATTGGCTTCGGCCTTTTTGACATGAGACTCCACTTGAGTTCCAAGCTTCACGCGTTCCTTCTCTGAGGAAACCTTTCCCTAGATGCTTTTGTGCCTTTGAAAGAATCTCCAACCTGCTATTCGAGAAAAGAATCAGACACAGAGAGAGGGATCACTAAAAGACTTTGCTTTGATTTACCTTTTCAGTTCAGCGGCATAGAACCTTGCCTCGGTTTGTTGGCCAAGCTCTTCATCGGAAGATCATGATGGGGTTCTGGTTTCGCATGAGCCTTTCTCTAAGCTATATGCATTGCTGCAGTATTACAGATTTTCAAGGAAAAGGAGAAAAACTTTAGCAAGTAACTATGGTTAATTAGAGGATCAAAGACTTGGTCATTTCAGGGCAAAGAGCTAAATCGGGTAAGGAAAGTGAAAACCTGTGTTCAAAGATGCTCATGGAAAAGCTTGCTTTCAATATTTTGAATACAAGGTGCTGTCTTCTTCTTACTACAGTCAGACAAAAGCCTTGCACGAATCCTCCGAGGATCTCTCGTCGCCGATAGAGGAATCTTCGTCGGAGACCTTTCTCCATCGTTTCGATCAAATCAGTGAATGATCTCTGTAAGAAATCTTATAAATTCAACAAATAAACATAAAAGGTGATTTTTATAGATGAAAATCGAAGACGAAGAAGATAGAGAGAGAGAGAGACCCGAAACAGTTTTAGAAAGCATATGATATTATGATGGACAATGAAAGTTGGTCGTGAGTAGTTGATATAGGAAGTTGGAACCGTCTCAAAGATCGTGAAGTAGAGGCTTTCAATTGGAAAATTTTGGAGATTTTAAATTCTAAATTTTAGTTTTGTTCAATTAGAACATCTCTTATGGTTCTCTTTCCTTTCTTAGTCATCACCTCAATGTTCCCTTTTCCTTTTGATATTAGCACTTCGCACACGAATTGGTACTTTGATGCTTGTGTCGATTTCCAAAAATATCTTCTCATTTGGTGTCATATGGTTTGTACATCCACTGTCTAGCAGCCACTTGCTTTCTTCTTTTTTTTTTGTCTTCTTGTCTTGCTGTGAACATGTGTTCTTCCTTGTCATTCTTTCTTCTTCTTTCTTCGGTATCTCCTCTTGACACCATCTCTTTCATTCTGATTTCTTTAACCATGGCTTTGCTTTCTGTTACCTCAGCCTTGTTCTTGTTCGAGCCAGATACGAGGATCGTCAATATGCGCTCTGATACCATGTTGTATTTCAAACAAAGGACTGTTTTTGTTCTGTTTTGAATTTTGTGTTTTATAGCTTGAAGTTGTTTTTCATTTCATTTTCTCATACTTCGATATAAAGGACACACTTGCAATATATAAAACACACACACAACAACTTTCTGAACATTCCTTACCCCTAATGATAATGACTTGCTCATCTTAGACTCTAAACAAAAGTAACTATTTTAAAACACTGTTTCAACAACTCTCTTGCACAGATAACTAATCTCTACTTAGTTAGATTCTTTTTAGTTTGGTTTGAGTCCAAAATGACACTTTTACTCAACAATTTGAAGGCTTGAAGCTGAAAATGCAGGTTTAGTTATGAGAGGAACCAATCGTTTTGATTTGTTGGAATCGTTGGAAGCTTCAGAATCAGAAGTAGTTTTTCTTAATGATATGGACTTCTCCATATCCACTCAAAGAATCCATTAAGTTCATTTCAGGATGGATCTATTCACATTGAAAATGTAGAACACGCCCCTAGCTAATTTTGCCAATAACTTAACAAAATAGAAAACATTTATAAAAATATCCCAACTAAATTTTGATAAGCTTTTAATACTTCAACTATTTTTGTGCCTATAAAAATAAAAATATTATAACTAATATATTTTTTTATTATAATATCTCAATTTTTAAGAATCTTCCATTTAACAACTCCAAGTTAACGGATACATCCTCATTTTTTTGTTTTTGTTATAATTGCAATTATGGTTAAATTAAAAAATAAGACAACCGTCACTCAAAATCAGTGACCCCAATTACCATTTGTTCATCTTTGTTTCTCCATTCATTAATTATAGAAATTTCCTTGAGAAAAAGTCATTAAACATTTATTTCACGTTTCTCTATAAGTTTTGTTAAATTTGATTGAATCGTATTTTGAAAATCTCTTTTAATAAGAATAATAATGATTTCCGTAAACAATTTAACAAAATATTTACTTAAATGTATGAAAAATACTGGTCACTGCTATCCTCTACTTGTATTTCATTTGAACTAGTATTATCTCCCGTGCTACGCACAAGGCAATTTTTTTATATATTTAAACTACTTAAACATTGCTTTAGTCTACATAAGCGTTCAATTAGAATAAAAGAAAACAAAGATCAAAGCTTATGAACCCATATATTTACCCTCTGCAATTTGTCTTCAAGTTTGTACCTCATTTGAGGTCTCTATCACAGTATCTCACGCTGGTTAGAAACAGAGTTGGCAAAACGTGGTGTACTTGCTGGACGCAAGCATGTGCTTTTTCAAGCAACCCAAGCCATTTCCTCTCAGCAGCTACATGCTTCTGATTGATTGAAGCATGAACTCGTTCCTTGTACTTGCTCTCTCTTGCCATCCTCCTCGTCATCGATTGAGATGATCTCTCTTTCACCGATGCCTTTTTCTGATTTGAAGCTTTGAAAATCCTCATTCCATTGGCTTCGGCCTTTTTGACATGAGACTCCACTTGAGTTCCAAGCTTCACGCGTTCCTTCTCTGAGGAAACCTTTCCCTAGATGCATTTGTGCCTTTGAAAGAATCTCCAACCTGCTATTCGAGAAAAGAATCAGACACAGAGAGAGGGATCACTAAAAGACTTTGCTTTGATTTACCTTTTCAGTTCAGCGGCATAGAACCTTGCCTCGGTTTGTTGGCCAAGCTCTTCATCGGAAGATCATGATGGGGTTCTGGTTTCGCATGAGCCTTTCTCTAAGCTATATGCATTGCTGCAGTATTACAGATTTTCAAGGAAAAGGAGAAAAACTTTAGCAAGTAACTATGGTTAATTAGAGGATCAAAGACTTGGTCATTTCAGGGCAAAGAGCTAAATCGGGTAAGGAAAGTGAAAACCTGTGTTCAAAGATGCTCATGGAAAAGCTTGCTTTCAATATTTTGAATACAAGGTGCTGTCTTCTTCTTACTACAGTCAGACAAAAGCCTTGCACGAATCCTCCGAGGATCTCTCGTCGCCGATAGAGGAATCTCCGTCGGAGACCTTTCTCCATCGTTTCGATCAAATCAGTGAATGATCTCTGTAAGAAATCTTATAAATTAAACAAATAAACATAAAAGGTGATTTTTATAGATGAAAATCGAAGATGAAGAAGATAGAGAGAGAGAGAGACCCGAAACAGTTTTAGAAAGCATATGATATTATGATGGACAATGAAAGTTGGTCGTGAGTAGTTGATATAGGAAGTTGGAACCATCTCAAAGATCGTGAAGTAGAGGCTTTCAATTGGAAAATTTTGGAGATTTTAAATTCTAAATTTTAGTTTTGTTCAATTAGAACATCTCTTATGGTTCTCTTTCCTTTCTTGGTCATCACCTCAATGTTCCCTTTTCCTTTTGATATTAGCACTTCGCACACGAATTGGTACTTTGATGCTTGTGTCGATTTCCAAAAATATCTTCTCATTTGGTGTCATATGGTTTGTACATTCACTGTCTAGCAGCCACTTGCTTTCTTTTTTTTTTTTTTTGTCTTCTTGTCTTGCTGTGAACATGTGTTCTTCCTTGTCATTCTTTCTTCTTCTTTCTTCGGTATCTCCTCTTGACACCATCTCTTTCATTCTGATTTCTTTAACCATGGCTTTGCTTTCTGTTACCTCAGCCTTGTTCTTGTTCGAGCCAGATACGAGGATCGTCAATATGCGCTCTGATACCATGTTGTATTTCAAACAAAGGACTGTTTTTGTTCTGTTTTGAATTTTGTGTTTTATAGCTTGAAGTTGTTTTTCATTTCATTTTCTCATACTTCGATATAAAGGACACACTTGCAATATATAAAACACACACACAACAACTTTCTGAACATTCCTTACCCCTAATGATAATGACTTGCTCATCTTAGACTCTAAACAAAAGTAACTATTTTAAAACACTGTTTCAACAACTCTCTTGCACAGATAACTAATCTCTACTTAGTTAGATTCTTTTTAGTTTGGTTTGAGTCCAAAATGACACTTTTACTCAACAATTTGAAGGCTTGAAGCTGAAAATGCAGGTTTAGTTATGAGAGGAACCAATCGTTTTGATTTGTTGGAATCGTTGGAAGCTTCAGAATCAGAAGTAGTTTTTCTTAATGATATGGACTTCTCCATATCCACTCAAAGAATCCATTAAGTTCATTTCAGGATGGATCTATTCACATTGAAAAGGTAGAACACGCCCCTAGCTAATTTTGCCAATAACTTAACAAAATAGAAAACATTTATAAAAATATCCTAACTAAATTTTGATAAGCTTTTAATACTTCAACTATTTTTGTGCCTATAAAAATAAAAATACTATAACTAATATAATTTTTTTATTATAATATCTCAATTTTTAAGAATCTTCCATTTAACAACTCCAAGTTAACGGATACATCCTCATTTTTTTGTTTTTGTTATAATTGCAATTATGGTTAAATTAAAAAATAAGACAACCGTCACTCAAAATCAGTGACCCCAATTACCATTTGTTCATCTTTGTTTCTCCATTCATTAATTATAGAAATTTCCTTGAGAAAAAGTCATTAAACATTTATTTCACGTTTCTCTATAAGTTTTGTTAAATTTGATTGAATCGTATTTTGAAAATCTCTTTTAATAAGAATAATAATGATTTCCGTAAACAATTTAACAAAATATTTACTTAAATGTATGAAAAATACTGGTCACTGCTATCCTCTACTTGTATTTCATTTGAACTAGTATTATCTCCCGTGCTACGCACAAGGCAATTTTTTTATATATTTAAACTACTTAAACATTGCTTTAGTCTACATAAGCGTTCAATTAGAATAAAAGAAAACAAAGATCAAAGCTTATGAACCCATATATTTACCCTCTGCAATTTGTCTTCAAGTTTGTACCTCATTTGAGGTCTCTATCACAGTATCTCACGCTGGTTAGAAACAGAGTTGGCAAAACGTGGTGTACTTGCTGGACGCAAGCACGTGCTTTTTCAAGCAACCCAAGCCATTTCCTCTCAGCAGCTACATGCTTCTGATTGATTGAAGCATGAACTCGTTCCTTGTACTTGCTCTCTCTTGCCATCCTCCTCGTCATCGATTGAGATGATCTCTCTTTCACCGATGCCTTTTTCTGATTTGAAGCTTTGAAAATCCTCATTCCATTGGCTTCGGCCTTTTTGACATGAGACTCCACTTGAGTTCCAAGCTTCACGCGTTCCTTCTCTGAGGAAACCTTTCCCTAGATGCATTTGTGCCTTTGAAAGAATCTCCAACCTGCTATTCGAGAAAAGAATCAGACACAGAGAGAGGGATCACTAAAAGACTTTGCTTTGATTTACCTTTTCAGTTCAGCGGCATAGAACCTTGCCTCGGTTTGTTGGCCAAGCTCTTCATCGGAAGATCATGATGGGGTTCTGGTTTCGCATGAGCCTTTCTCTAAGCTATATGCATTGCTGCAGTATTACAGATTTTCAAGGAAAAGGAGAAAAACTTTAGCAAGTAACTATGGTTAATTAGAGGATCAAAGACTTGGTCATTTCAGGGCAAATAGCTAAATCGGGTAAGGAAACTGAAAACCTGTGTTCAAAGATGCTCATGGAAAAGCTTGCTTTCAATATTTTGAATACAAGGTGCTGTCTTCTTCTTACTACAGTCAGACAAAAGCCTTGCACGAATCCTCCGAGGATCTCTCGTCGCCGATAGAGGAATCTCCGTCGGAGACCTTTCTCCATCGTTTCGATCAAATCAGTGAATGATCTCTGTAAGAAATCTTATAAATTCAACAAATAAACATAAAAGGTGATTTTTATAGATGAAAATCGAAGACGAAGAAGATAGAGAGAGAGAGAGACCCGAAACAGTTTTAGAAAGCATATGATATTATGATGGACAATGAAAGTTGGTCGTGAGTAGTTGATATAGGAAGTTGGAACCATCTCAAAGATCGTGAAGTAGAGGCTTTCAATTGGAAAATTTTGGAGATTTTAAATTCTAAATTTTAGTTTTGTTCAATTAGAACATCTCTTATGGTTCTCTTTCCTTTCTTGGTTATCACCTCAATGTTCCCTTTTCCTTTTGATATTAGCACTTCGCACACGAATTGGTACTTTGATGCTTGTGTCGATT